>NC_061770.1:15074634-15378424 GCF_022458985.1 Mugil cephalus | reverse complement strand
TGAATGGTATCTGCTAATTATGAGGCCTTCAAGAAAAGGTAGTCCCACTATCACAAGATAAACAACAGTCTCAGTAATTCCTCGATGTTTCTGTGATGCTTTTCAAACAGCATGATAGTGATAATAAAGCTAATTGAAAGAAATGACTTCAGTGTTTGTTTTTCTCAACTACTCCCAAACTGTAAGTGAAACTGTCGCCCTCCCTCCCTCTATGGGAAGGGGCAGGGAAGTGAAGCAGCGTAGCGGCCGAGCTTCTGTATTTAAGTTTCAAGAAATGACACATGTGCATTGCATCCATTCCACTCATAACAGTGCAGTGACGCACCGCACACTAATGTGACTGAATGAGATAAGGATATGAGATGTCATGTAAGATCTGGGAGAAGTACAGCTTCGCTGCCCTCATCTGCCAGGGTGAACCAGTGCTCTACAAAACTGTGACTTCAAATGACCTTTGATTACTTATGATTGCAGTGTGCCCAAACACTGTCAAGTGCTTTAAACTCATAAATTACTATTTCAGAACTGGAAATACTTGCATTAACTGACTCATAACTCTCATTAGTCTAAGCATTTCTTTCTCTCACTTAGTTCCTCTCTCACAAACTTATTGCGGTATTCCTCCTCCCATTCACATTGAAAGTTTTATTGTCATTTTGAGGTCGTTTTATTTTTAGTCTCTTCAGGTGTTTTAGTGTTGTAGGGTATTCGTTTTTTTCCACAACAGGTGCACTGCTACCTAAGTGGGAGTGGCTCAACCTAAACCCACCTACCAGTAATTATACAGACACCTAAACACCAGTTCTGAGAAGACAAATGTCTGCGTGCATTCTGGATTATATCTCTCTCATACACACACTCTTTCTCACACACACACACACACGGAGTTTCAACAGCCCTGATCTCCTCCTGTCGTCACGGGGAGGAGGCGGGAGCTACTGAACGGGCAAAGGTCCATAGAGGAGCCGGGCATGTTCAAACATATCCAGGCAGACCAGCCTACCAGCCTCCACGGCGTGTTGTCATTGCGCACTGACTGTAGACTACTTTATGGCAGCATGATATGATATCTGTGGAGAGGTGCGAGCGTGTGTTGTACAGTTATCGTACGGGGCCATCACTAAGAATGGAATGATATGCTATCCCTTGGGAGTACTTCTGGAGTAGTACTATCACACGAGACGCGCATTTAATGGCTCTGTCTTGACGCGCGCCGCTGCTGAAGACTCAACATATCTCAAGCCGAGGCTCCGAAGTCTTTTGGCTCAGCGTGGCCATGTCTGCCCCGACCAAAGTGATGAGAGACGGGCTGCTGGAGAAGCGCAGCAGCGGGCTTCTCCAGCTGTGGAAGAAGAAGCGCTGCGTGCTGACCGAGGAGGGGCTGCGCTTGATCAACTGCAAAGGCGGCGGCGACGACGATGCTCCGGGCTCGGCGTGGAGCTCCAAAGCCAAGGAGCTCCTCTTCGAGCGCATGGCCACGGTGGACTGCGTGGAATACAAGCGGGGGCTCGTGTACTTCACAGTGGTCATGGCCACGGGAAAGGAAATTGACTTTCGGTGTCCTCAGGAGGGCACGGCGTGGAACGCGGAGATCGCGTTGGCACTGGTGCGCTACAAGAACCGGCAGGCAGTGCAGACCGGGAGGAAGCGGCACCTGTCCACATCCCACCTAGGCAGCACCGGGGAGGACGAGGAACTCTGACTCGGCCACGGTAAACTTATCTCTAGCTGACATGAAATGCTATTATGTTGGTGAGTGTGGGACAGTGTGGCACCACGCCCTCCTGTAGTTGGTCGTAGGTACACTTTCACTTGTGCCACTGAAACTGTAGTAGTAGTTAGTTGGCAGCTCAGTACCTCCAGACATCACAAAGAGCCCCATCCCTTTCAGTCTAATGAGTATCTAAATAAATCCAGCTGATTCAACAGTTAATCTCCCTACATGAGGTTGAAAGCGTCCACATCACTGGAACAAGTTGGTTCAGTGGTGGAATGAAAACAACCAGACTCTTGGGGCTGAGAAGAAGCACTCAAGCTAAACTCACACTGAAAGTTATTCACAAGTGCCACTTCAGTGTTTAGATGTCCCGCTGAGTCAGTCATGTCAGTAGTTTCCTTACTATGGTCATCTGCCTTCATGGCACCTCAGTCCTCTGAGGTCACAAACCTCTCTCACTTGGAAGACATAATTACGATGCAATGTGAGCCTCCAAAATAACATCTGCCTGCCCCTCCTTCACCAGGCAGCCAAGTATTTTTAAACCCACACACGCTTGGGCACACGCTCTCTTATGTATGCAATTGACGTTTGTGGAGACCAGAGCTAATGGCCCCTCTGCATCTTTTCTTATCGAGCGTAGAGGACACTCAGGGCCACCTTACAGCGACGAGTTATTTACTGAAACTGGTCAGTGAAATCTCAAATGTTCATGAACCGAGCGTGTAAGTATGAACTATGAGCTCACGGTCCAGGAATCCACAGTGACGCTTCCTTAAGAGAGCTGCAGTAGTGCCCAAATTAACTTAGTAGCCGTGGTAACTGTAATATAACTCAGTACAGATGGACCATCAGCTGCCTCACGGTGGAATATATATAAATGAACTAGTCAATATTAAAAATCTTCTCCTTTTTTTTCAGCACTCCTGCTTCCTGGGAGCAAACCAATGAAAACCGGGAAAGGGCAGCGATGACGAGGTCCACTGGCGTGTTTCTGCGGCGCACAGCATGATGGGATGTAGATAAAAAGCCACCAGTAAATATGGGTCAAAGGACTGAGAACAAATGTCACACTCTTCTTGTGTACCCTCTCGAGCACATTCAGTACAATGTAGAAGAATCTGATAACCATGTACATAAGCGTTTTCTCTGTCATGACACCATTGCTTGAGGTCAATATGGAGACTCTGACATAAGGAAACGGTGGAGCTGGAACTCTGTTTACCCTTGGTGCCTTGATGTGTCAAATATTTCTATTTTGGACATACTTTTACAACATTCTGTTACTTTTTTTTTTTATAAGCAAAGCTGAACCAGGCATCTTTTTTTTGAGTCTTGCTTCATTTTTTTTTTGTTTTTGTTACAGACTAACCAGATCTGCATGGCTTTCTAAACATGAAGTACGTCGTTCATAAAACCATTGTGTTCTGTGTACAGTATTACACCTGTGGAAAAAAAAAAAGTGACAATACATTTTTGTAATCCTGATGTGCAGGTACATGTCACCCGAGTCTCTGTTTATGAAAAATACTTGAGTTCTCTTCACTGGGACATACCTTTAAAGTCACTTAGTTCTACACGGTAGGCTTATTTTAGGTGCAGACCAGTAATTGCTAACATCATCTGTTCCCGGATGTGTGGTAATTCTGCTGTTATAGCCTCTGGAAAACACACACACACACACACACACACACACACACACACACACACACACACAATGGCGTTGCTCTCCTGCTATTGCGTGTATAAAGTCAGGACACCTTTTGTTCTGAGTTGCGTGGAGGACTAATGAGAGGCGCACTGAGCCTGAGGCATATGCACACAAACATCCACCCACACATATTCACCTACCGGAGCATGTGCGCACACCCAAACTCAGCCACTCAGCCTAGTGAGCATCAGCAGACTCTCGTTACCGTGGAATAGCATATATTGTTCGTTTAAGAATGTTTTGTGCGTCAGAATATTTGCAGCGTGTTTGTGAGTGTGAGTGTGTGTGTGTGTGTGTGTGTGGCTCGGAGGACTTCAGGAAGAAAGGGCCGATTGTGCTGCGACTTCTCTCGTTACTGTGGAAAACCCCAATGCTAGACACACCGCGTGAGTCAGCAAAGGATCGGGAGCACTGCGCGGAGCAGAGACACCCAGTGATGGATCAGTGTATTAAACAGTGTGGGTGTGGGCAAACACACGGATGATCAGTGAATATGAAGGAGAGCTGTGGAGAACCATAAAGTCCAGTGTGTGTGTGTGTGTGTGTGTGTGTGTGTGTGTACTCACACTACTCAGTGGAATTCCTCGTCTAAACATCATAACCTCTCTACAGGATGTCAGGTTTTCTCAGGAGATAAAGGCGCACCTGTGACGTCATAAAGAGAAAGCATCTGGTAGTGTTCAGTTCAGCTGAGTGGTTTGTTTGTGAGAACTGGACGGCGTGTTTTCCTTGTGTTAACACCGGTGTTGCCACAGCTAGGGCAGCCATTTGATTCTTCAGCGCTTCCAGAAAGAAAGAATTCCCCAAGTGCTCAAGATTGCTTTTCAGAGATGTGTCACACACACATTGCAACCTCCTCGTAGGATTCGACAAATGGAGCTGCTGTGTGAGTGTTAAACCACTAGAGGTCTGCCTCTCCCTTGTTCAGTGGACGACGCGTCTCTACCCACTCATGTTTGAGCAGCAGGCGTGTGTGCGGTCCAGAAAAATAAAAATGCGTTCAGTGAGCAGTTTTGCATTTGCATTTTTTTCCCACATATCGTCTGTAGAGGCCAGGCCATAAGGAGGCCTCTATAGGGTGAAAATGCTCTTGTGGAAATGTGATAAAAGACATGATGAGATTTGTTCAGGCTTTGTTCATACTTTAACTTAGTTTTTCTGTTAATTCACTTACCATTAACCACTAAGTGAATTTCAGGGGGTTGGTGGTTAGGGGGCCCCTGGGCTCTGGCCCACTTAACAGTCATATAGTGAACACTAACATGCCTCTTTACAGCTGCTTGGGTTTATTCATTCACTAAAGATGAGAAACACAATAAAGCCGATGCTCAGACTGTTGTTGGCATAGAGAAAAACAGTGAACATAATAAAATATCCAAAAGACGAGGTGAAACAAGGACAACCTGTGGATTTTCTTGAAGGTGTTTCGCCGTTCATCCAAGCAGCTTCTTCGGTTCTAAAAGATCGGTGGGGAGCTGGAGCATGAATGGGTTTCTAGGAATACCATTCATTGGGGAAGGAAAAAACTGATCAGAACAGGTTCAACTACAATTACTTCAACAACAGTTAAGTATCTGGTCATTAACAGACATCAGTCATACTAGTTTTTGATGTGCGACACCCACAGACGTCTTTCACAACTGAAGAAGATACTTGGATGAGAGGATATACTGCGAAGTGGCACAAATTAAAATTAGGTGCCGTATTTCACCGGACATTTTTCATTCTGTTAGGATAACAGATAAACTACCACAGTAACAGAATGTGAAGTACTTAATTGTGTGCACACTTCTTACAGAAACAAAATGATTGTTTCAGCTACATTCCATTGCAGAAAATGCTCCACAAAAACGAACGTGATGCAGCTGCAAAGGAAAAACTTTTGTAAGGACGACTATCCCTCATTTCAACAGCTGTTTACATACTGTATGCAGCTGGGAGTGTATTTGCATCAAGAGATAAGTACGGCTATCTCCTGGGAAGACAACGCTCTAACAGAGCAGAAGGCACCGTGACTCACTGCCTCTCATTTGTTGCCTGCTTTTACTTTTTAAATGTCATTTCTAATGGTTTTGTACTCTGATGCCTCGTCTTCACTTTATGTTGCAGCCCTCAGGCAGAGTTGTCAAAATCTAGATGGAATTCAACTTTATTCAAGCATAAGGCAACAAAGCGTCTAGCATTTTGTCTGGCCCTTCTGTAGGTTTAAGTATGAGTCAATGAGACTCTACAGCCACGCTCAAACACAGCAGTATATTGAGCTTAATACTGACCATGCATGTTAGCTATGAGGCTAATATGCTCATGAGAAGGTTTAGCAGATATGTCCTTTACCGTATCCATTAGATTTTCTTAAACGTTTGGAATGGACAAACTAAAATGGTCCCAGAAAACACAATTACATTACATCTCAATGATATAAATGTCTGCACCAAATTTTGTGGCAATCCACACATAAACTATGAAAAGAAACTTCTTGGTGGAGGAGTCCTTTCACCACCAAAGTCATTAGGGTTCACCCTCTTGGGTCCATGAATGTCTGTACTTAACTTCTTTTTTACATTTCTTGTCATGAGCGATTCTTTATAGTTCAGTCGCTGAATCTTTGGCCAGGGCAAATGCAAGCTCTCGTTTTTAGACAATCGCCTGATTTATTGTCCTCCCACTTGTCGCACAAGGCCAAATCTCCAGACTCTAATTGTTCGCCCATTGGTTTACGTGAATCTGCGAGAGACAAATGAACGGAACAAGAGGGCTTGACTAATAATAGCCTCCACTAACAAAAAAGAAGGGGAGAGCGAGACAATGGGTGGCGCAGTTAAATAGGGGGACACCAAATCTCTGGGCTCATCTGTGATCTGTCCATCCTGCCTCTGCTGTGGTCGCGCCACGTCCTGCCTCTGACACTGGTAAGGTCTCTTCACTGTATTGTCTGTAAACCTTTTTAGGAGCAGAGTTAGGTCTGCTTTACATGAATAATACACAAGATAGTTAGAATAGATACTTTCTGCAAGCTATTTATTTATTTATTTATTTATTTTTTTGGGAAAAAAATGTTGTAATTCAACATGACACCTACCTACAGATCCAGTGCTAATTTGTGATGGAATCAGTGTATAATGTCAATCTAGTGGAGACTTATGAAAAGTGTTTTAATGTACGTAAACTGTAACCCGGCCCAGTCACAACACTGGACAGGTGCTAGATAGGAACAATACTAGTGGGTTTAACTCTGTATCCAAAGCAGATTCATATCAGAGACTGACGTGAACTTTTCAGAGCACTTGGTGCTGTTAGTTTGCATTGCCAAATTGGCTGCACTACAGAGGTTTATAAGCATCCATGAGTTACTGGTGGTAAACCCCTGATCCGAGCCGGGCACCCCAGAACGCAATCACTCTGCACAGCTGTCTATCAGATGTCCCCTGGTCTATTTGGGGAGGAAGGCCACTCTAAATTCCTTTCCCTCAGATAATCCTGAGGAGAAAGATGTGGATGAGGCACAGAAGAGATGGATGAGGGGTGGCTATCAGTCTGGAATGCTCCTAATCCGCCGGAGCATCTTGTAACCCTGTTGTGCAGGAGGCCTTATGTGCCGTCATTCTCGACGCAAATCAAAAATTAAAAATGGGAGCGGGACGCAGACACGAAGGGAGAGGAGGGATAAATGAACAATACCACAGGGATGAACTAACAAGAAGACTAAAGTCTCAGATCACGGCCTGTTGAATGCATCACTTTTCATGAGAAGGAAGCAACAGAGTGATTTTGAAAAAGACCTGCTGACTCTTTCTATCGTAGATTTCCTTATGCACAGTAAACACATTCTCGTATCAGCGCGTGAGATCTCAGATCTCATCTACAAGGTCAATACTTGACTTGATGCTAAATTTAAGGTTTTTATTACCACATGTTGGCACATTACCACAGAACAACAACCATCTTATATTTGACCTTCTACCTTCTTCTATCTTCTACCATTCCCTTTATCTCAATTTTACTAAAAAAATACATCATTTACACTGATTGAAACTTCAAATTTTGGATTAAATCACACATTCAGTGTACAACAAGAGCATGTGACACCGAACGCGTCATGATCTGAGGCCAGTAATTGACAGATCTTTCAGTATTGTGCAATTTTGTAATTATTCTGTAAGTATTTAGTTTATTTAAAAAGGAAAAAATATTCATTTTATTTATAACTGCCATCTCAGACAGACTTTTCCTAGAAGTTGTTATCAATCGTATTTAAAATTACAAGTCAGATTTGTATTCTTGTTTTCAATAAAAGTGTGTTTTTAGAGATTTTTTTTTTTTGCGGTACTTTATTGTAATCATAATCTTTACAGCTAACTATTTCTACATGACTTCAACCAAATGCTTTGAAACCTTTACCTTTACCTTTACCATCACCATTTAACACATAAATCACGCAGACTATTTTTTCTTTCATTTAATTTTTGTACTTGGCCAAATAATCAACTTACCTTATTATTTCTGTTTAAACCACCTACCATCTAACTCCAGCTTCATAGCTGTATTTGTAGTTAACTGCGTACTCTCAACATGTGATGTTCAAGAGTTAAATTTAGATCTTCCTTATCTATTTTTAGTTGAGCTGCTCCATAATTGTCCCATGTATTCAGCATCGCCTACACTCTGAAACTGTGACTTTTTTCTTTTGACATTAACGCGCTGATGATACAGAATTAATCCTCTAGTCTGGGCTGTCATAAAAGTATTACGGGTCACATTTCAGTAAAGTATTACCATTGAGTTTAAATAGAGTGTTAACTTGCAGGAATGCAGAAGTCATTGTCTCTGGAGTTTTTGTGCTATCGGCCTAATGACTGCTTACATACTCTGAACGCTGCGAGAGTGTCGGAGACACAGATGCGGAAAGATGCCCATCTGACCGTAGGCTGATAACCAAACAGTGACAACTGTTCAGTGATGAGTGTGTGATCCTAATCTCTCCGGTCTCTCCAACAGTGAGATCTCATCTGCAGGATGCCTGAGCATATGTGAGTGATCAGGTTTTGTGTTCTTATTATAGACCATTAACTCACACAAACGCACAAAAGCAAATGTGCGTTTATGCTTTGCTCATCTCTGGCATTTACTTACTTTTAAAATATGTCCATTTTTTTGTTTTCAGGCAAGAGGTAAGACTGCGTGTACACAGTATCCTTCAGATTTCCAAGCTGCATATAAAGAACTCACATTACTGATAATGTACTGAATTATTTTGCCCACACAGAGGAAACCAAAGATCTCAGCTTCTAGAAAGCTGATGCTCAAGGTAAGAGAGATCGTGGATCGAAACACAGTACGATGTAATGCAGGAGTTAAGCCACAGGAGAGCAGTAGAGATGTTCAAATAACATAACTTTAAACATTCAGCGTCTGTGCCTGCACCTGAATGTCTCACGATGCCTGTGAAGACAATGTGTAGTCTCTAATATCGTCATCAGAGCCTCATGGTGGCAAAGGCCAAGGAGGAACTGGAGCAGGAGATCCTCGTCAAAGAGGAGGAGAAAGAGAAGTACCTGGCCGAGAGGTGTTCTTCTCTAAACACCAGCGGACTGAGCGTTTTACAGCTGCAGGTAACGTCCTCGAAGAAACTTTTCAATATTCTCTCCCCTCAGTTCTCAGCAATTCGCAACCAGTAAAAGCTGCTAATAAAGATGCATCTTCCAAATCCCTTTAGTTTGCAGACTTTTGTTTGTTAGAGCAGCGGTGGACACGGAAACAACTCTGCTTTTTGGTCCTCGCCCAAAGCACCTCAGCTATGGACATCTATCTCTATCTCTAATAGGCCACAGCAGACAGTTTACACTTGTGTTTGTTTTTCCGTGCCATGTGAGTCTCCTCTTTCACGTCGCCATTAAATAAACCACCAAGAATTCAGTGAACGTTCTCAGATTAAAGGTGTCGTCAGCCGTTACTCAGAAAGCTTGTTGATATTTGACCTCAGCACTCAAACAAACACACCCCAAGTTAATTGAGGCCGAGTGTCGATCCACGAAAGAGAACAAAAATAATGTTATCTGAGTAGTGTGTTAGTACACTGTTGCTACAGTTGAACCTGTAGAGAGGACGAGAAGGGTTCAAAAAGACGAGACGCTACTAGCTCTGACTATGCTCCTGCTGCTCCAGCTAACCCGACAACAGCAGCGTACCACAGTGGACCACGCCAAAACGAATGCTAATAGAGCAAAACATGGAGCAGTCTGCAGTCTATTCAGGCCTTTCAACACAGAGGTCTCTCCACTGATGTAAACACGGCCTACAGTCTGATCATAATGCTTCGTGTCAATTCTATTTATCTAACATTTGCCTTTTGTGTTTTTTTTGCGATCGTATCTCCTTCTCGGATCTCGGCGTGTTAACATTAGCCAGCCAGTTATCGCTCACGCCGCCCCTACCCTTCCTCCAGCCCTGCGCACGGTCATGCACGCCCCTGCTGCCAGTCCTCCAGAACAGTACTGCCTGAATAAACGCGCACACAGACCACAAATCCACCTCTACACGGCGCTGCAGCTCTCACACAATACGGATCAAGGACACAGAGACACTCAGACAATCTCTCTCATAATATATTAAATTTTAACTTTTGTCTGTGTGGTTATCTGTGTGCGCTGAATTTATAGGATCTCTGCAGAGAGCTCCATGCTAAGGTGGATGTGGTTGACGAGGAGCGGTACGACATTGAAGCCAAAGTCATGCTCAACACCCGTGAGGTACATTTAAGTTATTTCCCCAGTCCACTTTCCCGTGGTTCCCTTTGTTAACGTGACATCACACGAGTGAACAGTGAGTGATACTTTTAGGAAGTGACAGCGCTGGCACCGTGAGAAACTCCCGCGTTAGCGGAGGTAAATGCCTCCCGATGCTCTGTCCCCGAACAGATTAAAGACCTGAACATCAAGGTGTTGGACCTCAGGGGGAAATTCAAGAGGCCTAATCTTCGACGTGTTCGTGTTTCTGCTGACGCCATCCTCCGCTCGCTGCTGGGCTCCAAGCACAAAGTCTCCATGGACCTCCGAGCCAATCTGAAGTCAGTCAAGAAAGAGGACACTGAGAAGGTGTGTACTCGGGTGGAAAAAGAGAGAAAGCATGTACGAAAAACAAAAAAAAACACACACACACGAACCAGCCCGAGCAAGATGTGTGCCTTTCTTAGTTTCGGATACACAGATGACATCAGAGCTTAAAATGCCAAAGAACGCCTGAAAACCGCGCTAATGTGTGTGTGAAAGGTGTGTTTGGGATATCGAGTAGTCAGCCAATGCAGGGCGGAGAGGGTGCATTCGCTAGAGGAGGTACAGTACCCAAGACAATGACTCCATTGTGCACAGAAGAGCAGCTTTTATGACTAATTCTGCTCACCGGTCAGTGTGTGTGTGTGTGTGTGTATGTGTGCAGATTAGCCTGTTCTGATGTGCGCCTGCTTGTTTTGCTCGCGGGGCTGTGTGTGTATCTGCAAGTGAATTACATGAATTAAACCAGTTAAACAAGTACGTTTATTCAGCGCTCCTCCAGGGGATTCCCATTGGAAAGCATGGGCGGAAAAAGACACAGGCACAACAATGCGATTGTGTCCGAGCCTCTTTAACAGCCGTTCTCAGTCTTTTATAAATCCCCTCCAACTGTCCACTTTATCTCCCCGCAGAAGAGGCCAGTGGAGGACAGTGACTGGAGGAAGAATGTGGAGGCCATGTCGGGGATGGAGGGAAGGAAGAAGATGTTCGACGCCGCCAAGGGTCCTGCCCAGTGAAGCCAGAGAGTGTCACATGACATCATAGTTTGTTTTGTTGTTTTTTTTTTTTTTTCAACGCTTTGTAGACCGTGTGCTTTAGTGTAGGAGGGGTGGGGAGGTGTCCTCATTCCACTGAAAGAGTTTCTTTCTGCCATGTGGACTTGTTCTCTTAACTGAATTTTTAATGCACCTTAACCCCAGATACTTAGGCTTACATTAGTATTTGTACAGAAACACAACCTGCAAAAAAAAAAAAACTATTACCTTGTGCTGTGTGCCAATAAAAACTAACTCAAAAAACATTCTTTGCTTTTCACGTGTGCTGCCATATTCAATGATGATCCATGGCCACAAGTAAAATCTCATTTTATGTGTTTAAATTAATAAAAAAATTACATCTGATACAATATCCATTCTCCTTCAATGGAAAATCTTAAGTGTGCGACTACGTCAATATTTTTCATGTCCAGTTCATCTAAAAATAATTCCACTTCACTGAAACTCCATTCTGGATCATTTGCACTCGAGGTTTCAAATTTGCATATCGCTATTATATAAGTTCAACACTGGAGAATAGCTGGCTTCCATAGTTATGCTCAGGATTAATCACGATTATATTTATGCTTCTTTAACACTTAAAGTAAGAGTCCTTAAGGGAAAAGGGCTCGGGGAAAGAAAATTGTGAAGGATCTCCTCTTTACAGCTATCGTCCCTTTGCAGGACTACAAGCATTTAAATATAAATAGTTAAATACATACAATTGTAGTTGAGAAGATTGTGGGTCATTTCCGCAGCAAAAAGACATGTACTGAAAAATATTCTTGACTTTCAGAGTCAAAGACAGTAGTTAATCTTTATTGCACATGTCGCAATAAAACTTTTTTAAAGATAAGTATGATTTTCTGCTTTTGTTTTTAGAGGAACGTCTCATGCCATGTTGGATTTTTATAATCTTTTGTTCGTGCCCGCTTCGGATGAACTGCTATAACTTTGTTCATCTTCTGTTCTCAGGCAAAAACCATTCAATTGGTCCAACAGGCAACAGGCGTCTGAAAAAAAATACACGCACTACTAATAAACCCAGTTGTACATTGTATTTAATTCTGCCCATCTGCACTGGCCTTGCAAGAGCAAGATTCTTTGGTAAAGTCCATGGCTACGAGTGTGCTAGCGCTGCCTTTATAAACAGTTAGCATTTAATCTTACAGCTTAGTTCAAAGCATCACTGGGCGTACAGACAGCCTAGGTACCTTGTATTAGAGAAATGTAAAAAGAGCATAAAAAAGGAAATGAAGTAAACTAAGAAATCCAATATATCTTTCACACAGTGGCTTTTCAAACGGAGCCATGTCATTTGAGCTGATATGCTTACATGGTGAACATCGTTTCCCACAGCTGTAAAACAATCCTCTTTAGCTGTGGTCTCTTTTGCATGTCCATAAAACGCACTCTGTGTCCTCTCTCATTTTAAAACTTCTTATCCAGATGGATGCAAACAGCCTGCGCTGGTCATGGATCAGTAAGTAAATTAACATGAGGGGGAATGTCTATGCACTCCACTTCCATTTAAGTGATCCGGTCTGAAAACGTGAGGCCCACACTGAGACACACACAGTTCAGTCTTCAGGGTTTTAGATGACACGGATGCCATCATAGCTTCTTTGGCCAGGGAGGGACATGCAAACGAGTTGAGCTAGCATCTTAATGATAGCCTAATGTGCTGAGACGACCTTTACCAAACATGAGTGAAGGAGGCCCACGCTTGCACCGTAAGGGAAGGAAATCATCAAACGCTAGACTTTACTTAAGTATGGTGATAGTGTCTCTCCCTGTTTATTGTGCCGTTGTGCCATGCGCAGAATACAGCGGGCTCAGGTGTGGCGCAAGGCCAGGGCAGGTTAAGTGCGTGTGCGCGTGTTCTGGACTGAGCCTGGGTCAGAGTCCGACGCAGTGGGCTTCAGGGTGTGGCCTCACACAGTAGAGCAAATACAGGAAAGACACTCACTGCCCAGTTCAACATGTCAACAGCTGGAATAGCTGTACTGTCAGTTTGATGTTTTTTTGTTAAATGATTTGTATAATTTGGAAAAAACTATGTATATATATATATATATATATATGTAGTAACTATATATTATTCATTACCCCTATTATTACAATTTCCCTTCATTGTTTTCTGATTACGCTCGTGAAGTCTTAAATACGCTTGGTTTGTCTATCTAAGTGTGTAAAATTGCCATAATCATAACTCATCATATGTCATATTTGTCACTCTTCCAACCATACAAGGTGAAGTTCTCTCTCTCCTATCTCTCACTCTCTCTCCCACTGCCAGCCTACCGCCCACCTCCCACACACCTCCTCTCCGTCAGGTGGGAAGCTTACCTTGTCGGTCATGTGACGCCTCAGTGAACTGCAGCGGGGTAAAGGTGGACTGCTTTGTGTTGCGCTGACTGTAATTTGACTGCCGCCCTCAGACTTCCAGTCAGTCGACTTCTTCCTCCTGGGATAAAAAGTGCACCTGGAAACTTTATATTACGCATATATAGATTTTTTTCTTTTCTTTTAACATGTCCATCAGTAGGAAAAACTGGTCGGCCTTGTCCAGGTAAGATTAACGCTGGCGCTCTGGTTTTCTAAAGAAAAATGTGACACCTGTGCTTTAGAGCAGCACCTGCAGCTGCCGCTTGCTGACAGCTGATGTTTTATGTCAGTGTAATAGAGTTTTTGCTTCACTATTATTGACTTGCAGCTTATATTAAATAAAATGAATAATATTCCCACTTGTAACATTCACCTAATTTGTGCTGTTATCTGCCCTCGCAGGTCCCTTTATCATTACAGCCAGTCCTGGCTGTGGTGTGATATTTAAATAACATGCTATGTCACGGTTTAGCTTTTATCAGGCCGAAGTCCTGCGATTACTTGGAAAACGTTGCCTCTATTTTACCTTACGGTAAATGTGCTCATCCGAGAGGAAACGTCGGCTTCCAGTTGCTCAGTAACTGTCTGCATACTCAAATAAATACAGGTGTCTACAAACTTGTTGTCAATTTTAGACTGAACGGATGGTTTAAATCCGCTTAGAGCAAAACTGTGACTTCAGGTAAAAGCTGGTTAACAAGTAAAGCAGGTTCTGTGTAGCAGCTGTTGCAGCCGTAATCTCTTCTTTCCGACAACCTAAACAAACTTTTAATTGGACGGATATCTGCGGATTTCCCCGAGACGCTGTCGCGCATATGTTCCCCTCGCGTGCCTCCAAGGCCTCCGCCTCCGTTTCGTTTTCTGTTTCACATCCACGTTCCTTAATTGCCGTGACACTTGTCGGTATTTGGGCTCTCGTCACAGCCTGGCCCGTCAATGGACGAAGGAGGACGAGGAGGAAGCGGAGAGGGAGAGGAGGAGGAGGGAGAAGAGCTACACCAACGACCCAGACGACGACTCCAGCCCCAGCCCCAGCCCCAGCCCCAGACCCAGAGAGGCATCCACCGGTGACAGCACCTCTGGGACCTCAAATGAGACGTCGCAGCCCCTCAGCAGGTTGTTCTCACTATTTAACTGATGCTTGATTCATATATTGTCTGAACATGATTCTTTAGTAGGCGTGTACTATTTTTACTGCCATCCTTGTCTATCTTTTCCTGTTTCTGTCATGTGAGCCACTAAAAAGGGGGCATGATCAAAGGAAATGTGTAATTTCAAGAGAGAAGATTCATACAGTTTTGGCCCACGGGAATGTGTCACCTGTATGCTTTTTCAAACGCACGAAAACACCTGAAACCCTCCATAGAAAGCTTGAAAAGCTGTCAAAAAACCCCATCAGCTGAGGACCTGGGGCAGACGTGGTGTTCGAAGCCAGAGAGGAGGCTTTCAGAGAAACCTGACCGGACACAGGAGTGACGGGTCCGTTCGGCCTCTTTCTGGAGAGCCATCCGTCACACGTATCGGTCGTTAACGCGCGCGCGCTGTCTGTCGTCAGTGTTGAGCAGATGCAGCTGGACTTTGTGGAGATGCTGCGGGTCCGCGACGAAAAGCGGAGGATGAGGCACGTGGAGACGCTGCGGCGACAGAAGGAGGAAGGGGAGGAGGACGACCCGGAGGCCGGCAGAGGGGGAGGAGGGGGAGGCGCCAGGGTGGAGCTGCTGGGGGACTTGGACGACGAGGAGTGTTCTGTGTTCAAGCCGCAAGCGCCCCCAAAAACAGCCTCTTATAGCCCCACCGCCAGCAGCAACGCCAGAACCAACAGCACAAGCAGACAAGTAAGAGAAGAGCAACTCGTTACCGTTCAGCACAGTGACAGAAAGTTCAGTCAAAAACTCGATCGCCTTAAGTATTAATCACATTAGTGTCACAGCCATGCAGTCGGCATTAATTACTCCACCTGCACTTTCCCTCCAGTGAAAATCCAACGCGTTTATCAAGATATTAACCTAAGATAAAGGGACACATCCACTGGGGACCATAGATAAATTTTACTTTGGTATATGGTATCCTAACCAGACATTGCCCAATACACTAGAACCCATGCCAGCATGACTAAAAATGGCAATACATCAAATGATTTCACTCTTTAACTCACACACACACACACACACACACACACACCGAACTAGTAATGGCTCACCAAGACATAACATACTGCCCCCAATAGTGCCACAGTGCAGCAAAGGTAATCACAGTTAACTGCTAAGGCCACACACAGAGAGCTGTGTTAATCATTTTCCACAGCAAAAACAACAAAAGCCAAGCACTCATGTTGGAAATATATCAAGAGAGAGCGTATGGTGTTGACACACGTCTTAAATGTGTCTGTTTATACCACAGGATACAAGTTCTAGAACATGATACAGTAAATAGAGCGGAAAAGAACTGTGTGAATATTTCTCCTGTGTTTTACTGTCGCGCTCTTCCTCAGAACCGAGTTATCATGCAAATCGCCTCAAAACCTTTGATAAGGCGTGCTTAAGGTCATTATTTGAACTTTATCTTTTTATGTGCAGGCCTTTTTATTTCAGCACGACTGCAAATGAGGTTATAACTTTGTTGAGTTGTGTAATGCAAGGTGTGTCTCTGGACCACAACAGCCTGTGTGCTTAATGCTCATGCCGCCTGTTGTCTCCCCTGTGTGTTTCTTTGTTCAGCACGAAAACGGAGAGTCGTCGGGCAAAGGCCCTGATCCCAAACCCTCATCCGGCAAGGCTCGCAAGTTTGTCAGGTTGACAATGAATTTTTGTTCTATTGTTCGCTTTGTAGGTTAGTCATTATGGACGTTACGGAAATTCAGATCAAAGGTTTTATCAAGAAAACCTGAAGAATACCGATTATATACTGGGAAACTAAAGCAGAAGAGAAAATTGCAGTGTAGTATAGTATATTTAGTAAAGTCTAGTAAAGTATATTTTCAGATTTATTTTAAAGATGCACTTCAGATTGTTTATTGCCCCCTTTTGGTGGTGAGAGTAATTACACAAACACTGTCACCACACTCCTTTTACTTCGTCGAATGACTCAACAAAAGTAAAAAAGTAAAAGCTACATTGTCCTTTTGACGATTTCCTCTTTTATCTCAAACATCAGAAACATTTTTGGATGCCTCCTAGATTCAGTTTCATTCTTCCTAATTGCCATTTCCTAGAACCTTACTCAGGCCTCACCAAATTCCTAGCAGCTGTAGTCTACTCTGTGTCTGTTGCCATGGTTGCTGCCCTCTTCAGTTAGGGCACCACCTTTAAAAATTAAAACTATGTTACAAAATACTAGATTTACTCAGAGCTTGGTGACTTGTCAAGTCAGGACTTGATTGGCAACGGCTTTAGTGTAATGACGTAAATGTACCACAGCATAGTTTTAAGTAACTTTAATATCCCTTGAAGGCCAGACTCAGATCAATAAAAAATCTGGCTAATAGAGCCTGAATCACTGTTTGCTTTCTTATATGTCTTGTAAGTTCACTCACGTTTCTGGTGTTGCAGTTCTGTTTCCATCTCACTCGACACGAGCCCCAGCGGGCGCACAACTCCCATGAGTCCTTGCTCTCCGACGACCCCCTTGTCGCCTCGAGAATTCTGTACCTCTCCCAGGGGAGGTCAAAGCCCTGTTCAGAACGGACACATGCAGGAGGTAGTTTAGCACACACATGTACACACACATGCATGGTTATGTGACATAATTTACAACATTATTAATATTATTATCTCGTCTATATGCTTTGCTTGCCAAATAGAGTTCTGAGTCCAATAAAAGAAACAGCATCCTCTAGTGTTAGTGTTTGGCATCAGGAGAAACAAACCACCACAGCTCAAACATAATTAGTCCTGATCTGATCTGTGTTGGAGCTCATCTAAAGTAATTAATTTCTGTTTTATTTCAGACCAATGCTAATGGCCCTTCCGACCATGGAAACTTTGAACAGACGACTAAACCTGCCTTCGTCAGACAGAGCTCCAGGACTTTATCTTTCAGGGTAAACACACACACCTAGACAGACCCACACACACACACACACCCAAGCATGCATACATTCTGCCTTTTAAATGCTGACATTAGCTTTTGCACATTTGACTGTTAAAACACGGTTTAATCTTGCAGCTGTCGGACTATCAGCTCAGGATAATTTGCTTGAGCCTCTCAGGCTTGGGACTCATGCTAATAGCTGAAGCCATATTTACCAGCTTTTACTGCTGACTGGATGCTCTGATAACACCCTGACACATCACAGCACTGAAGAAGAAATGGAAGTGCAGGTCTTTAGCTCCTGACATTCGGACGGCTGTTAAGGACTGCTGACACTCACACAGGCTTTGGTTTTCCACAGATGATGAAGAAGAAAGAAGAAGAGAGTGCGCCGCTGCAGCGCAGGTGAGGAAATACTCTTGTCCTTGTTTTGGGTCTGTTTTTTTGTTTGTTTGTTTGTTTTTGCATTTTTCTCAGTTTGGTCGCTAACTGGTTTATTCTGCTGTAGCGCAAGTGTGAGGATGGCCAGCAAGAAGTTTGAGCGCAGCACAGTAAGATAACTTAATTACACAAGTTTGTTATTCTTGATAGATCCTTGGCTTCATATTTTTATTTATTTTAATATCATACAAGTGAAATTATAGATGTTGTGTTACTGTGACAAAGTTGTGTTTGTATCTTAATATTAGGACCAAAAAGAAGATGAAGATAAACCGTCATCTTTCCAGAGAAAGTGAGTTTCTATTTATTTTTTTTGGCATTTGTGTGTCTTGTTTTTTTTTTTTTTTTTTTTTTTTTTTGCCAAGTAAGTAAACGTGAGTCACTACAGCTGGACACATGCATTCTGTTTTTGTCCAGCTCTAGGCAGAGGATTTCATCCAGATCGATCCAGGAGAAGATGGAGAGACTGGCTCAGGCTGCACAGGTCAGAGTCTCGGGCCGCGGTGCACAGTGGATCGTTCTTACTCCAGTTGTCAGTATCACTGATGGTTTTCTCTGGACTCTGCTTCGTACATGTCTACAGAAGTCAGAAATGACGAAAAGTCCAGATGTGACCCAGAGGACCTTGTTCCTGCTGGAGGAGGTGTCCAGGAAGAGAGGAATCTTTGAAAAGGAGCAGCCGGCACAGAGTGCCACCAGTCCTGGAGTTTCCAGACAAGTACGTTTTTGAATTTGGTGCTGAAAGGGTCAAAGGTCACTGTGACGTCACAAAGAACTAATTGAGTAATTATGATAGTGTACATATGCAAGAGAATGGACAGTTTAATGGCATTTTACATTCAAAATGTTCAAAAAAAAGCGTTGACTTTACTGTGAAGTCACAATGCTGTGCAAGATTGTATTTAATTCCTTCTGCTGCATCTGTTCCACAATGTCAGATAATGACTGAGTTGGTTTGATGTAAGATGTAGCTTGACTTGTTTGTGCTCTCAATTATCTGATAATTTCCTGTTGTTGGTCGTTATCAGGAATTTAGGAGCTTCACCTCAGGAATGTCAGACCGGATCAACCGCTGGCTCAACAAGACCTCCCAGCCTGGATCTCCACTCAGCCCTGTAAGTGAATCGTGTGTCAATACGTAGAGAGTTATACAAATGGAAGCCAGGGGGCAGTAGTACTCCTTCAGCGGCATGTTTTGGCAGCAAAAGATTCCAGCAGTCTCTATGATTGGTATTAATTTGAAACAACGGCATTTTTAACTTTTCTTTAATTCTGTAGTGTCGGAAGCTTTTCTATATTGACATATATATATGTTTAATCCATACATTCAAACTAGTTTCTACAACATACAGTTTCTGGGTTGAGTTTAGTTGGACCAGTGACTGCAGGGGGCACTGTAACCTCTGTTATATCTGAGCAGAAACAGCAGTTGTTCAGCATGTGTATCTCTCATTTCCTTGTATTTATTTAACTGTGTATTCCATAGTCATAATCCACAGTTTATATCGTTTTCTTCACATTCATACACACATTTATAAACCATTCAAGCTCATTTCTGACTAAAGTTGGAATATATATTCATTTTATTACTGTTATTATTTCTAATACGAAAACAAAACAAAAATCTTGTTGCAATGTACAGCCCGTGTTTTGCAATTGCAATAATGGAGATTCTATTCTATTCTATTCTATTCTATTCTATTCTATTCTATTCTATTCTATTCTATTCTCTTTGTAGGATTTGAGACACGTGGATATCACAAGCAAGAGGAGCCTGTTTGAGAACAGAGGGGAGGAAGGCGTGACCAAAGCCAGCCCCGGAAAAAATCTAGAGTGACGTATTCTCCACAGGTATGAACGATATCTATATCTATATCTATATATATACAGGAAGCACTTACAAACAGTTTCAGTTACAGAAGGTAGGTGCAGTTCCATGGAACTTTTTATTTTGTTTGATTATGCAATCATAAATGTATTCCCCCAGCAACAATTTATATCCTCTCTGTGTCTTTACTTGTAGGATTTCCAGTACGGCATGCGCAAAGATCTGGAAGATAAACGGATGCAATGACTGACTCATTTGTTTCCTGTTTTTTTGTTTCGTTTCGTTTTTTCCCATGTTTTTTTTTTCCTTCTTCTTCTTCTTCTTCTTCAGTGTCAAAGCGCACGAGAGGAACAGGCAGGATAAAAAGAGAGAGTTTCACTTTTAGACATACTGCTTTTAAAGTTATAAGTTTTTTTCATACACTCGTGCATTGCTTCTTAAAGTATAAATGCGTCTTATTTCAAACATTAAAATACAAGAGAAAGGTGCTGAAATGCTCCATGGTGAGCAAAGCAGACACGGACAGCGATAAAGGATGGTGATATTTGTTTCAAACTCTTCAGCTGCATGCCTTAACTTCGTGTAATTTCTCAAGCACTTTAAACAGGTGAGGGTCTTAAGGCTAATGATACCTACTGTATGTTTATTGAATGACAGTAGTGGGAATACCGGAGCTGTAATTGTGACTTTCGTGTAATCTGCCAAAAGAAATCCGCCTTTGTTTTGTTATTATCTGGACTTGTGGAATAAAATGTTTTACTATGACAAACGTGTGCAGTCACAGTCTGCTCTGAAATGAATAAACACTCTTTAGCTTATCTCGAAGCAGGTGGGATGTAGATAAGAGTTGTGTGCCTGGGTTTCGTCAGCTGTAAGGTGCCATACTGGATGTTATAAAAGGATGTGTGTGTGTGTGAATCATTGTCTGCGAGCGACTGTGGCTTTATCTGGATCTTTTGGGCACTGCAACCCGGCGGCCTTATATGGGAATGGTGATAATGTGGAGGACATGCTATCTAAAAAGTTATTAATAACACAACAAGAGGTTCTAAAGCCTCTTCTCCACAACTCACTCTGTTCCTTTGCCCTCGGACGGTCACCTCGCATCCCTGTTAGTGAAAGAAAGGACCTCTGCTTTTGCTCTCGTCCACTCCATCTTGGTCCTCAGGTAAGAGTCGAAGAACAAAAAGGGAGAGAAACAAAAAAAGAATTCAGGGTGGACTTACAGAGCTTGCGTTTAACGTTCAGATTCACCGCCGCACACCCGAACCTGCCCCGCCATGTCGGACAACGAGGAAGTGGTGGAGGAGTACGAGGAGTAGGTTGAAGCCTGTTTCTATTGTGTCTGTTTAAACACGCCGAGCACATCTGCCCTGTTTGAAATCTATCGCATGGGTTTTATATTATGAGATGATAAAGTGTCACCTTTTTGTGTTTGAGATATCCATAGTAATTTCGTGTTTGGTTTTCACAGGGAGGTGGAAGGTAAGAGCTCCTATCACCACTCAACATACACAGTATCATTACAGGTGTGACGTGCTGATAAAAACTAAACCTTTGCTGTTTAGACAAATGTTCTCTCTGATCTGAACATAGAAACCTGACAGTGGTGAGTTAGTGACTCACCCCAGCGTCACGCGAATTAAACTGAATCTCCTGTAAACGAAAGTGTGAAATCCACCTATAAATCAAATGCCAATTGCCTGGCGTATTGTCAGCTCAGCATTCATGATTCATATAGCTGTAGGTCAGGGCTCTTAAAACCTGTTGTAAATAAATAAATTAGTATTTCTTTACTGCTAAGCTGTTAAGACGTGCAGCATCAAGCGTTCGCATCATAAATTGTGGCATCAGCACTTGCAGTGTAGTTCTTTGCTTGACGTGTTAATGATTCTCATCTTATTATTATAATTATTATTTTTTTGCTTTGCTTCCGATTTATTTTAGAATCATTGGTTTTATAGCATATAACAAGTGTTTCTATCAACCTCGCCAGACGCCTGTATTTCCAATGTGCTAATCTTTCTCTGTGTACTTTCCCGACTGCGTGACTCAGAAGAGGAGGCCGCTGAAGGTATTTCCAGCATGAGTACTGACATTTAGCTCTGTGACACTTGGGGTCATCAGTGCATCAGCTGTGACCTTCATTACTCACATTTTAAGAAATTTTGCTTGACCTCTTTGAAAGGAAGCTATTCTTTCTTTCTTTCTTTCTTTCTTTCTTTCTTTCTTTCTTTCTTTCTTGTGCTTTGTTCTGCTGGCTGCCTCGCTAGCTGCTGGCTGTACTAACTAGTGCTTTGCTCAGCAGAGGAGGAGGAGGTAGAGGATGAGGTGGAGGAACAGGAGGAGGAGGCAGAGGAAGGTACTGCTGAAAATCTATATATATATATATAATTTTTTTAGATAGACTGAATGGACAGCAAATATAAGGCTGATTTTGTTGACGTGGCCAGTGCACACTTCAGTCTTCAGCCAATTAACTGTGATGAAACATTATTATGTGAATATGCACTGTGCAAAATTATTACATTACATGTCATTGTTATTAAGAAACATTGGGTGGAAGAGAAAGAAAAAAATGAAATAAATTACAAATAATCTTTGGTTACAAAAGCACACAGAATTTATTTCCATATATCCTCTAAAACTAGCAATACAATACAATACAATTCATAAATAATAATAATAATAATAAACATGCACAGTTACTGTAGATAGGTACATAAATTAATAAAATATATGGATTTACTTGTTTATTATTTTATTTCTTTATCTATGCATTTATATGCCTTTTTTAAAATTTATTTATTTATTTTAAATTGTCCTTGTTTGCCTTATAAAACTATGACTGTCTGTCACATTCCTCAACCATCAAATACAAAAGTTCACTAAGTCAGACTCTTACTGACCTACTGTCAGTAATGGAAATATTTCAGTAGCATCACCACAATATAATTTTTTTTGTTTTTTTTTACTTTGCTTGCGATGTTTGCTCTTAAACGCATGCTTTATTTATGGCACCGCCTGCAAGTCAGGGTTGTGTTATCACAGCTATCTGATCCAAAACCCGCACAGCGCACACACACGCAAAGACACAGCACTTCACCAGCCCTCGAGCTCCAAGCTTTAAATACCAGAGGTGGGTAGCTCATTCTGAGCTGACCTCCAATTATTGCCCCACACTCTCTGTCAGAGGAGTTTGTACAAACTCTTGTCTAATTTATCTGAACCACGGCGTCAGTTCAACAACCGCACAGCAGGAATGAGAGAAAACAGACCATTAAGTCAGGTTGAGCAGCTGTTCTCATTGTATCTCCCTGCTAAGGAAGACCAGTTGTTCAAATAAGGCAATGAGTCAATATCACGCCCTGAGAGTGTGAGATCTTCCCACAGTCATGTCACTTCTCTTTGCAACTACATTCTGTAACAGAGGCCCAGCAGGAGGAAGACAAGCCTGCTGCAGACGAGGAAGCTGACGGAGAGCAAGGTGAGGGGCTGTCAGGGAGGAAAACAAGTTGTGAGGTTGTCCCCGAGCGCTTGTCTGGAATATTTCCAGTGATTAACTGAGCGGGGTCAACCTAACAGCCCAGCACAGCGATGATGACGATGATGATTAATGTATTTTGTCACGCTCAACTGACTGTCCCCGACAGTTGGTAAGATGATCTAACACCTCAGCCATGTTTCACTTTGGTATGTGAGCAGTTCAGGTCTGGAGTTCAGATGAGCGTGTTTTCTTAGTATCCTCCCAGCCCTACATTGATAATCATACGGAAAGTCAAATTCATCCTTTTCCGTGTCATTTATTCCTTTAAACTGGCAAACGCCCACTGAACTGTCAGCTGATGTGTCAGAAACACACAATAGACAGATGAGAGTGAGATAGGCAAATGGTACCATATGACTTTAGTCAGGTTAATTCTAGACATATCGGCAGCATACGATTATCGCCTGTGTAAACAGGCAACGGGCTGGAAGACGTTTTTCCACTCATCCGAGTAGCTTCTCCAGCTTCTACGTGATACATCTTAAGCACATTCCATGAAACATCACAACAACATCCGAAATTGTTCAACCCTTTATGACGAAAGAAAAACTCATGGCATGCGTTTACAGTTTATGGTAAAGTGTCATTTAGAGGTCACGAATACCGTGCCTGCTTTGATAAGAGACTGCTCATTATTGAGACCTGTTTCTCGGCAGCCTCTCTTTCAAAGTGTATTTATAGTATGTGACTATATATTCCCACTTCTGAAACACATACTGTCACAGATAAGCAAGCAATGCTGGAATCCCCAGCACTCTAGTGTGGTCCTTCTCTTTATCTCCAAGAGCTCTTCTATATCGTCCTGCCCGTCAGCATTCCTGAATCGCTATTAACTGAGATGCAATCATCACTCATTGATCAAACACAGAGACAAAATCCCACAAAAGTCTTTGTTTTTATTTGTTTCAGATGGAGACAGAGAAGCAGAGGACGGAGGAGGTAACAACTGTTTATCTAAACTAATGTTTGTGAGACTACTGTACACAGGCGAACTCAAGCACAGCATGAGTCACGCCGATGACAATAAAGTCTGCTAAATTGGCATTCCAGCTGTTAAACACACACAGACTACATTGTCAGTACTTGCCGGAGATACCTGGCAGGATTGGAAGATGTTTTGGTGTGGCCTTGGTGAACATGTGTCATCTGCGTCTTCTCTTGCTCTTAGAAGAAGAGGAGGAGGAGGAGGAGGCCAAGCCAAAATTCAAGTAAGTGACGCCCATGGATGAACACACAAACACAAACACCCACACCCACACACACACACGCACACACACGTATTCATCCATCTGAAGGATTTAAACATTTAGAGCAACATTGTGCAACTTTTGATGAGCAGTTGCAACAGCGGCCTCTCTTATTCCAAGTTTCTGGCTTGTTAAACTGGAGAAAATTCACTTTCCACAGCAAAAGGCGACTTTGGTAATGATAGTGAGTGGTAGTAATTGGGCCTTTCGTAATTTTTCAGAATTTCTGCATAAAAAAAAAAAAAAAAAAAAAGATTCAAAACAGCAGATCTTCACACAAGTCCTCAAAGTAGATGCAATCAAGCTAAGGAAATATAAATAGTATACTTTTACGTGTATTTGTTGAAATAAGGAGAAAAAGCCAATATTACCAATATTACATATCTCACTGTTACACATATGTGCAACTCTTAGAAAAATTTGAGTCCTACTGTTCAGAAGTGTTTCAGTGTAATCATGCCAAGGTGGTGTTCATTACCCTGATTTCTTTGAAAAGAAATGTGGAAGATGGCACGGACAAAGGAGCTTCCTGAGGACGTTAGAAAAAGAGTTGTTGCTGCTAATGTGGCTGGAAAAGGTCAGAAAACCACCGCTAAAGAGTTTGGAGTCCACTGCCAGACAGATTATGAACAGATGGAGCCATGGGATTAGTAAACCAACAAAGACCACTCCAAAAGCAAGACGCATTATAGTCTGAGAGGCCACAAAGGGTTACTTCTTAGCAATGAAAGGCCTAGCTGGGCTTCTGCCAGTGCTGTAGCTCACCTGACTGGTAGTCAGAAACCATGACTAAAGCCCTCACAGCATTGGTGAATGCCATCCTCTCTATCTCACCATATTACTCACGGCCTGTCTTCACTTAAACATGATTCAATAAAGGCACAAACGGTCAAAACGGTTAAACAAACAAACTAGTGGTACGTGTCTTCAGAGGACTGAATCACCGCCACCAATGAAATGAAAATGTAATTCCTACATCAAACTTCATTTATCCAAAGCTGCTTCTGCATTCATTTCACACTTGACCAAGCTGGCTAACTTGGCTTGTGATGGAAGTCGTCATCTTTGGCAGCACAGACAAACATCAAGCATGTACACCAACACACAAGACGTAGCAAAAAAACTACTCACTAATCCAACAGGAAGAAGGCTGTTTTGGTGTCTGTCTTACAGTCTTCTCTTTAGTTTCTTTTTCTGCCATGATCTGCCATGATGTTCTTGTGGAGAATCTCCTTTCTTAGCTTTTAGCACTGAATAGCCACAAAATTAGCTTTTAGCTGAATTGATTATTTAAACCAGTACTAAAGAAACAAAGTGTTAAATGGTGAGGTTAAGAGGTGGTGGTAGTGTATGTGTAGCTGCATTTAGGATTCTAAAATCTGATTTCATGGAATCATAGACATTTCTTCTGATTTATGATTGTAAACGGTAACTTTGTATGGAGCAGGTTTTACTCGAGTAGAGGACACATAAGGATATAAATATTAGTGCTCACAGGGTTACTTTTGATTATTTGCAATTAGGCCTACATATCATTAATTTTTAATCTATGATAACTGTGTTTTATTTTGAATGAGCAAACAGACTCAAGATAGAAGAGAATATATATGCACTTGTCTAATCTTCGGCAATTTCAACAAAACCACTTGAAATAGCTTCAGAACTTTTTGTCTCTGTCTTTAAACATTTCTCCACATTCCTCCCTTTTCAATTAACTTGTTGATATTGTCCAAGAGGAGAGCTGACTGCTTCTTATTTACCATGTTACAGTTTCTCACACGGAACAGTGACTGCAGGAGTGGCCAGATATTTGCAAGTGAGCATTGCCTGCGTTAGCTGACGTGCTAGCAGAAGCCCCCAAAAAAATGTTTGCTTCACATTAATGTGGTATTTTAAACTGGAAAATGCCATCCTGTACAGTGTGCATAATACTTTATGTTGGTTGACTGCCCCGTCTTGTTTTTTTTTGTTGTTGTTTTTTTTGTACTCAAATTTCCCATGGAGAGGTCCAACGTGTTGTTTAACGTCTTCCATCTTTATCAGCTGCTGCCTGTCACTACCGGATCAACCGCCCATTTGAGCATGCGCAACAGTAACACTACTTGGACAAACTGCCCGAAAACCGTTGCCAGAGACGTTCAGAGTCATTCTGTGCTGCAGATGGGTTAATTGCGTTAAAAATTTTACTCAGATGACGGATTAATCCGTTAAGGTTAAGGTGACAGTTCTAATAAATATAGGTCCAGACTTGACATTCAGCATGCACAGACAAATACGTTGACATTTGTTTGGCATCTTGAACGCTTTCATTTCGATCCTCATGCGCCCATCAGTGATCATATTATCTTTTCCTGTTTAAATGACATCCTTATATGAACTCTTAATACCGCTGTTGTTTACTCCATTTCCTCTGTTATATTTTCTTCAGGCCATTTAGCATGCCAAACCTCATTCCTCCTAAGATCCCAGATGGAGAGAAAGTGGATTTTGATGTAAGTGACTAATTGGAGACAGATCAGAGGTATTTTTTACCTTGGATTACCTTACCTTTGTTTAAGCGCCCTTTTAGTTTTTGAGACAAAAGATCAATGTGTGTTTTTCCTCCCATATTCTGTGTTGCTCTTAACACATCAGAGTGCTAAACTGTAACTACCTCTGTAGGACATCCATCGTAAGAGGATGGAGAAGGACCTGATGGAGCTCCAGACATTGATCGAGGTTCATTTCGAGAGCAGGAAAAAGGAAGAAGAAGAGATCATTCATCTCAAAGAAAGGATTGTAAGTGTTCTTCACAACAGCCAATCAAACGCGAACCAATTCCCAAAACCACAGTGTTACAGATCTGCTCTAAGATCTGTTGTGACCGGATGTGATGACCTGTCTATTCAGGAGAAGCGTCGCTCGGAGCGAGCGGAGCAGCACAGAATCCGTAGCGAGCGAGAGAAAGAGCGTCAGAAGCGTCTTGAGGTAAAGTCGTGTTCTTCTTTGACATAATCCATGCAGCTGCCTTAATTTCACTGGTGGCCTCTCTGGTTTCACCGTTCTTCAGGATGAGAGAACTCGTAAGGAGGAGGAGGAGGCCAAGAGGAAGGCAGAAGATGACGCAAAGAAGAAGAAAACCCTGACCAGCCTCCACTTTGGGGGCTATATGCAGAAGTTGGTGAGTAAGGGGAGGGTTTAGTGAGGAGTTTTCCGTGAAGTTAAAATAGTAAGAGCCATGAGCCCTTTTGAAAATTCTTACAGACAGAGAAACGGAGTGGTAAGAGGCAGACGGAGAGAGAGAAGAAGAAGAAGATCCTGAGTGAAAGACGCAAATCTCTGGACATCGAGAACATGAGTCAAGACAGACTCAAGTAGGTGGAGAAATATCGTGTCACATGCTGTAGAATTTGTTGTTATAACGAGCACAGTTGTTCCATCTCATTTTTCTGTTCGTGCCTCACAGGGAGAAAGCTAAGGAACTGTGGGAGTGGATGTACCAGCTGGAGGCAGAGAAGTTTGAACTGCAGTACGAATTCGCCATGCAGAAGTATGAGGTGGGTGCACAACAGGACATGACATATCCCTGGAGGAAGACGTGGAGTGCGGAAGACCTTGCTTGAGAGACATTTGCATGTTTTCTTTGTTTCAGATTAACGTGCTGAGGAACCGTGTGAGCGACCATCAGAAAACGTGAGAATGAACTCTGATATTATTATTAAGAGTTAGAAGATGAAAAGAAAGAAGGCAGAGTTGCCACCTGAGAAGGCTGAAATTTTGGTGTATTTGTTTAAGTAGTGTTACAAGCGCCAATGCAATGATTTTTTTTTTTTTTTTCACGCTGTAAGTCTTCGACCAGGCGTGTCAAACTCATTTTAGTTCAGGGGCCACATTTAGCCCAATTGGATCTCAATGGGGCCAGACCAGTAACAGAATAGCTTATTAACTGGTAAATGAGGACAACTCCAAATGTTTCCCTTTGCTTTAGTGCAAAAAAGTACAGCTACATGTAATGAACAACCATGAATTTCTTAAGAAGTGCAGGGTGCAAGTGCAATTTCTTATTTTATCTAATATTTTCAACTGATTTCTTCAGTGTAATTTTTGCAAATTTATCTGAAGGGCCAGATTGGACCCTCTGGGGGGCCAGTTTTGGCCCCCGGGCCTTATGTTTGACACCTCTGTTTAGACCAAAGAAAATAGACTGGGCCAGCCAACCAATCAGAGCAGCCATTCAGAGTGTCTTAAAGAGACAAGCGGCAAATGTTTTTAAGTGTTCCTGACAGAGGAGGTAGATGCTGCAGCAATGTATAGAAAGGTTCAATTTAAGCTTACCTCGTAGTGACATCCCTGCGCTAATTTTACCAGTCTTGAAAACCTCATGAGTCCCCGAGGCTGTTACTTGCTCTAATTGGGTAAAGCGGGTCACAGATGTCAGCCTGTCACACATGTCAGACATACATTCAAAGAATGTTTGAATATAAGTGGTGACAACCTTGGAATGGGAGGGAGAGGGGATGGGGGCTCAAAATGGAAACTAAATGAACATTCATTGTTTTTGTGCCTGAAACTTTGCACCTATTTTTTGCTTTGGAACAGATCCAAGAGGACTAAGAGAGGCCTGAGGAAATAGGACAAATGAGCAGCCCCATCCTGCAACTAATACCTTAAAACAAGGCCTGGTTTTTCTGCCACACCCAAGAACCCCTCCTATTGCCCTAATTCCACCACCTATACTGTAAATTTTACCTTCATGTCCCTCTGTGGTTTTCTCCTTTCCCACCCCCCATCCTTTGAACTGAGAGGAAGGATTTATGAATGTAAATAAAACCATCTCAATTCATCGGCCATCACTTTCTTTTTTGCTCTGTCAGAGTGTGTGTATGTGTGCAGTTACGTGCGCACAGATAAAGAGACTAAATGTGTAAGAGAAAGCCTAAGGCAAAAAACAGCTCAGAGACAGGCTTTGACTTGACTACGACTGACATGATCCTTATTTCCATTCCACAGAACCTCAGTGGGAAAATCTACACAGAAAAAAAAGTAGTTCCTTATACTACGTCCCAACTTCCTTATCAAAACATGCTGATGCCAAACTAAATCCAAAGTCACTTTAGCTTAGCTAATCTCCCTTAACATTTATTATTTTAGTATTATTTTTGGTTCCTTTCAACTTGAAACCTCAAGCTACCTCTAAAATCCCATGGAGTATTGGCAATTCATTTGGCGTTGCAGTGTGGGTTATAAATGGTGCCCAGGCGATGTTTAAGGTAAGAAAGCAAAATGTTCTGTTCATCGTGTCCTTGTGGAAAAGAATAAAATGAAGCAGGGGCAACAGTTGATGGTGATTTGAGACATGATACTGGCAACGTCCTGATGAGCGGAACCAAAGAAAGATAAAAGTACTGTCACATGGCTCTGAAGATTAAAAATAAACAAAGATGGTGATTTATTTAGTTATCCAAGAACCATGATCAAACTCACTCATCCAGTCAAAGTCACTAGGAAGGAACAGAAATGACAAGGTGCAGGGGAATCAAGAGATCCAAAATATGAAACTATGCCCGTAGCAATAACAATACTTTTACTTTAATACACTACCAGTCAAAAGTTTGGACACACCATCCCATACTCGTGCCTGGTAGTGTAAATGCTTTTTATTTCATACTTGTCTTTTTGCTTTCATTCACTCTGGGGAAAAAACAAACACATTCATTAGGGATTTAAAATTTTCACCGAACCCGTTCATTCAGACCTTCACACTAAATTTAGCAGGTGAAGTGGAAGGCTTTCACATTGCTTTCATAGTTTGTCTCTTAGTCAAAGAACTGCCTGCACACACGCCACGAAAACTCTTCAGGAATGAGACCAGGGGCTAAATACGTTGCAGACATCTACAAGAAATCAGTGAGCACAGATTTCAGCGCCTTCCATCATGTCCTTCTACTGTACAAGCAGACATGTATAAAGTACTAGAGATCCAGATTTGAGTAAAAGTACAAGTATTCTATCAAAAAAGTGACATGAGACACCACACTTTTTCCTGAATACTGCTGTCATGTTGGTGCGCACAAGAGAAATGGTGAAAAGGAAAACGCCAGCAACCGGAGATCGATGACCAGCTTCAACTGCTCGAAAACAAAACAAAAATGACACACCCTTTCCTACTGATGGAAACATGTATCCCATCAACCAATCAGGAAATGACACGCCAATGGTTACTAAGGATAGTTTTGTAAATGGTTGTACAAAAATGTGTGATGCATTTCCTGCATTTTAATGGAAATAGTTATAAATAGCTTAGTTGTTTGCTAAATTTGTTCATAAGCTTTAGAAATTTACACTTAGATTTGCATTCTAAGTTCTAAAAATGGGTGGTTCAACATCTTTGTGGTTTTCACAGTGAAAAATCTAACTTTTTCCTATTTTATGGTTTTAGGTCCATTGTTTTAATACAGTTTGTAAAAAAAAAAATGTAAGATGACACAGGTGAGGTTGAGCTGAAAATAGTGAAACCAAACAAGGCAAAGTAAACCAGTTTTAAGATGAAATATAAAGATTAAACCTGGACTCCAGAGGGTAAAGCACCACACTTAAGTGGAAGTACTAAAGTATCCAACATTTTTCGTACTTAAGTATTGCAAATAGTTTGTTTTAATATTTACTACCAAAGTACTGAAAGTAAAAGTACAAGTATTGTGTTATGTAGTTATTAAAGAAGGTGGTCAAAAGTTTCAATATCGTTAGGGCCATGGGGCAACGCACCGAGGCCCTATTGTTATACTGCGTGTTTCTTCCTTTTTATTTTTCCCCTGTCTCCTATACATTTATGTTACACACACAGGTGACTTGTGTGATTACAGCTCCTCAATATTAGTACTCAGTGAAAGATGGTTACGTGTCTATCTGATTAGCTCTGGTTGTGGGTTTGATTCCCATGTTGACAGAAATGGTACCCCTGTAAGAAGCCTTTCAAAATTTCCCAGAGGGAATTTTGGAGTTGTTTATATTGTTTCAAATGTTAAGTCTAAAGGACACTCACAATCCCTTGGCTGTAGCAGCAGGACAAGGACAGGAATGTACGAGACAGAGTATATGTACAGTCACTAACCTCAGGAGTAGGCTGTCTTTTCACAAAATGCTACATGAAAGATGAAAGCAAATTAAGTTTAAATTGCCTGTTTGGACGCTATATTCAACTTTGATGTAAACAACCTTTAAAACAACAACGTTAGAGAGAGCTCCCACCATTGAGACCCAACACAACGATAAGCTAAAGTTAGCTAGCCAACGTTAGTTAGGTTAGGCACTAACATTCGCCAATAGTAACCATAACTTTGAGATACAGTTGTATGAGCGTCTTGCTAGCTCGACGATAACTAGCTAGCTAGCTGTCACTATGGCATTAGCCCATTTTAGCCACCTTGGAGCAGACATATGTACCGTTTATGCTTGTTTATTTTTGCTTGTAGGAGGTCGGGTGGCAGCCATCTTGACGGACCTTGTTTCCATGGTTACAGTTGCTAGGGCGTATGTTTTATCTATCTATGTATCAATGATTGGGCAATGACCGTTTGGGGGCGGGGTTTGGCAAAAGGTAGTGACAAGCAACGATGCTGCGCATTAAAAGTATTGAACTCATCGAAAGTGTGTAGTGAAGTAAAAGTGGAAGTAGGGCGTAGACACAGCACTTTAGTACATAAGCACAGTAGTGAAGTAGTTCTACTTCGTTACTACAGATCTCTGTGTACAAGCATGAAATGGGCATACACATTTCAGATGTTAGTTATCACAGCCAAATGCTTAAAGAACATTGTTGAAGAAAAAAAGACCACAATTTACAAAGTTGTCTGCAAATATGTTATTTATTCTATGTACAGACTCAGCGCCATGGAATACTCCCAATTAACCGCCACAAACAGACACATTTACCTAGAAATACATCAAATGCAATACTGACACTGATCCTCCCCGCAAGGCAAAGGAACCTCAGCACAGCTATGTCACAAGCATAAAAGCAGTCGCACCTGCCTCATACCGTGTGTCCCTGGCAAGTCTCCACAGTTGCCAACCAAGTCATTGCAAGGCAGGAATATTTTAGTGGTCTGAAAATTTAAAACCTGTTTTGAAAGAACAAGGCTGCAGTTTGGTTATGAGAGCAAATACCCTGTAAAGCCCCCTTAAAGCTTAAAATGAATAACAGCAAGAATACTAGCTTTTTTTAAAAAAAAAAAAAAATAAAAAAGAAAAAGAAAAAAAGCCTGGGCTGGTGCACACATGACTCATGACTTCTGTTTCAGGGTGTAGTCAATGTGATCTCATGTGCCTCCAGATGTTGTTCCAGTCTTTCTTTATATCCACTTTCTCTGTTTACAAATCAAACCATAACAAAAAATGAAAAAACAAATGCAACATTCATTTTGTTAATTTCAAAAGGCAGTCTTTTCATACAGAAATGTGAGAGAAAAAAGCAGTGAGGCGGTATAAACAAATAGTCCAGTATTGAGTTTCGTAAATATGCTTATATACCATCCAGCCAAAAACTAGTCAGGGTTGAGTTGATGTGTAGCGCTTCCAGTGCAGCACAGAGATAGGAAATAAGAGGACCAAACTAACTAACCCTCCTAACCACACTTTTTTTTTTTTTTTTTTTTTTTTTAACCTGCACAAAGAAGGCACGGGGGTAGAAGACGAATTGTGAGTTTACACATCCCATAAACCCAATACAAACTGAAATCGATGTGCTGTCTCTGGAAGAAACAAAGTGAGGCTGACTGACTGTTATAATCAATGTGCAGACGTGACGCGCTCTCACAAGAAAGCGTGTACATGTACATTTCTCCAATGTCGAACCATCCTTTACCCTTTTAAGGCGGGCAGAGGTTCCGCTTGTCTTTTTAAAACTGCATTCAACATTATAAATTGAAACTTGCAAATGTTTTGTTTCTTAATTTTACTTTAAGACTGGTACATTCAGTATGAAAAAGATATGTACACCCACTGGATTCAGCCGGTCACAAATATAACATTTTCACCCTTTTTAGCTTCTTGTACAAAGTTCGCAAGACCACAACAATATGACAGATTGGGCAGACACATTTCACAGCGATGCCGTTCATGAGTCTGAACCATAGACTGTATAAATATGGACGACATCTCGCCATCTTTCCTGGCATTGGCTAAACTGACGGGGATACGGGCGGCACCAACTTTGCACAACTTTGGAGCCAAAGTCTGCACAGAGGACACAACCACAGTTCTGCCAGACTCACTCACGTTTAATTAATACTGGAAAAGGAAATGTTGGATTTTACACTGTATTTGTTTTTTTTTTTTATTATCCCCCCTCTTTTTTTTTGTCTTTTACAACTCCTGTTTTTATAGCGTTATAAATAAAACTGAAACTTTTACTAAAGATTGACACTAGAACATGCTTCAACATTATATTAACTACCTAAAATGACAAAAACCATCCTTGGAAAAAACAAAAAACAAAAATTACACACACACACACACATATAAATTTATATATATATATATATATATATATATATATATATATAATATATATATATATATATATATATAATATATATATATATCACACGTATATTTGAGTATTTTAGTACCACCCACTAACATTTAGGAGGTGGAGCTTATTTCCTACACTGCAGCCAGTCACCAGGGGGAGTTCTACACTTTTGAGGCGTCCATCTTTATACAGCCCATGGTCTGAACAATTGCTTTAATATTTCTCTGCAGAACACACCGTCTGTCCACACACACTTGATCTATCGAAAATACTCGCACCCATTTACATAGACAAAGAGAAACATATCCAGATTAATTACATATACCGCGGGGTTATTCATGAAATTAAAAGCACTCTTGATTATATACAATGTGTGAATGACTCATAATTGCTAAGCTCTTTCAACTGTTATTAATGAAGACTGTTATTTTGCTGCCCCCTCTGCAAGGGTGTGTCGGCAGCACCGTCTAAACATGCCGGTTTCCATCTGCAAGCACAGACATGAGCGCATGGAGAAAAAGAGAGAGAAAAGACAGGCACAGGAAAAAAAAGCTTTAATCGTTCTGATTCTAAACCTGAATCTGAATAAATGCCTCTGAAAGCATTCAGAAGTAATTCCCACATAACAGGCTGCATTTTGCCATTCCGCTCACGTTCACTAGTCAAACTAGTCGACATCTGTGGTCAAGTTCTTGATAAAGTCTGTTCTCCCGAGGCCCAGCTGTGGGAAAAAAAAATAAATAAATTAGTTTAGTGAGTTGGACAAATGCACATCGCACATATGTTCACAAATAAAAGTTTGCACTTCAACAACAAAATATTCTCTAGAGCTCGAAACTTAAAATAAAAGCATTCCAGAAAAGGGAAAATGTTTGCAAAATGCTCCCATTTCACTTATTTATTTGACTCTCGGTGCAAAACAAATAAAAAATCTCACGTGTTTGGAGAGTTAGAGGTGTACAGGTTCAATTCAGTTACTTTGGGCGACCAATCAGTTCATTAATCCATTAAATGAAGTAAGTTTTGTGAGAGAAAAAAAACAAGTCAAATATGACTACTTTGTCCTCGATTCGGGAAGTAATGTAATCCGTCAGCAGCTTAACGGAGCCTCCGGTGAGTCACTCGCACTCAAGCTTTGTCTAAGCTTTTCTTCTCTTCTCATGATACTACAAACATAGGTGCTTGCACTCCTGTTGCATCTTAATAAAATGTTTGATATTCCTTGTCTTCCACCTCTGACCCCAGTTTGGACCTCATTTTCACTCCTCTCCCATTTTCTGTTTAATAGTTCTCTTTAAAAGAAAAAGACTGCAAACCAGTCGGCCTGGATTCCAGTGTAATTGTTTCTGGATCCAGAGATGTCTTGGGTGTGGTAGAAGGGGAGGGAAAATGACTTTGCAAGGCAGAGGAGCGATAATAAACACCCACACCCATTTAAAGTGCCTCCCACAGCTCATGCAAGGCAATTTGAAAACGGGCTAACCCAACACAGGAAAACAACAGGTTCATGCTGATTGCGAGACTTTAACACATTGACATCCGCACATTTTGCAGTTCTACTTTTTACCTTTTTCAGATGGCTTTGCAAATTCTTTCCATTCCACAAGCTGAACAGCAGCACCGAGGCAGCTTTCTTGGCTTTGGGAAAAGTCCTGAGACAGAAAATAGGGCCAGGCATTGAAGCTCGTCACTGCTATGAAAGTTGAATACATCTGGAGATATTATATTGATAAAAGCTCACCCATCGTCTTCTTCGCTGAAATTAGACACTGAATTGATCATTTCGCTACTGATGTGCTTCTTGCCGAACTCAGTGTCTGCCATTATCAGTCTCCGTGCTACGTTGTTCGCTGCTGCCATAGTGTCATCATTTTTTCCCATGTGAGAGGCGCCGAGGGAGAGGAGGCCGGTGAGCTCAGGTAAAATCTGCTTTGCTGCAGTGAAGACAGTAAATTAGTTTTATGTGCACTCACTAAGTCAATGTACCTGCAAACCCGGAATGACTCATTCATTCTCAATATCATGCGTCTACCTACCCATGGTGGTCTGCAAACTGCTGGTCTGAGACATATTACTCAACAGGCACATGACATTCTTCTGGAGGGTCGGGTTGGTCGACTTCATCAAAACGGCCAAGGTAAACAAAGCATCGAGCTTATGGACTAGGACCTGGCTCACAACTTGGGAACCCTGAAACCCGACAAAGAGGGAACAAAAAAATATTTGATCCTATGTCTCAATTCATTCAAACAGCCCACATGTACACCACGGAAACACAGGAGCACCTCACAATCCAGCTTTGCAACTCTTTAACACTTAGATTAAATCGCATTTCATTGAGTTACTTGTTTCTCTAAAAACCTGAATAATTGGAGAGAAAAACTCCACCCTTTCTCACATTAGTAAGAAACGCTGTGACCTGTACCATTGTGCTCCTAATGCCACCACCTCTCGGTCGGTTTTGTGTTCCGTGTGTCATAAATCAGTCTGAGATAATCCCACTTGTATTATTCGTTGCGAATCTCTAAGCCTTGTAATTATGTTTTTTTGTACTTGCCACTTTCTTGCTGGCCGTGAGATTCTGCAGAGCACCACTACAGGCCTCTAAGGTGGTATCCTTCTGGGACGAGCCAAGCAGGGACATGTAGGCCGACAAAGCTCTGGGATGACACAACCACCTCACTCCTGACGGGGCACGGTCCTCTAGCATACCTCGAGATACGTCAAAGGGAAACTGAAAAGAGAGGATAAAGGAATCGAGCCCATGATTTGATGGAGTCTCAGAAAAAAACAAAAAAAGTATTGTGTTTGAAGCCCACCTCATTTTGAGCCTTGCTGCTCCTGGGGCTGAAGCATCCGACTGGACTTTTCTTGCTGTCGTTACTGTCCCCTCTGTGAGGTTGATAGTCCTTGAAACTGTCGGGCAACATCTCCTCCAGCTGGTAGGACAAATTCTGAAGGATGCATGCACAGTTCTCCACAGACTAGAGGACAGGAAAGGAAAGGTTATTTGACTTTACTGTCAAATTTTTATCCACTACATCTACACTGCAAAAAAGGAATTGTATCACAGAAATACATCTTATATTCTGTTCAGAGGCAAGAACTTTGTGCTCATTTTAATAACATTGTGCTTATTTTAAGAATTTTTGTGAAGCAAAAAAAGCTTAACCCATTGGCAGATTTTTTCTGGAAACAAGATGATTTGCCTGAATATGAGAATATTTTGCTTCTCTCTAGTTATGCCGTTTTTTGCCGAATACTAGTCATGTGCATGTTTGCCAGTGTGTTGAAAAAAGAAAAAAAATAACGACAAATATAAAGTAAAAATAAAATTACATGACAAACGTTAGCACTGGGATTTCAGTGGTAATCAGTAAGAATAAATGTTTGCCGCATGTCAGATAAACATCAGGTCACGAAGGTGTAATTAATATGAGCCGCACTGCTGGAGAAAACATTGGTTTATCTTGTTCATGTGGGTTTACTGAAGTACTTTAGTAAAAACGAATTATTTCCAACTGGAAAAACCTGACAATATTTATATTCTGACTAATGTTTCGGGGGGTTCTTATGTCTTATTGTGTCATTTTATTTAGCTCCATGTAAAAAGTTCAGTTGGAATCTGTATTAATAATAATAATAATAATGATAATAATATTAATAATTATTTGTAATGGAGGCAGCGAGTAAAAAATATTGCATACTCTTCCTCTTTTTCTGTACTACAATACTTTACTACGTCAGTAAATGGAGACTGTGTAAACTGTGTACAGCGCACAAGCACAGACATACAATTAGGGACACATCCATACCCAAAACGTCTACAAATTAGCAGGTACGCATAAAGGATAATTATACACACATGCAGAATATGCTTGAACGTACAGTACATTAGTAGTATTACTATTATTATTATTATGGGCGAGTTTAAAGTTCACATGCACTCACAGCAGCATGTCCACATACGTGTATTCATGCTTTAAAATCCAGAGCGACTCGTGTGAACTAAGCTAGTATACTTCACCAGACAGGAACACAACCGTAGCAGTTGTCGCCTGCTCACTCATAAAACTGCAGGTCCTGACAAACATATGAATAATCTTTCATTATAAAGGCGGCGGTGCTCAGTTTTTTTTTAAAGTATAACTACAGTACAAGCACTGTTGTTATACTTGTCAACCAGTGCTCGTCCCCATCTGTAGATTGTTTGTTTGCACTTGTCCAACGGAGTCCAAACTCAAAGCATGGCAGCTTGTAATAAAATACAGTAGAAAAGTGGAAACTGAGATATTTAAATAGACAGCAATTGTATCACAGAATTATATATATATGTTTTAAGACATAAGAGACTGTATGGTAAATTTCCTTGTCACAGCAGTGTGGAATTAGACAAGAAAATATCCAAAACACAATATCAAATTTTAAAGAATTTGATGGAAAATGTTTGGTGGCAAACGGTTACCTTGTCATCAGGGTTATCCTCCGCAACACAGGACTGGACGTAACTCATGAGGGAGTCGATGAGGCCAGGGATTTTTCTCATCGTCTGCCTGTCACTTTGCTGACCAGAGCTCAGGTTCCTAAACACATACCATTAATTCACCACTACTCACTGCATACTAGACAATTACTGATCTCATAAAGTACATAATCCTTCAGTTTAGGTGAAAACACACTTAAAACACTTTAACATTCACTGATCACTCATGCCACAAGGCGTATCAGCCCTTCAGTGCATCCAGAACTAGGCACTGGTCTAAGTACAGATCTGAAAGAAGTATCCTCACCGCAGGCATCCTGTAGAACAGTAGAAGACCGCTGGGTCTATGTGGCTTGTGGCGGTGCTGTCCGACCAGCTGGTGAACGGGACAATCACGTTCTCAGTCAGAGCGGGTAGTGCAGTACTCATAAGTTCTTGCTTCAGTTCATTGGCAGAGGACAAATTCCACAGCAGGCCTACATGACAGAAGAAGAAAACAAGTTTTTTGTGCATCTGATCGTTACAGAATGAGCCCGTCTATGGATCATCAGTGTGGGTTGCCTTATCCCTTTATTGATATTTGGATGTATATTAAGCTGTATACTTATAATAATAATAATAATAATAATAATAATAACAGATGTAATACTATTTATTGTTACATTATTTTTCCTTATTTGCTAATGAATCAAGTAAAAAACTATGTATTCCTATAAGACCATGTTTGGAAACACTGGGGTCTTACTCATGAACAATTTTTTATACCACACTCACATTTATTTTTTTCTTCTTCATAATTTCTTTTACAAACCTCAAGCAAAAACAGGTACTTGATTTCATGTGAAGAGTTACAACTATGCAATGCATCAGATGACTACACAACAAAACATTTTATATAGGTTTAAATATAAGACATACCCTTCTAACCCTAACCCTGGAGTAACCGGCAACACGCAACACTGTTTGTAGTGCGGCCTCAATAAAATGTCCTACCAGCGATTTGTTTCTGGGTCTCAGTAGAATTTGTCTCCTTCAGCAGCCGCAGGGCCTTGGCTATGCCACCAAAGTGCTGAACCTTCAGCTTGTTGTTTCTGTCCTTAAACACCAGGTTCCTCAGAGCCCCAGCTGCAGCCTGGCTCACGCTTGGGTTGGCGCTTTCCAGCAGGGTCACCAGAGGACCGATACCATTTAGTTTTAGGACCTGGAGCAGAGCAGAGCAGAGCAGAACGGTGGAGGGGAGAAGGTACAGAAAACGTGAGACTCGAAGGTGTGGCAATAGACTGACGACACTGAAAATTACAAGCAGAGGTAGAAGCCAAGTGTGATGATAAATGCTCTCCTCCCTTCCCCCTTAAGGTAGGTTACACAAAGGTCTTTGTGGTGCACTCCTCCTCTTTCCTTACTACACAGTGAGACAGCCAACACTACAGTGTTTGTGCACATGCTTAGAGGGTGTGTCTACATAAAGGAGCGTGTAGAGTATACTTTGGAGCGAGTGCTCAGACCTCTGGTTTGACGCTCTCCTCGTTGAAGGAGGCGTATTGGATGAAGGTGGCTCCACGCCGCTGGTAATTTTCGTCAGCGGAGGACAGGTACTCCACAGCCTCGTTCAGAGTCAGGTCCGTGAAACTCATTGCTGTGCTTACCCTGCGGAAACAGGCACGGGAATTCAGATAATAAGAGAAGGCTGAAAATTACAGCAATTAGCCTCTTCCGTGTTATGCAAATAGCACAGGCTTATTTTGTGATGTCATTTAAAAGATAATGAGCCGTATCTGAAAGTCGAAGGGAAAGGTGAACTCACGCTGATTTCTGCTCTAGTTTGGATGTTTTCACTGTGCCCATCTTGCTGTCGTTTTGAGAGTTGGCAGACAGTGATCGGACAAAACGCGTCTGGCTGTTGGTCATCGGTTTGCCATTGGTCGCGGACGAAACGCTGTATCTATTTACTCGAGTTTGAAGGGTGTTTTGGTTCTGGACCATCTGTCCTTTGGGTCTCTGGAAAAAAATAGTAGAAGTTTACAATGTTATTTTGGCGCATTTCTACGTTATGTATTGCATAAAATACAATACATAAATACAAAATTGTTAAAAGAAATAAAAAGGGTTACCATGATAGATGCCTGGCCAGGTGAAAAGGGAAAAACCAAGTTTGGGTCACTGCGACTGGGTTTCAGGCCATTGGAGCTTTGACGCCAGTTGTTCATTTGCCAGTCCTCTGTGCCAGAAGTCCGATATTTGCCTGAAGGGACTTTAGTGGATTGAGAACGAAACTTCTTACTGGTTGCCTGAAAACAAAGAACAAATGGTTCAATAAGTTTTCTTACTGTAAATAAAACATTTTCATTCAGTGTTCTTTGAAGGATGACAGGTATTGAAATAATATAATATAATATATATATAATAATATAATATAATAACCCTGAGGCTTCTCTGCAGAAAAAAAAAAAAGGAGAAAGTAGGTTTTTTTTCACACAGACAGATTTCAAAGACATCCCCAAGGCAAAAGATCTTGAGCCGACAAAATCCCTGCATACCTCTTCTTTTTTCCAGTTTGCATGGGGGTAGCAGAATACACCGAGCTATCACACAAACTGAGGAAACATAATATCTGTCACTGGACACAAACACTGGCTGTATTATGAGACTGCCGGTGCAGTCGAGCAGTTTCTCACAGAGGTGCATTGTGTGGACAGGTCCCAGGGAGGGCTCCTGTTAAACATGGCCTCTGCAATCTTGATGCATTTACCAGCCCAGCCCCCGCTTTATTTACCACCGATATATGATTTGCTTCCCCCTTTTTTTGGATTTGCATGCGTGTTCTCGTGTTTGTGCGTGTATACTTAACACACTAACTCAGGCTTTCCCATTACAATGACAGAACATATCTTGCTAATGCGTCACTGATTAGTCATTCCCGCAATCAAACATTAATCTCCTATTGGCGCGTTTGAAAAAATAAATAAAAATAACAAACTGGCTGAGGATAATATCCTCATCGGTCTCTAAGCAGCGGACATGTTGTAGTTTTAATGAGGGAAATGCATCAGGACGGGATATCGGCTAACGAGGAAGCAGGCAGCACAGACAAACATTCGAGACAGTTGTCTGTCTGTGTACCGACTCTTTGCTGATTCAAACCAGACAGGTTGCTCAGCTGCTATGCACGTGAGTTATACCTAGCAACGAAAGCATGGTGATAAAGGAGGTATCTGTCAACAAATGCTTTATAAGAACAGCGTGTTCACTCTTACGGTGGCGCTCACTTCGCCTGGGTACAGCCTGGCTGAGGCACCAGACCCCTCCACACGTCACAAACAGCACACGAGAAAGATGCAAATGCAGCAAAGCAAACACAAGGCACACAGACAAAAGGCACAGTGTTGCCTGGAACGCAGTCAAGTAAAAAAATAAATAAATTAATAAAATAAAAAAAATAATAATAAAAACTACAGCATTGCTGGATTCAATGCAGTTTCAATTATTTGAAACGAGTCCATAAATCTCGCAGGATATGCTTGTTTACTGAAATGATATGACTAACAATTTTGGATGATGGTGTCGCTAATGAAAGGAGCCTTGGTGACAGTGACTCAGTTTCATTGGTTTTCCATTTGGTTTGTGTTTCTGACATTTGCTGAATCAACAAAGTGAGATTCTCGACTGGAAACTGGTTTGCAATCAAATCATGCCAGCAAGTTCTCAGACCACACACCTTTCAACACGGCATTCATTTTGATTTCCAATAACACTATTGTGTTAACAAACACTGCCCACAGACACCACCCACCAGAGAACTGGGCTAGTGGGAGTGCCAGATCAAGTCTCCAGGAACACACTTTTGCCATGACGGCATATGAACATATTCGTACACTAAGTGAATACAGCACCAGGCGCATTAACGTAGCGGTTGAAAAATGAGTTTCCTAAACACAAGCAGGGAACCTTTGATCTGATTAAAATAATTTTGGCACTCCATAAAGTCTCAGCAAACAGAAACTGGAGTGGTTACCAATATGTCTAGACCTGTGTGTGTATCAAAGACATTATCTTATTACTTTAATATTTGGGGGTGCATCAGGCCACTGCAGGTAATGTTACAACTTAAACTGCAATTAAGGATGACCATTGTCTGTTATTGTTTGAATTCTTCACATGGACAAAAATAATGTAACGTACTGTATCAGGGGTTGAATTCGACATTCACACCGTAGCAGAGACGTATTTCATGATGCGATGATTATTACCACTAGACATGCCTCACGTCGCAGTCAGTAGGTCAGGGCAGGCCAGTCCATAAGCTAACGCAAATTCACACACGTACACAAATGACTCCCATGCTGAAGTCAGCATTACACTTCTATTAGAAGCTGGGAGGCCAAGATTGCAAATAAGTTGAACTCATCCTGACTCTTACTGAAAGGACTGTGTCATTCTGCACACACGCACACGCAGGTAAAATACACAATGCGTGTATACTTCGTTAAAGCCTAATTTAACCAAAGAGACGATGCACACGTATGAGCACCTAACTGGTTTTGGATTAGTGTTATGAGAGGACATGTGCCCACATCGTGACTTTCAGGCAACATTAACACCTAAAAAAACTGTCATAAATTACCTCTGACTGAGGGCACTCCCATGCGGATAATTAATAGACGTACTGAAACACCCTCTGATTGTATAACGTCTCCAAAATCTGATTTCTCACACCTAAGTTTAAAAAGAAAACCAGTAAGGTTGGAACGAAGGTTGGCATGAGTGTTGGCAGAATGGTTGGCAGAAATCTAAGAGGACTAAACATGCAGAGCCATGCCATGGCTCATTGCACTGGCACGGCACCAGTTTTCGAAGCCAGTTCCAGCGTTTCAGGATTATCTTTAAGGAATAAAAACGTCTTTACTTTGCAGATAAACATCGGAAGGCAATAACACTCACAACGTCCGTTCAGCCTGATGCTGTTGGTTGATTGAGTTTAACAGAAATCTGAAAACGGGAGGAACGTGTGGATTAGATTCGGCGAGGAAAAGGTGCAGACGTGCTCAGTGCTCGTATAGTGATAGATTATTGTGAGCAGGTCGTGTAAGAAGAAGAAGTTGCGAAACATTTGCAACCGCTGCAGAACCACCGTCTGTTCGGTCCTTTAATGCAGCATCAGTTTTAAGGGAGAAAAACCTGTGCTCTGATCAACAATCCAAAACCCTGTTAGATAAGAGAGAACTTTTACCGATTTGCCGTTTGCTGTTGTCATAGTGGAGGTGGTGCGGCTGAAGGTGCCATTCGCTTTGAATGGAGAGAATTTGAACGATCGAAACTCGCCATCTACTGTCCCCATCTGAGGATTTGGGCCTGTAAGAAAAAGGGAGAGGAAGAGTTAAATACAGACAAATCCAGTAGATCTTCCTTTTTCACCTACAGCCAAGATGTTGGCTGTAGGACATATAACAAAACGAAAACCTGAAACACACCTCCACTAAAACACACATCAAAACCCTGTACAACGACAATTTGTTGTCTTTAAAAGGGCGTCAGCATTACAAAAGTTCCCAACTTTTTTATTGATGGTATTTTTTATATCTGGGTACGTTAATTCTGCTTGCCGGAGAGTTGCAGAGCTGTAGAATAAACCCTTTAAAATATTTTAAATGCTGACTCTCTTTGCTCTACCTCTGTGTTTAGTATAGTATAACAAAGTGTAGACATTTAAAAATACTATAGGATGCATGTGTGCCAATCCTGTAATTAACCACCAAGGCAGACATGACATCGCTACTAGTGCATCGACTTTGTATTAGATTTTGCACCTAAGCGTAAGGATACCCAGACTCTGCACACAGCCATCATGTTTTAGCGCTCTGTCTGTCGGGCAGGATGATTCATGCGCATGTGGTCTAGCTGTGCCAAGCGACTGTCTAAACTAACAAAAAGGCCTTAAAGGTTTAATTATTAATGTTTTGTCTCTTGCATGCTCTTTGTACCGTACAGTCATATCTTGTTTCAATTTTATGCCCAGATTTTTTCAGACATCTGCCTCTGAAACTGCAGCTGCAACCCGAACACGATGACGGTTAGGTGACAGCACCGACGTGTCTTTACAGAAATATTCTCTGAACTTAGACGGTTTCTGGATAGGGCCGACAAAAGACGCAAGCATACCCACTTCTGAGAACTAACTCCCTTGTGAGGAATATAGAAATTCAGATCACAGATGACAAGTATAAACAAACATTTCTTAGGATAGGAGAGCTCTTGTTGCAGACCCAGAGCTACCTGTGGCCTCTCACCTAGCTTCGTCTTTGTGGTTAAGAAAACATGCTTCTCCTCCACCTTCGACTCTCTGACTGCTATGTACAAAAATGCAATCACCTCCAGAAGTGCCATAGATCAGTATCTCAGCACCTTGAAGCCATAAGAGTACTGGCGCCACTTCAGAAACATGAGAAAAAAGGCTTTCCAGCAATTTTGTTGACGGCTCTTTTGCATAGCGACAGGCCTTTTTAACGAAAGCAAAATCCATAACGGTATAGTTCGTCACAGCAGCGCAAACGAGTACTATTCCATGAGACTAGTAAGCTGTGAAGGGTGTTCAAACGATTATATATGTTTTTTTGACAGTTTCAATGTGAAGAGCAACCTGTCGACCTCAGGGTTGTGTGCAGCTCAAGCCCCGTGGCTGTTTTTCTTCAAAGTATGTCAACTGTCACCGAAAGATCCTCGGCTGAATTTCAGAAGTTTGCTTTTTGTTCTAAAAGTTTCGGTGTGTGTTCAATAATGATAACGGAACAAAAGAACAAAAAAAACTGAGCTAAAGAGTATTTATTAAAAGTATATTTTCTACACCAAATGTGTCATATTTGATTCCCTCTGTCTGCAGAATTGTAACTCTTAACTGCGTGCTGCAAACAGTTGCAAGTATGTTGATGAGTGTTCGATTTGCCCTAATGTCTTGTCTGTCATTTGGCCTATTTCTGTTGTTTTCTTTAACGAGCTGTATTTGATGTTTCAGGTTGCCTTTTAACATCTGGCCAAGGAAAGCAGATGAAACTAGCCTCCTGGCTAATTCTGGCTCATTTACGATTTATAATTCCTGCAATTTAGCATTTATTAATGTGCATACAAATAAACCAATAAATAAATATTTGGTCTCTCCCCGACACAGACTTTTAAGCTGAAAGAAAATTATGCATTTTTAGGACCACATGTTGCGTTCAAATTCAAATGTTGGATCAAAGCCTAAATATACCACAAGCAGCGCTTCTGTTGTTTTCTGGAATAAATTATTTTTTTATGCTTTTCATACATAATCTATTGTCTATCTGTCATTTCTAATCCTCTGACGAAGGCTGGACGTGCCTTTGTCATTTTCGCCACACCACCTTTAACTGCTGCACTGTTGACACCTTCACGAAGTCCAAGAAATATTAGGTCTGAACCATCACATCTGAATTCAATAGGAGGTCCTGTTTTCTCTTCACGAGCTGCAAACATTTAGTTTCTCAATCCTGTTGAAGCTCAATAAAGCCCCTTGCACTAAAGCCAAATACCGCAGCTGTTTTGAAAGACTAAAATCTAATTTTCGACAACTATGTGTTTTTTGTTTTTAACCAGAAGAGCAACAGCTCAAAATAAGTAGAGTTTGACAGTGTTGCTCCTCGAAACTCTGAGGATCACATTTCACACATTTCAGCTCAGCTTTACCAGTCACTGGCTAACACGTCTCTATATTACTCGCTGTCACTGCACTGTGCGTGCTGTCACCTTGACGACCTGAATTAGTCACTTGTCACTTAGTTCTCCACATGAGCATCTTTCTCATTCGATGTCTCACACTAGACCTGATAAGACTGCATGTTTACACCTGAAGCCTGCAAACAAAATATTGAAGGTGATTAGCTGGCAAGCAGGAAAATCGCAGGTTAATCCGTCATTGGGCACTCGTTGAAATGCTTAGAAATTCTAAATTTCAACCACAGCATGCTATTGTAGTGCATTTTTTTAAATTAACTTTTTTTTTTTACTTTAAAATTTCATGCAGAAAATCAACATTTAATAAATTCACCATTTATGATTCCTTGCCCTTAAGTGGTAAACAAATGTAAACACGTAGACCATTAGAACATAAGTGCTGATTCAGACACTTGTCAACATATACATTATCACATCAGACAACTTTAGGACGCTTCTTCATGGCACTTAATAAAGCAGTCAGACTCAGTGTTGGTGCGGAGGTGGACCTAGCCGACCTCACCGCTGCCTTCAGGTTTGCTCTGGAGGTTCCAGGCTGAGACAATTAGTATTGTTATTGAAGCTGTATAAATAAAATTGAATTGAATTTAAAATGTGTACAGAAGTTCGCATATCCCTTGCCGCATAAAAGGTAACGCCACTTTGGAAGATGCTACGCGGCACCTTTAATGACGCACTTTTCACAACACGGAAAAGCTTGAGTAATACCTGACAAGTGTAATTCGAATTATAATAGGATAGACTTTAAGACAAGTAAAGAGTCGAGGAAGTCGTAACATATTCATGTGAAGCTGTTTCCGTACTTGTTGGAGAGGAAGACATGGTGCCGTTCCTTCCCTGTTTGGACTTGCTCCTCTTGATGGAGTGAACCTGCTCCAGCACGCGCTGCTGTCTCGAGCCCCGCTTGTTGTCTGAAGGCACCGCGAGCGAGGTGTCCTCCGCGCTCCCGGTGGCCGTCGCCGACCGCAGCGGTTCCCGAGTCATCATCTTCCCGACTGGGCGACTCGGTCCGTTTCCAGAAAGCGCAGGCCCGCAGGAGGAGCAGGAGACGAAGAAGCGCAGCTACTAGTGCAGCCGGGGTGCCAAGTATGCAGATGGCTTAAAAAGTTCCCAGAGCTGTGGCGGTGGACTCCACCCTCGGAGCCGCGCCCCGTGGAGTACAGAGGAGTGATCACACACAAACACAGGGTGTGGAGTGAAGGGACGAGCAGCCAAACGCCCTCAATTCTGGTGCGCAGCACACCAAGAAAAAAAAAAATAAATACATTTTTAAAAAAGCCTTCCCTGCATTTAGAGCATGTTTCCACTGTGATCATTCCAGTAAGGAATAAAAATGGTAGTTTATTTCGCACTACTAGCTGCACGCCTTGGCTTTTTAAAATTAAAAGTTGTCACTTTTCATGATACTATTGAGCTCCATGATGTCAAGTTTTTTTTTCGTTTTTTTTTTTATGTATCTTGTTACTTAACTCAGGCTTGGAACAACAAGTGTTGGTGCACCTTGTACCATTAATATTTAATTTATGCTTATGTTTTTTTTTCGTTTTTTTTTCTTTGTCTGTCCAACTTGTATTTTTCCATCGTTTTGCTCAATCACTTTAACCCCTAAATGTCCCTTAGATGACCAATAAAGCCTTGTCTTGTCTGCCCCCACCTGTGTTCTTTTCTATAAATAAATAAATAACACTGTTCTGTTCATGATAGATTTGAAATGGTGCGCCTGCCATGTGCACATGAAGTTCTGATTTTGGGTTATATGGCTCTGGCAATATTAAGGATGGCTCCCTCCCTTCTATTCGGGTGTAATTGTGTGAAATGAAATCATTTTATTTTTGATTTCTCACTTCGCAAATAGAGAATGTCAATTTTACTTAAAAATCTCACCGTCCCATATTGAAGCTAGAAGGATTTCATAGAGATCTCAATGACAAAATCTGGGGATACAACCACGGCATATTTAAAAACACTGTATCCAACATTACAAAAGGATCTCTGTGTAAAAACAAATGGGCAAATTCCACCCTAATACGTTTTCAGTGATCAGGAAAAAAAGAAATACTGCTTTAGATGGCAGAGAAGTATTGCACAAATACTGATCATACTGTCAAAACTGTGTACTATTATTTATTATAAGGCATTTCTTATAAGACAAGTGCACAAGACACATCTGCATGCAGATACATTTTAATGTGGGCTGGATTAGCATGCACTTGATGGTGGATAATTGTCACCTAAGACATAATGAAACCTGGGAGGATGAAATGATTAATGCCAAAAATATTGTATAAGCACACGTTCTCTGCATAACCGGATTTCTCTGCAGGAGCTTCTGCAGGTGACATATTCCCACCACACCCTGAGCCTCTTCAGTTGAGGAAGTGAAGCATATATATATATATATATATATATATATATATATATATATATATATATATATATATATATATATATATATATATAGTGTGTGTGTAGTCTTATGACAATGTATGTACACTCGGTGCCTCTTGACAAATCGTAGAGGGAGGAAAACAAGTCGAACATTTATTTGACCTGACAGTGCAAATCCAGCTGAGCTGGCAAGCTTAGGAGATGTTGTTTGATTACATGCAATAGCTTTACACCAGAATGGCAAATCACACCGTTTTCCCTCAGATTTCAGAAGATGGTCATGTACTCATTCAGTTCAGAGTAGTTTACCGATTTAAAAGGACAGATAAAACTGTGAGTAACTTGTAAACTATGCCATGCTACACTGGCAGCCAGAGCCACACCCAGTCTGAGGAGTTAAAATGTGCGTGTCGCAGTTCGCAGTTTGGCTGCATGGTGTTGGTAACTGGAACCTTCACTGATAACAGTGTGACTAATGTCTGCCAAAAACAACAGAAAGACTAAGAGCCATTGTTTTGGATGTTTATAACCTCAAATTATACGCAGACAGTGGAACCATGACAACAGGTTTTCATTTATGTTTCTCTGCGCACGCCAACATCAAGGTAAATATATGCTGAGCACCGTCACTTCCACTTCCTAGTTCAGCCAGAAAAGTCAAACCACAGTAAAGATGCTCCGTCACTTACATATATGCCTTGGAAGGGTTCCAACACATACGCAACATAAATGCCTAAGTATTTAAACAGTTCCTGAAAAGTTTTCAGATGGATTGACAAACTGACACACAGCACACACAGCCTGTGATTGAATGTTTAACCCATGTGAGGAAACACACGCCATCTGATCCGACACACATTAATATGTCTTTAGCCTTTGCAACTGTGCGTCACATCAAGTCCTGCGACTCGACTTGCATTGTTGTTGTACTGAAAGTTCGAGCGGCTTGTGACAACACGGACTCCTCTGCACTTTTGAGCCTCTGAGACATCCAGGATTTACGACCATGAGAGTCTTAATAATATCACTCATCAATGCGTGATAATGTGTTGTAATAAGTTCTGTGTAAATGCATGGATGTTAAGTCATGCAACCGGGAACAAAATATGTTGTAAGAGGCCTGCCGGCAGGGGCAGTGAAGGAAAAAGGTGACAGCACCATCTAGTGGGACAAATAATAACTGCAATCTCAGGGGCAGAAGGTAAACAAAAAGTTAGTAACTGATCTGAGGAAAGTTATTTCCTCCACATTTATTCTGAAACTGGGCAAATGTCTTAGAACTATAATAAGTCTTTTTCTTTAAAAAAAAAAAAAATGATGCAGCTAAATGGAATTTGGGCTTTATTCATTTTTTCCTGTACACTTGAGCTTGTGCTAAAAGGAAAATGTCAAAAAGTCAATGGAAATGAATTCTCAGACCAATGGATGGACGCTGTTTGGGGGAAGTTTATAATTCTCTGTACAGAAACATTTTGATGACTGAGAATCTTATTGGGCATTTACAGGAACTGATCATCTCACTAAATACTAAAAATATGTGTTTAATGGGAAGTAGTATTCTGCTTGGTACTCGTGCAGTCCTGAAGTTGGATATTCAGTCCTAACTGGGACCACATTTGAAATATAATATGAAATACAAGTGGAACCAGTACAGGTGTACAGGGTCAACATTTTGTCTAGCTAGAGTATTATTTGTTATTTTGCTGACTGCGAGGGGATTTGGGAAATGTATATAGAATAGTGTTAGCCAGAAAAAAAAGTATTTTAGTAATTAAATATTTTAAATAATTATGCAACAAATGATATAGGAAGTAAAACAAACCTTGTGTAACAGTGGAGGTTTTGGTGCATGCAAGTATAAAAAAAAAAAAAAAAAAAAAATCTGGCTGTGATTATAAGAACAAAGTAATTTTTAGAAAATGACCTTTAAAGAGGATTAGAAAATTTTATTAGAAAACACATCTTATGGTTAAAATGTTATCCAATATATATGAGACACTGTCTTAAAAGACAATGGTTTCAAGAAATGTTATGTTTAAATATATAAATGTGTTGTAAATTAATTTCTAATACACAAACTGCATTAAAATAGAAAATAAATTTGTATTTTGGATGTTTTCTTTTCACTAGTCAGAAAAAAATAACCATGTTTGGAAGCAAAATACATCAAACTGACTGGTGAACAAAAAAACAGTGCACTTAGCTACATCATTTAGGTACAAGATGTTTACAAATTGTTGTTTTAGAATTTATTAAAAACGATTTCCTCTCTCAAGCGGTTGTGTAAATGTCACCACCATGTGATTTTATTGGTACAGAGTAAAAGGCACAGATTTAATTCGCTGAGCAGACTTGACCAAAGGAGTGATGAGGCACAGCCAAACTAAACACACAGACAGTAAAGACACGATCCAAAAAAACACAACAACAAACAAACAAAAAAATAAACACTTCTGGCCGTCCACACAGTGAAGGTTAAAGGACGATCATATTTAAAACGGAGCCAGACAGCTCTTATTGTCATAATAGAAAGACAAATCATTGCCCTCCGTGTGGCTACAGATAAGAGAGGGGGTGACAAGAGTCAAGTATGAGTTACTATTAAAACGCTGGTAGCCATGTGTACCAGTAATCCAAAACATTACGTACAGCAAAAGGAAAAAAAAAAGTGTCAGCTGGATAGCTTGTTAGTGTTATCAGGCAAAAATCGACCCCAGTGCACTGTGGGTGACTTTAATCAGGTCTGTACCGTTCATAAAAATAATAATAATAATAATAATAATAATAAAAAAAAGATACAACCAAAACACCCACCATGTATGATGTTTAGAGTAACACTTGTTGCTGTGCTGGTGAAATACAAAAAAAGATCTTTACAAAAACGAGTCTATTTAACCTTGTTTTGGCTTATAAACAGTACCATTACAAGTGTAGTGTACACATCCTATACATCAGTGCTCCTCAGCTTAAGGCTTCATGAATCAAAGCACATTCTTATCCCAGCTCGCATGCAGGTAGAAATACTGCAGCAAGCCCACACAGTCAAAAGTAAAAAAGTAAAGTATTGTGTTGAGGAACAGTAAAGATTGTCCTCTCATTTAAAATAGGAACGGTTTGCGATCTACTCTGTTTGTTTTTTTTTAAAACACCTGCTTGAGATTTTCCCCGTTAACTACCAGAAACAGCAAATACTTGTACATCGATGCCTCCCCGCACTCCGACACCGTTTCGAATATAAATACGACCTGTACGTCTTTAGATGTAGTGCATTATTTTTCTGACATGAGGCGCGCTCACACTTTCTGCCCTGTAATCCACGTGTGTGTGTGTGTGTGTGTGTGTGTGTGTTTTAACTGATCGACGGCCATGATTTCACACTAAGCAGTAACAGAGGATAAAACATTCTAGGCTCAGTCCAACTGTATCTGCCAGAGATACTACAGACTGAAGAAGAAATAAGTCATTGTGGCAGGTTACACTAACACTGATTAAATGATTCGTTTGTCAAACTATATTCAAACTCGTCTCACATCAGTCACACCTGTGACGGAAACGCATACGCTCGAAACTCCCCGGAAATGACAACATAGCGGTTTCCCTAAAAGAAAGGAAGGCTTAGGACGCTCGAAGCTCGAGTGAATGCAAAACGACATTTAAGGATATATCGGAGCGAACGCGAAAAAAAAACAACCGTGAGTCTTTCAGCCTACGGGCGAGAAAAAGACGATAAGAAGCGATACAAAATATGCAAACCGACGCCCGCCGCTTGTTGCTGCACCGCGGGCTACAAATCAAAGCCGAGCCGGCCTCCGACGACGCAGTGAAGCGTCCGTCAATCATGTGTGCGTTTCACCAGCTCACGTTTAAACGGATAACGGCGTGAAAGACTGAGAAAGATAAGCTGGCAACTGGAAGAGCCTGCCCGGTCACTAGTGTTAAGATGAACCTTTGTTTGATTGATTTTGACAGATACTCACTGCCAAGATAATCAAAGCTGACTGGATATCTCTCCATGCTGTCTACTCTAGAGGGGAATTAAATAAGTAAGGATTAAGATTTGTTTGTTTTTTCGTCTATGTGTGCGTTTTGTTTTTTTTAAATGGGGGGAGAAATGCTTGTGGATGTTAACAATGACTACAGCATAACCTGTTATGCTATTCTTACATAACTAGTTTCACAGCTAAAGGCTTGGGCATTCATGAAGTAAATGAAGTTAGCCAGTGAGCGTCATTGACAAAGTGTAAAGAGAAGTACAAATGCTAGCTGTGATACTCGCAGCTAATATAAATGTAGAAATGCTCTGCCTTATTTCGGTCTTTGTATTGCATTTTCAGACTAATTACATATGCATTAGGACATGTTTAGCCTTTATAGTGGAAGCTAATTCATCATCATATTTATACAAAGTCAAACATGAGATCTGAACAGACTTGATACTGGTTAGTGTTGCCAGCTTTCTTTCACATATATGGAAAAAAAACGATTAGGTTTTTTTTTTTTTTTAACAGCTACTAGCTTTAACCGTTACTTGGATGTGTGTCCAAACTTCTTTCAGTCTTCTTTTCAGTGTTTTGCCATTGTGGCAAATTGACACCCCCATTGACTCCCCTCATCAGATGATCATGTGGTTCAACATATGAACTCTACCGGGGGGAGATTAATACCATTAGTTCCTCACAGCAATATTCTCATTGTATATCATGAAAAGTTATCGCACATTAAGCTTGATTTATATGTGATGAGTGATTTTTACTGCTAAAAGAAAAGAAAGTCTATAATGACTGTTTCTGTGCCTGACTCCTTTGTAGTGTTTTAAGTCACGTTGTTAAGAGTGTGTGCATACTTGCAGCTATAGAAAGACAATACACATTTAAATAAGCAACAGGTATGACTATAGTGTGACGGTTGGTCTGAAAAAAAAAAAAAAATTAAAATAAACAACGTTGTGTGTGTTTAGAGCAGAGGAGTGAGGGTTCTGTGTGTCGAGCTGGAAATAGTGTTTATGCTGTATGTATCAAAAAAAAAAAAAAAAGTCTGTGAAGAGTCTCTGCATGCACGCAGCGCGCTGCTAGTCGTTAACTAGTCGATAAACGTGGTACTGAGCTCCGTGTTCGCTGGTGGACACTTCAAACACAAAGGCGATGCACAGCAGAGTCTCCTGAGTTTCTCTGTTGGACACCACCTAGCGAAAGACGAAAAAGGAGGACGGGGTTGTTAATACAGGAGAGAAGCCTTTCAACATCTGTATTTGTTTTAAAAAAAATAATAATTTGGGAGAAGGGCAGCAAACATATTACCTCAAGAAATTGGCATGAAAATAGTTTTAAAAAAATGCACGTCATGTGTTTAAGAAAGTATTATTTTCTAACCCCTATTTTCTGCAGTTTTGCAGAAGCTTCATAAAATAATAATATAAAATAATAATCGGATAAGGAGAACTCCAGTATTAGTTGGTGTAATGTGCTTACATGCACTTAAGTTGTCCAGTTAAAGTCGGATTAAGGCAATAAGTCGTCTTTTTCACGTGCATGTAAACGTGAAAAAAAAAAAAAAAACATCAGTTCCCTTTTGCTTTCATCATTGCTACTCACACCCAATGACCCATTTGCCTGCGTTCTCTGAACCAACCAACCCCCCAAGACCCTGTTCTATGCTTGTAATTCTGTTATTCTGCCTTTCAGACCATCTGCTGTCTTTGTCCTCCACCTCATCCCCGATGTCCAGGGGTGTAGTAGTATGTAGTATGTTTTACGTAACCACTTTATTTGTTGTTTGAGTCCATGTTTCTGTACCTGTGTTGCTGCTACCTTGGCTGGGTCTCCCTCTCAATTGGACTAATATCATCAAATAAAGGAAAATAAATAAATAAAATAAAAAAATCTGGGCTAAAACTGTTATTCTAGCTATGACTAGAACAAATCGTAATTCTTTTTACATCATTATATTTTGAACCTCCTTATCTTTCCTTATTAAACGCTTACACGAACATTGCACTTTATCAAACCCTCCTATTTTGCAACAGCAGTAATATTAAGCCAACACACACACACACACACACACACACCTGTAGAATGGTGAAGTTCTCCAGTACACTGTTCATCATGTATTTCTCAGGCAGATGTTTGAGTTTGTGGATGAAGTTGATCATATATTCACACATGGGTGAGCGATGGATGCGGAACATGTACTTTCCTCCTTCCAAATGTGCATATTCTGTCTGGATGGGAGGAACACACACACACACACACACACAGTGTCATTAAAACACATGTTGATGTGTGCTGATATGAGGAATTTTATATGTATTAAAATAAAATGAGGATTTTCTCACCTCGACTTTCTCCACCACCTGTTTGCCAAAAGAGCAGACCTTTGTTGAAACACTGATAGTGATGTTTTCTGGTCCACTGTACTGGCTGCTCACACCGTAGAACACACCAGAGCCCTCCTCAATGTCGCTGCTCAGGTCCGCCTGAAACAACCAAAACACCAAAGACAAAAATGTTAATTATATGTTATTATTTTTTACACATAACTGGGTCATTGTTACAGTCTTGGCTCTTCATGAAAACCTGTACAGTTTTGCTGGTGATGGTGTGCATCAACATTACACACACACAAATAGAAAGAAATCAAAAGAACTACAAGTGCATCTCTTCCTTCTCTGAATGCTTCAGCTCTCCACTGGCTTTACTGCCCCCATGTGGTGCGGCAGGTTATTAAATCAGTCTCCAAAAAGGAGCTACGCTATGAATAGCACATCCATACCTTTGTCATTACTACAGTTTAATGCCACAACTAAAATGAACCTCACTGAACCTTCTTGTGATTATCAAATTCATTGGTTTTACAGGTTTTTCTCAGATTGATTGTCGGCTCTGTGTACTAACCCAAAACTTGACGAGAAAGAACGCATTGTGAGGCCCTTTTTCGTACAGCTCCTTCAGACCCCCTTTCTTCTCGGAAAACTTGTCGTAAATTTGTCTCACGTCTATGGACTCCAATACCGGGTCGCTGTAGCCCGGGTTTGAAGGTCCAATGTGTACAAAAAGGTGTTTATGCTGCAGGAAGGAAGGAAGAACAGTAAACAATGGGGAGGGAAAAAAAAGAGTCAGACCGTATAATAAATGTTAAAGGAGGCCTGGGTGTCTGTACCGTCTCTCTGTCTTTCTGGGTCTCCATAAAAGCAGAGTACTCCAGTAGCCGTAGTTTTGATGAAGCAATGGTTCTGTCCTGCCATACAGGAGCTGCTATAGCTGCAGGGCGAGGGGGAGGCAAGGCCTCATAACCTGTCAAGCATTTAAACGAGGAAAACACAATTACCATGGCAATAATCACACTAAATGGTTATATCAATGATTTTGTGTTTGTACTTACTGATGGGTGCAGGGACAGGCGCTGGTAGTGTAGTGTATGGTGGCTGTGCAAAAGGCTTGATGCTGTTTTAAAAAAAATAAATAAAAAAAATTGAATCCACAAATTAGTAACTGTACCAGCTTAAGTAAGAAACTTTGTTGAATTTTAAATAAACAAATCAAGTAATCTGCCAGTGACACTTACTCCTGAGAATGTCCAGGCTGTCCTGGCATAGGGCCGGGCCAAAACTAAAGTAGAGGAAAGAAGGGACAGAGGACGGATTAGATGTTTACCCAGAGTGTAGAAAAGAACAGATGCCTGTGTGTCTGAGTTGTTGCCTCACTCTGACTGGTGGAGGGAACGGAGTCTGGGGTTTCATGACAGTCGCAGACACGATCTGCGCTGATGAGAGGTTGGCTACTGTCTGCAGCGCCTTGTCTTTGGATACCTGGTCCTGAATCAGAACGAAAAGGTAATGCACAATGACGACGTTCTGTCTTACAGTTTCCAGCAAGAATGCAGTTATCATTCAGAGGTCAGCCAACTTCAACGGCCAGTTTAGACAGCAAGCCAGCCAACATACTATACTGTACTTCAGCATGATGCATTAACTATACGGGAAGACAAGACAGAAAGCAAAGCAGATACATGGGAAGCCAAAGCAGGAGGCACATAAAGGCAGAAGAGCTAACCATCACCAGTATTCAACTAAAGCCGCTAAAAACAAAAGAGCAATGAGCAGGACTCTGGAGTCTGGCAGTAAAACTGCAGTGTGGACTAGCAGTAATGTGATCCCAACCACACAGCACAAAGCCTGAAGCAGTAAAAAGCCTGTAGTTGTTAGACCAAAACTTACCAAGTTCATGGCCTATGGCAAAAAAGACACGTTATTAATTAACTTCAGTACATTGAAAATAAAATCAGCTCACAGAATCACGGAAAAAGGGAAAAAATATATTAATACCCCTTTATTTTGTGGACACTTCATTGGATTGTAAATTGAATAAATAACATTCTCGCTTCAGTCATCAATCTGCCTCATAACATGGTTTTAGAAATCTTTGCAAATGTGTTTAAGATCAAAAACTAAAATCTCTCACTCGCAAATGTATTCAGATCCTCGTCAACTGAGGCCAGATGCACCTGGATTGGTTTAATAAATCCTGTCCAGATTCCACTACTGGTAAACTTAATTCACTGTATATTAGAAAAGCACCCAACTGTCTATTTAAGGTCCCACAATTCACACTAAATGCGAATGGATGAGAGCGTAACCATGGACTCCAAACCTCAATAATAAAACTGTGGTGAGGCACAGATTAGGGCGAGGAAATAAAGTCATTTATAAGAATACGCGTGTTCCCGGACCATGATTCAATTGTGAAATGGAAAAAAGTTTGAGCCTCTTCCTCCTGGAGTTGGCTGACCAAGAATACAACAGTCACTCTAACAGCAGTTCAGGAGTTCCCTCTGCAGAGATGAGACGATCTGGCAGGAAGGAGGATCATCTCATCGGTCACGGTTTTACAGGAGAGCAGCTACACTCAGCTCTTCAACATTTAAATGGCTCGTGAGCAGAGCATGAAGAAAAAGATTCTCTGGTCTGATGAGAAAAAGGCTAATTTTGCAGGGAGAAGTCAAAACATTATTGCCAATAAATTTTGGATATAATATCACAAATGAAGTGAAGAATGATGGGGAGCAGCTTTCCTCAGCAGAAAAATGACTTGGTCGTGGAACAGAGCGAGTTTGTACTTGGATATGGAGATCTGTGTAAAAAGACATGAAGATGGCAATTTACAGATGCTTCGCACCAAATCTGACGAACAGGATTTGCCGCAAAAATGAGAAAAACGACCCTAAAGCCGGAGAGCGTTACCACAGGAAACAGAAAGCTGTAACTGCTCTTGAGGGAGCTCATAGGAAGGACTTAATTAAGTGTCCGAACACTTTTGTGATGAGATATTTCAGTTTGGGTTTTGTCAGGAAATTTGCAAACATTTCTAAAAACGTGTTTCACTTTGTAATTATGGGCTACGGAGTAAAGACAGAAAAAAGACAAGAGGCCTAAATATTCCACCTCAAATCTTATAAGATCAAAACACAGACAGGAGACGCTATGTCATTCTAATCTGAGCCATCTGATGGCCACATTAGGAAATGTACGGACATGAAAATCTTAAAATCATTGCACTCCCCAAATGTACATTAGACAGCAACAAGTGGTTCAAAGTGATGTCACAGTCACAGCGAGTCTTTATTACAAGGCACAGTCAAACCACAAGAAAAGGATATAAAGAACTGAAGGAAATGTTCAAGAACGGGAATGTGGAAGTCAGAAATCAAAGGAAAGAACTGAAATTCTTCGCACATTAAAAACTCCTTGCATGTCTGTGTGACTGCAGACATTCGTGTACATTATTATAGCCAAACGTATGGGCCAACCAAGCCAGCTACTGAATCGCATGCAATTATCCGTCCAAGGCCACAAACCACTTGAACCATGAGAAGGGACCAACATATCTGCCATGCATTGTAACAAAACCTCTTCCCCACAAATTATGATACACGCACTCCAAACACTTCATATTGAGCAATGCAACTGATACGGAGAGAGGGCACTTAGGAGATCTGTAAAGCACGACAGAGGGGGAAAAAAGCTAAAATATTTAAAAAGCCTCCATCTGTTTAGGCCACTTTCCCAGAGCCATTAATGGATGTGATCTCTGTGCCACGATGACAGCTTTACAAACATGCAACTAACTCCTTCTAAGCTGGATTTAAACCGCAACTCGTGGCCCAGATGCTGATGTCATTCCATCACCTCGAAGCTTAATATAGTTTTCATGCACTATCATACAAATTAGTCCGCGGTTAATAATAACAACAACAAAGAATGAGCCTTTCTTTCATTTGCTCCATGCAGTTTTTTAACAAAAGCCAAAAACTCAGACTAGCCTAATTTGGCCAGTAGTTCTGGGGCCTGTAGCTCTGACGCAAGATTGCTTTTTGGGAAGGTACATTAGAGAGAAGTAATCCGTTCTGACTACTCTGATATAATTGGGTAAGTTAGATTTTAGCTACAAGCAGCGCGAAGCAGCTAGCGTTGCAAAGTCAGTGAGCGTGTGTACCTTCAGTTTAGACTGAATTTCGCGAGACTTTCTCTTGGCCAAGACTTGCAGGTGACTAGAGACCTGAAGAAAGACAGTACGAAGGAAAAGGGACGGGAGGGAAAGGAAAGGGAAAAGAAAAGAAGAAGGGGATGTGACTACGGAGGGAAGGGAGAGTTGATTCAGCGGGCACCCACCTTGATGCTTGCCTGGTATTCTCGTACCCTCTTACGTGCCAAAACCTGAATGTGACTAGACACCTATGGGGCAAGGGTCACCCCGATGAGAACACACACATTCACAGGATGATTTTTCACAGCTCTTAACAGTCATGTTTAATGAATAAGCACTATAGAGGGTATGCACGTGACGTCACCGCAAGCAAAGTCTCCATGGTTACGGCCACTGAGTGGCAAAAAGTGACAGCTGATCATGGAGATTAGCAGCAATAGTTTGAATCATAGGCTTTGATAGCGTCTAAAATTAATTAAAAAAAAAAAAAGGTGAAGAGCTGTTGTGCAACTGGCTGTACCAACAGATTTGAAAAACAGTCACAGATATATTTTTACAAATTTAAACCTACCAAATAAAAGAGAAGTAAATGGATCGAAACAACTGGAATCCAGGCACCGACACCTGTGGTTCACATTTAGGTAATATTAAATTATGCTGTAATTTTGATGAAGTCATACCTTAAGTTACTTTTTAAGTTACGGTCTGAAGGGCTGTCAGATAAGTTTGTCGATGTTGTTGTTTTGGTGTAGTTACTGGTGACAGTAACTATTTCAGTTCCAATGATAAATAAGAATGAATCAAAAAACAGAATATTTGTGGTCACTCCTTTTAATGCTACAGTATTGTATTGTAACGTTACTTCTCAGTAAAGCTCTTAGTGTTAGCATCTTTTATGTAGCTTAGCATTTATCTTAACTGAAATGACCTAAAACTAACTTTAACTAACTGAAACTGAAGCTTAATCACTTTTCCAAACACATACTAGTTAGTTCGGATCATTATCGATTCCAATTGTCCTTAATTTGATCTGAAATTCCACATTTTTCCTGGTCTCACTGTATTTACTGATACATTTCATCATGTTTTTGCCACTCAGGTGGCGTGGCAAGTGGCGGCAGTGACGTCAATGCATACCCTTTATAACAAGGTAAACAAATTAAGGACATATTAGAAAGCACACACACGCACACACACACAAAATAAACAGCAAGTGGCACAACATAAAACAGATGTCACAACTGTAGTATTCAGAAATGTCCATGTGTACCTGTTTTCGTGTGCGTGTCTTCCCCGTTCGTAGCTTGATATAACGAGCTATCAGCTCATTCCGACCTAGCATTGAGAAAGTAAAACATACAATTAGAAGGAGCACTTAAACACACACATATACATAAAACTAAAACGTGTGTTTAAACATCAGTAAGCATGACATGACGGGGTAGGTATGAGGAAAAGTGATTTTATTTTTAAGTTTGTTTTGATTCACATATATCAAATATCAAAAAGTCAAAAGTCAACTTTATGGTCAATTCTGACACGTGCAACACGTGTACAGGAAACTTTCAGATCTGGTATCCATGTGGATGTGATTCACACATGCACCCCCACCCCATAGCAATGACACTCCTTGTGACGGCAGCAGCCATCCCCAACAGGATGCAGCCTGACACACACGCACACAAAAGTGGTTTAGGAACAGTTTAAAAACATGAAGAACAACACAAGGTGTTGATCCCAAATACATCAAGTGTCTGTGTAATACACTAGAACATGTCTGATCCACAGAGGCCCCTCCTCTCAACCCATAAGACCCAAAGGCCCCCACCAACAACATCCTGTTACTAGACACCACACGACACCCTCAGAAGGCCCATGTCCATAGTTTTTGTGTTGTGGCTGATTGGTGTACGCTACACACTCTGAATAGACTGAAGTTCAACATTTTTCTAAAGGACATATTTAACCACATACATAATTACCTCTTTGTAAAAGCCTATGCTCAGTATTGACATTATTACTGTAGCCTAAGCTGGCAGCAAATAGTCCCCTTTCAGGCCCCTTCTTCTGGCAGACGTCTTGAGGCATGTGAAGTTCTATAATTTTTATGATGTTCTAAAAATGGACAGGATGAGTGTTCGGTGGAGCAATTTGTTGGTGAAAAGAGCTAAAAGGATTTCACTGTAACAAACCGAAAACGACTGAAACGAATCCGGATAATGACATTTTAGAGGTAATATAATAGTGATGCTGCTCATTGACATGCATACAGAGTCACTAATTAAATGTCGAATGGACATGCCTTCCTTTTTGTCAATGGCAGGTTCATAAAAGACACGGCGTGGTCTTAATTGGACTACTTACAACCAATCTCATTTGTTTGTTGAAATTAATCTGAAACTTAAAGGCAGTAAAATTGTAATCTCTTCATTAGAAGAAATGTCATGGGGCTTTAATGTAGTTCCTGTAAAAAGAGTCTCAGTTCATTCTGAGTGTGATTTGGCTTTGCTTGCTGGCAAAGCTCCAAAACGGACAAATTGGTAGGAATCAATGGAAAACGGAGGTCATAATATCGTTAACAGACTTCTAAAATGTGGTCACCACAGACTGCACGGTCAGCTGTTTCTCTGCCTCCCCGGCCTCAACCCACACCTGACGATCTTTTCCCCTGATCCTAACTGGTGAGTAAGTCTCTGTTCACTCTGCTGCTCGCCGTCAGGGTTAAAGGTTACCAGACTTAATCATTTATCACATACTGTATAGATGCATGCTCTAACATCAACCACATCACCATCCTTCTTTCTGGGAAGCGGTGTGACGGCGTAGAGATTTCAGATGAGTCACATCAGCTCTGCTAAGTTACCAGAATACAGAATTCCCCAAAATCAACAGAAGAGGCTGACTCAGACACGGCAGTCTGCTCCAATTCCCAAAACAGGACACATGCACTTTCCTGAAGCCTCCACATAAGGCCAAGTGTTTTTTTCTTTGGCAGTCAAGTCAGTTAACCCTTTACTTTACATAAAAGACAACTTACATACACTAAAAATGTAAGGAGACAAGTTACGATTTAAGAAACATGGTATTACAAGATGGTGGGTCTTTAAAAAGAATGAATAATGCTTATTTAACATTATTTAAAGTCATGCTTTACAATGTTTTCTCCTTTATTTCTGCCCCTTACCCCAGCACACCGGTTTACAGGTCGATGGGTGGCTGAAAATGGTCTCGTTTGATCAATTTCCTATTGGCCAGAAAAGCAGAAATCCTACTACCAGAAAGAGAAATGTGCTACATTTAATAGCCTTCTAGATTTAATCGGTGATTGTTGGAGGCAGGAGGGGGCAGACTATAACAAATTACAACTCTGAACTTGCCCAACCTTGTGGATAATTGTAGGTTTTACTCATTTAATGTTTACTGAACATTTAAAGACACGAGTTGGCTTCAAACTCAATGAAACCACGTCAAAGGAGACGTAGAGGTGGATGCATTTTGTTGAAACACCAGCATATAGAAGGAGCAGTATTAGTTATTCAGTACATGTCTGTGTTAGGATGTTACCTCAACTTCTGTTGAGCTAAAGCTATGGACTGCAAACACATCAGAAACATAGTCAAGTCTACACTGGTTGGACCTTATACTTAGGTTATTATTTCAGACTGAAAGAACTATGCTAAAATTAAACAATATTCCATAAATACTAACTTTTGAAAGAAATTGTTTTAATAGCAAATTGCTATGAATGAGACAAATGTAATAATAATTGTAGGTACTGGTGATGTCTGATTAACTTTATTACTTCTCTCCTCATTCATAAAATGTAGTATATATCACTGTCTGTCCCAGCCAGGCTTTCCAACGTGTGACTTAAAAGAAGTGAACACAAAAGCTCCACCATCTGCTGCAATCTGTCAAAATAGTTTGTTGCTGTGGCATCAACTCCAGAGTTATTTTTAAGGCTGCTGAACATGTTTTAAATCTGTATTGTGTAATGATGATGGCGCACGCCCCACATGCATCTCCCCTTACACATAATATGTCATGAATCCAACACGATGAAAACTAAACTATAAAAAAGTCGAAAACAGCAAGCGTTAAAATATCAACTCTTGATGCACATCAGAACCTAACACTAACATGATACCAAATACCATCTTTACAACAACTTGTCCTTGTATTATGTGTGGCAAGTGATCAGTCTGCTGATCATCCCAATTTGGGAACGTGCACATGACACAATAATCCACGGTGACACCATGGTGGTAATATATGACTGGGCGCAAAGACAGGCTGGACGCAAGAGATCAATTACAACAAGCCTACTTAAGCAGGGTGTTCAGAACAGCTCTAACACACTGAGGCAAATCCCACATTTAGATATAAGCATAGCCGGGGATTATTTTAAAACTCTTCTGTTGCTCAAACGCTGCCTTTGCAAGGTTTTCACATTCGTGAACGTGCAGCAAAGTGAAATGAGCCCTGCTTAGTTGTAACTCCATTGACTAATCTTTAAAAACACTGCAGCAGTCTGCAGTTTAGGGTTTACATTTCCAAGATGTACACAGCTCAAGTTAGAAAAAAATAGAAGTGACACTAAAAAAGGGCACATACTGGATGAAAACGTTTATATATATGTATATATAAAATCATTTTAAAAATTCTATGTATGTTTGCCACTTGCAAAATCTTGACTTCTTGGTGAGTGTTATTAATATATAGTCTGGGGTGGGAGTAGTGTAAGATAAAACGTACTGTTTTCTGTTCATTTTTCATGCTTTTATTTTATCTTGTCAATTAAATAAAGAAATGAATAATCCACTACTTGATACAAAATTGGAAACAACTATGGATATTTGGTGTAATCTACTCTGTGTCTGGGCAGGTTTTTTTGAATGTGTGAACTATCCTTGTGTACTTGGTGGGGGGGAGTGTGGGAGGTCAAAACAGGAGCCTGTCAGGAGCCCACACTTCCACAAAAGGAGAAAATGCCGCAATGCTGAAACAAACTTTCCCTTTCTGTCGGATGGGATCACATATCCCGCTTCCCCTGCTCCACGCCCTCACACATACACAAATGCATGACACAGGCTGCCGCAGATGGGAATGCCAACACTAAGCCAAAAAAAAAAATTAAGAAATAACAAATTCGAGGAATGTTGGGTGGGAGGCAAGGCCTTCAACAAGGTTAGAAGAAAATAAGAAGCACTCAACACATTTTGAATAAATTGCATGCTGGCGTGTACGACAACAAATCTCTAGGCACTCTGCTGAAACACAGCAATCAAGCAGCTTCTTCCTACATTAACCTTAACCTGACTTGAAATTTCAACTTGCTCTATCTTTTGGCCCCGTTAGCAACGACTGCCCTCTGACCCCAAAGTTAAATAGCCTCCTGCAAAAATAGCTACAAACAGATGATGTGTGTACTAGCCAGGAGGTTTTTACGCAGCAAGAATCAATAACCAGCTTGGTTTCAAAGTGCAAACAGAGGATCAACCAAACCATATCAGTAATAATATGTTTCTGAATGCACAGATTGGATACCAGTCTTTTCTAATTCTGCCCTTTGCACATTATGTCTGCGAATCCTGTCTCATTATACAGCTGGCAGGCAGGGTTCCTCTAACCATACGAGCATTATACTGTTTTAAATTAGTCAAAAGACAAACTAAAAGCCATTAGTATGTATCGTTAGGCAGCACCCAGATCAAAAGGCGCTGCACATACATCACACCACTAGTATAATTTCAGTCTCTTCATCATCGCGGCCAGTATTTAGCACTCTGATAAAAACCATTTAAAGCGTTTTTACTATTGAAATGATCCCTAATATAAACATGTATCTGCGTTACAGCTCTTGCAGCTTTTGTGGGATGTTCACAACCTGCACTGAACCAGCTACGGGGTCATAGATGTACTTGGGGAGGGAAGGCTGGCCCTTGTGGCCCGATCAAACAGACAAGCAGTACTGTAGCTCAAATTGCTGAAAAGGGCTGATTCTGATGTGTCAGAACACAAAGTGCATTACAGTTTACTGCACATGGGAGTCCACACCTTGGCAGACAATAGGTTCAAAGGGGGGTGCGCAATATAAGAATAGTCATAATATTATGGCTAATAGCCGTATTGTTTCAGTTGAGCAGTTTAAAAAAAAAAAAAAAAAAAAAACATCTTGTAAAATTCATTAAAACAATTCCAGATGCTCATCCCTGGCGGGGGGTCAACTTAAGCCCAGAGGGCTGTCTGGGTTTCAAAACACTGAGTGAACGTTGGTCAAACTCAGAGACTAGGGGAGGGAGGTAGATAGAAAGGTGGGATGACAATAACTGGGACAGAAAGCTGCCGTTCCTCACCATACATCTTCCCCTCATCCGACAGTATGATCTTCCTCCTGCCGCAAGGAGGGTAGATGGCCAAAGCTTCCTGAAAGCTCTGCTCAATGTCTGGACTCCACACCCCTTCTGGGTCCCCGTCCAGTGCACGGTCTGCGCCGTCGGCCAGACCCTCTCCATCGCCTTCCTCCTGCGCCCCGTCAGGGCTGCTACGGCAACTCCACTCCGACGCAATGATGACGGCTCCGGCCACAACACAGCTGGAAGATACAAGATGAGATATTTCTAGTAATGGTGTGGTGCTGCAGAGTTTTTCAGATTCAGATGGAGAGACAAGGGAAAGAAAAGACAGAACTGACTGGATTTGACATTACGGCAACACATGGACATTTTCTGCTTCTGCAAGTTACAATTATTTTTCAATTACGTACAAATTCCATTATAGAGCAAAACCAGAAAATATAAACAATGCAGGAGGCAATGCCAGGTTTCAGGAGGGGTTTCTCTCACATTAAAAGACATTTAACCAAATCGAGCACAATATGAGCAAACAGAGAAGTATTTGTTTTTACAGCTGATGAATTTACACATAAAGGCATCGCAATCAGCAAGGTCCAGAAAAATAGATGCAGCTGTCTCCTGGCTGCTTTGAAAACATACACAAGCTTTAAATCATCTAATAAAGCAATATATACAAACTCTAAAGGGTATAGTCTGTTTACAGATAATAATAAACAGAGATGTTTTTGTGGTGGAGGAAATTTAATTTGACTCCAACGCTCCAGCAGATGGAAATCACCGGCATAAACCACCACCCATCAGCAGTAGCAAAAAAAAGTATAAAGCCTGAAATGTGATTACTAAAACATGTGTTTTGTTTTCATACATAAGACATGTTTTAAAAAAAAAAATCACTTATATGTAATTGTAATTGGACTGTCATTTTATGAATTTTGTGAGGAACATATCTAAAAGTCTAGTTGGTGTGTTCTGAAACTAAAACTCTTGCTAGAAATTATTCTGAATATTTTATTGTGTAATACCAGAAGTTCAGACACTTTTTCTGAGCAGAGCAGGGCACAGAAAGGTGTCAAAGCAGAGTTCTGGTCTGTATCAACACTGAAATGCAGAACTGGACAAATTACCTTTTAATATCTCTTAATACATACACGATCAAGCATAACATTATGACCACGTTCCTAATTTTGTGTAGGTTTCCCTCGTGTCTCCAAAACATTTGTGATTCATCAGAGATTGGACATGGGCCTTCTGGGTGTGTTGTTAGTGGGGGCCTTAGGGTCCTATGGGATGAAGGGAGGGGCCTCTGTGGATCAGACTTGCTCCAGTGTATCCCAGATACTTGATCAGTTTGGGATCTAGTGAGTTTGAAGGCCAGGTCAACAACATCCTGTTCATGTTTTTTTTTTTTTAAGTCGTCCTTAAAAATGTTTTTGGTGTGTGTGCCTGTGTCAGGCGGCATCCTGCTGCCATCAAGTAGTGTCATCGCTATGGGGTCTGGTCTGGCCTAGGTGGGTGCTACATGTCTAACTAACGTCCACACGGAAAACCGGTCCAAACATCTAACATGCTGCTGGATAAAAAGAGATCTACTAAAAAAACAAAGCAACAGATAATAAGCTATAAAGTGTTCTGGTCATTCATATTTGAAGCAAACATTTCAAATAGTTCATAGCTTCAGAAAACAACTAATCTGAAGCACAAAGACAGTCCAAGAAAATGAAAAGGGAGTCAGACGGTGCACTTTGCTTTGCTAAGACGCACTGCAGTCGTTGCGTGGATTGATAGGACCAGGATCAACTTTAAGGCTGTCAGAAATGCCGACAGATTTCTTGGGACTACAAATGTCTCCACACTTCACCAAGAGAAGAGCGGGATCATATTCATCTAAAGTTGTTTACGGCTTCCATGGGTACAGTGTATATTAATAGCCCTGAGCCTCTGAGCTAAAAGACCTGACACGCGAAATGCCTCAATATCAAGAGCTTGTGAATTTATCCGGATAATAGCTGAGGTAAATGAAAACCCTGATAGCAGGAGAGGCTGTTAAGGCCACAGGTAGATAGTAGGACGGTTATTTCTTGACTTTATCACCACTGGGAAACTAGTTTGAAAGGAAATACTCAAACCTTGTCTGCAACCATGCCAGTGTAGCCCGCATAAGGAAATTACACATTCTTTTGTTATTGTTGAGGATGCTCCAAGTCTCTTCAAACACAGGCACACATATGCAACATGAACGCTGCCTGGTGTAATGTTTTCCAGAGTGTAGCTAACATGGTCCCTGCCACAGAATAACCACAGAGGATCAGTGTAGTAGATGAGCTTCCCCTGCTGTGGTGGGCTTATTCTGCACGCTGAGTGCGCGGCCTTCCTGGTTTCAATCACTGCTGACTGGACTGTGCTGTTGCCATAGTGACCAGAAAGGCCTGGTGGGATGGTTAGGAAAGAGCAAAGCCCAAAAGAACATTTTGATATTCAAAGAGAGGTTTTGTGAAGGTTTTGAAAGTTTTACCGTGTGAGAGGGCAGCAACTGGGAAAAAGTCCCTCCTGACTAGATCTGAGCTATCCTGATGTAATGTTCCTTGTTTTGTTTACAGATACTTAATGTGATTGTATTGCACTGCAAAGGCAAGATAACTGTGTACATGGGAGATTCAGACACATACGGACATATGCTACATACTAGGAGTAAATCTGAGGGGTAAATTAAAACTTATTTTACACACTTTTATTTTTTTTTGTTAAAATACTAAACATGTGATGTAATGAGGGGACTGGTGTTGGGGCTAAAAGCTATAAGAACATATACAGTAGATCACACACAGCTAATGCAACTGTCACACGTTTGTACGGTACTAAAACACACAACTAATGGCAAAGCTTTGTGGTTTTTCCATTGTAAAATAAGATAATCCACTATTGATCCCACAGGGAATAGAAACAGTGGCTAGTTAATCATTACATAAACAGAGGAGAAGTAATGATGCTACAGATAATAAATTACCTATATATTTAATATGTATATGATATTATTGCCTACAGGAAATATAGTCAATATTGAGAATTTTATAGCTGATATTGCAGTGTTGGCGTTACCTATTTTGCCAGTAATCAAATGTACAAAATCAGTGCGCTATGTGTTTTTATAGACTAAAGACTATTAAAACATTTAAATTAGTAAACAATGCTTTTTTTTCTGGCAATCATTGTTTTTCAATATATATCTTCAGTACATGTGAGACCCTTAAAAACAAAGTAAAGGCAGTGTTAACAAATTCATAGAGATTATTTACAGTAAAACATAAATTCACTTGCCAGTTCAACAGGTACATTAGTGGAAATGAATGAAGTCCATTATAACTGAGCTGCGTTTGTTTAAAATAAGTTTTCATTTTTGCAGGCTGCACTTTGTGTAGAAATACTGAACTGTATTGTGGGGCGCCAACACGTGTTTCTATTATTTATATCCTATTTTAGTCAAGCGGCTTGGATAAATAACACTTGTGTATTTAATTCCATCCGGTTTAATCACACAACAAACTAAATCCTTCAATATGATCACAAAGTTGAATTGCCACCTTTCCTTACTGCGTTGTAACATAAACTGAAGGAGGATTAAGTGCAGGTCTGATAGGTGAGTTTAGAAAAGTGTACCAAAACGTGTGACTATGCACTACAGACAAAGCTTTGTCCTTTTTCAAGAACAGCAGTGGTGCAAAGTTAGGACATTATGCACAAAAGGCATTTGCGGCTTGGCCAGTTTGAATATAGCTTCCAGTGCCCAAAAGGTCAGGTGTTCAGGGTGGTGAGGAGCTAGTAGAGCATTGAGCTAAATAAAGCTATGAGCTCAGCAAACACTGAAAAGACACATGCAGTCGACTGATCCAGTTGACTGCCTTCAGCTCCAACTGCACCAGCAGTGACATTATGATTAACCGAGCCTGATTTCATCACCAGAGATTTCCAGATTTCCACAGCCACTTCAGCTGATACTACAGACCTCTGTAGACAACAGATTGATCGTGTCTATAAGCACTTGGGTCAAATAACACGAAAAGGTCAAACGCCTTTCACATTTAGATAAAAACGATCAGGAGACGAACGAGGGATCTTGAGACAAGTCTCCCACGTTGATGTAACAACAACCAGAAACGAGTCCCATCTGCTAGCTTGTTGAGGGGGAAACTTAAATCACACTCGAGCTATTAGCGAACTGTGAGTTGGCAAAGTCAAACTAAGAGGGGGAAAACGTCCATGTAGCCCGTCTAAAAGTTGTCGAAACACCACACAAACACTTGAAAGAATAAGAAAGCGAGTTACTTTTTTTTGTTGTTGTTGTTTTTTTTGTTTTTGCGGATAAACTACAAAGCAAGCTGCCGCTAACTAGCCGACGTGCTAGCTGGTTAGCTCGCGGGCTAATAATACCGTAACAAACTGCAAACGGTGTCAGAAAGCGTTTAAAAGTATTCAGTTACAAAAAAAACAACAAATAAATAGCTGGGTACGTACAACGGGGACTCCCTGCTACACGCACGAGTCTCTGAATCAGCAAAGCCGCAGCGGGAAAATGCGAAATATGTGAAATATCCCAAAACTTCAGGCGCACACGGAGCGAAGCAGCAGCTGCAGCGTGAAAGTTGCAGCACAACAAAGAAACTCTCCGGGAAAACACTCACCTCACAAAAGGCTCACCCCGCTCCGCTTTCACGGGCACACGCTCCCCTCTCCTCGCGGTTTCGTATGTGTGGGAGATTTGCGTCGTGGTTCGTGCGTGTTTCGGGGACAAAAAAATAGAAGGGTCGTGTTTCACAGAAAAAGGCGGAATGCAAAGTATGGTATGAAATCAACGCACCGAGTAAAAAAAAAAAAAAAAAAACGCACACAGGGGCGTGGCGTCAAAACACGCGCACACGCAAAAGTTTGGTGGGTCCCAGCCATCGCGAACTCCTCCCACGGAGGGACACAGTGAAGTGAAGGTGGTGGGGCCTACACGTATTTATTATGCTGCTAAAAATCACGGCACGCTCCTCGTATTCAGCAGATAATTAATAGATGGTGTCAGAAAGCGAAAGGAAACATTTAAATTCTCCACTACATACAAAAGTCCTGTATTTTACTATTATCCACTATCATCAAAAAATCAAGTGCTCACTGTACAAACACATCCCCTAAGAGTATAATAGCACTAATAACATTATATATTATTACTACATGTTGAGATTTGTGTATATCCGTTTTTTTACACTTTTGTTTGCCTTATTGTCAATGCTTGGAAGACGTAAGACATAGGACAAGTTTAGTTTCACATGTATGAGAAATTTGTCACAGTAGCGAAGAATTAGGTATAAAATATATACAAGCAGTGGCGGAGCTACGTGGTGGCCAAGGGTGGCCATGATCCCCGATCCCCCCACTGGCCACCCCATGGCTGCGGGATAATCTGACAAAATGCGGGGCAGAACATTAGTTCCTGCCATTTCCACATTAATATTTACATTTGTGAACATTTCCCGTTAACGTTTCAATTCTCAGGAATGGTGACAGGGTTATTTGTTATAAGGTCACGCTAAAACAATAAATAAAAACGGCGTAAAATTATCTACTACATGTAAAAGTCCTGTAGTCGAATAAATAAATAAAATGATTTTAGTGTTATCTACATTTATCAAGAATTGAAATACTCACTGTAAACATCACGTCAGAGTATAATATCACTAGTGACATTACATGTTATTAATTCATGTTTACATTTGTAAGTGTGTAACCATTTTTTACACTTTTGTTTGCCTTAGGTAGGTCTAGACTTTTATTATTCTCCGGAAAGTCACACACACACTCCTCTCATATTCAGGTTTTACTCTAACAGGTAATAAATAGATAGTGTCAGACAGTGAAAGGAAGTATTTCTTTACTTGGTTAATATAGCGATAGTGTAAAATTCATCCTGTATTCAAATTATAAACAAAGGGAATTTATTTTTATCAAAAACTATTATCAAACATTTAAGTGCTCACTGTACAAACACAGAGTACAACAGGGCAAATAAAAGCATCACTTTTGTTTGCCCTGTTGTTGAGTGCTGCATAGCAAAATGCTTGGCAGATGTAGGTCAACGCTTGTATTATTCTCCTACAAGTCACAACACTCTTCTCTTGTATTCTGCTTTTACTCTAACAGATAATATCATTACCAGTAGTCACACTACAAATACTTTCCCTCAGTGTGTAATATTACCAATAACATTTTGTTTGCTTTGTTGTCGTGTGCCACAATGCAAAATGTCAAAATGCTACCACAACAACAACAACAACAACAACTGGCAATGTTTCCAGTAAGACAACTGAATTATGCTGATTCAAAGTACAAAGGTCACAGGATATACAGTATGTCTAATGACACAATGCTCTTTCTTGAAGTGTACAAGGCATTCCTTATTTCAGTTCTGTGCTGGTCCTTTAAATCTATCCTAAATGTTTGTTTGCTCCATTTACTGTTCACCAGATTCAGTGTCCAGGTGGTTGGATAACATGACTGTACACAGAGAGAAATGGGGACATGGGAGGTCCACTAAGAAATGTCTGTCATCACACAGGGGCTAACTGCAAATACTGGTAAACTGTTTATATTTTATGATTCAATAATTTGTTCGAATATTCTCTGTACTTTATATTAGTATTCCTCACATACCACTTGTAATAAACATGTAATACACTGCTTATGTTCGTATTGATTTGGTTATTTTATTCACTTACAGTCTGTTATGTACTTGAAATGTAAATGAATGAAACAAAGTGCGACTTCACGTTTCAGAGTGATGTCAGCTATTGACATGAGCGAGGGCCAACGCTGGAGGTTACGATACACATCACCTCCACCGTCACTCTATCATACCGATAAGGTAAGAGCCATAAAATGAAATGGGTCTGTTTATGCAGCCAACGTGTAACAGTGACTTTATTGTAAAAGAACATCTCTAACGCTGAGAGATCATACACTTTGATCAATGTTAGTCAGGGAGAACTCGCAAAATCATCATCACAAAATTTCCAGGTGAGGTTATTTAATGCTGGGACATTTAATGCTGAAATAATCGATTGCAATGTGATATGAAAATTAAAACCGAGGTTTAATATTAGTCAGGGGAGGGGTTGGGAAGAGGACGAAGGTCAGACAGGAGTGGACAAATAGTTTACTGATGTTGTTCTGTCACTCAACAGCAGAGGACAGTATTACCCCAGTCATAAATACTGATTGAAAAGTGGACGCCAATCATTATTTGATTTTGTCTTGTTATCCGCTGGGCTTTGGTTTTAACCAGGTCTTGGTGACATGTACAAACATGTCCGTGTGTCTCATTTCACTTCCTAGGGACACCCGAGGCAAGAATGGAGCTCACCTAGAGAAATCTTATTTTAGAAACACAAAAATGAAAGAGGAAAACTCAGAAATAAAGGCCACAGTATTACAATACATACTGGTATAAATTTTAAAGAGGTCCATTGTTCTACAGTAGTATAGTATTTCATGCACAGTAAGTGTCACTCTATGTGTCTTCCACTTCGATACTTTTCACTGCCGAATCAATCAAAGTGGCAGAAGGTTTAATTTTAGTCCCCAGACCAGTTAAACTAGTTAATCTGGGAAACAGTAAAATAAAAAAAACATGGTCATGCCAGAGCTCCCCTTTTCTCCTGGTGTTGTTGTGATCGTCTCTGCTTGGCTTAAATTCCAGGAAACAGGTCTGCTTGATATTTCTCACTGTGATAAATGAGCGACACTGATACACTCACATATAAGGTCTTATCTTATCCAGTTCGTTTTGATCATTTATATCGTTTGATTATCTGTGGGGAAAATAAGACAACATAAAATATCAAGACTGTCATTCAGGGCACAAGCTGCATTTACAGAAATGCGCCACTAGATGGAGCACCTCATCTTTCTACATTGAAAACGGTAAGAAATGTTTTTTCAACAAAAGACTATTTACTTTATTTCTTCTTATCTCTTTTATGCTATTACAGAATGGCATATTATTTTTGATTTTATATGCTACAGTCGATAATTTTTTTTTTTTTTTTAAATAGAGACTCCACGTCCCTTCTCTGTTTTCCACTTCATGCCAGGTAATGCATTATACAGTAGATATGGTTACTGCAGCAAAACAAAAAGAAAAAAAGAAAAAAGAAAACACCTGTTGAACAGCTCAGGTGTGAGCTAAAAGACGGAATTTGTATTTGTTCACCAATATGGATTAACTTGGCAGCGATACAAGTAAAACAAACTGAACAAACGCACAGTTGAAATTAGATATTTCCCTAGGCACAAAAGTGCGCAGATGACTTACCTGTTTTCATCGCTCCAGCACCTCAGCCAGGTAAGCAGACATTTTAGCGCTAATGGGAGGAAATGGGAAAGCGTATCGGGTTCATTTCTTTATCAATTCATGCTTTTAAGAAAATATAAGTTTGACTTTTTAAATTTGGTTTTGTTGAAGTTAGCAAATATCAGGATCTGACTCCTGAAGTCATAAACTGCAACATTTTACAAAAGAACTAGTCGCCTGTTCATGTTGCCATGTTCTACATTTTGTATTATTTAACTCACTATAAAAATAAGTGTTAACTTGAGTGAAAATGTCCATATTTATTATTTCCACAGGCCAATATACAGTATTTCTATTTATTTGGCAGAATAACAATAAACTGGATAAGCTGTTGCTGTCTGTTATAAAAAGAGGGGCCTTATCTCTAAGTATGAAAGAGAACTGTTGCAGAATTATACATAAAGTTCAACCAAACAGGTTATTACTTATTAATTAGGACACTGTTTCCGGGTAACGCCACACGAACAGTGTCTGCAATTGTGAAGCAAGGTGAGTAAATCAGTAACTGTATGTTTCACGTGTTTTAAATTAACGCAAATACTTGGTGCGTTAAGGATGCGGTGTGTAAATACATGAGCTGCGTTCACAATCAACTGAGCTGCTCACCTCGCTGGTACCAGGGGAAATGAGTCAGTCTCAGATTAATGCATATTAAACGCAACAAATGTTGGCTAAAGTGCTTTACCGAGAGATTAGAAACAAATTACACAGCGAGCGTGTCCCTGTGTGAACTGGGTGTGAGCACCAGAACACACAGTTATCAGATTCAGCTGTCACAGCCAGTTAAAGGCAGAGGAACATCACAACTGTGGCACAGCCTTTTGGTACTCTGCGTGGTGTCTCACGCAACGATTGGTTTGTCTTTTGCGTATTGTGCCCCGCTTCTTTTGCTGGGAGCTGGTTGTGAGCGGCGGAGAGCCGCTGCAGCCGGCCGCCGTCTTCCTGTGCAATCGGGGACGGCAGCCGTGCATTCAGAGCACATCTGCCTCTACAACTGTGGAGCGCAGTCTCGCTGTGACTATATTTGTCCTCCCTTCTTTCTCTCTCTTGCAAGGGGACAGGAGAGTCAAGAGTTGGACGTCTGCCAAAAGAGGCCGGTCCGCCATGCAGCTGAAACTTTTACAAGCCAAGCAGGAAGAGACGCGGGGAGCGATCGAAGAAGAAAAGGAGGAAAAGAAAAAGTGAGAGAGAGACATCTGAGCTCCTTTTTTTTTTCTTCCCCTCACTGTCTCTCCTCTCTGTGTCTGCCTCTCCTTCTTTTCTTTTCTTTTCTTTTCTTTTCTTTTCTTTTCTTTTCTTTTCTTTTCTTTTCTTTTCTTTTCACAGTCCTTGTTAAAGCCATACTGTATTTGCCCGCCTTTGTTGGCAGGGGGTAAATGTAGGGCTCGAGGACAGGATGGGAGGGGACTAGATAGGGAGGCGGAGGGGGGTGGGGTGCGGGGGGGTGGACTTTGGGTTCAGAGAGTTCAGCTGAGGAGAGAAATAAATTCATAAACAACAAAGGAGACGTGACGTCAGGTTGAGGGGCTGTCCAACCTGCTGGCTGAGCCTCCATGGAAGAACCGGATTGTTCGCATCACATGTATATGTGTGTACAGTATGAATGTGTGTGTGTGTGTGTTTGTGTGCGCACGCGCGTGAGTGTGTGCGTCCATTGTCCTGTCTTCGAGAAAAGACTTGTGGAGTTTTAGCAGAGAAGCCAGACTATTGTGGTCTGTTTTGTCTCCGTGGTGAGTGTTTGAGGGCTGTGGGGATGGGGGGGCGGAGGGGGGAGACCCGCCAAAAATGTGTGTGCGTGCGTGTGTGTGTTTGGTCAGTTTGAGGACTCAGTAATTATGATTGCAGCAGCCACAACGAGGAAGTTGACCAAAGACGAAACAAGTTTTTTTTTTCTCTCTTCAAAGTGGTTGATGGTAAGTTTAAAAAAAAGAAAACTACTACAAAGCTTTTGTTTGTAATTTAATGACAAAAACTATTCCTTTTCTTTTCTTTTTTTTTGAAATTTGAATTTTCAAAAATGACATCAGCTCAGAAGTGAACTCTGATTAGTTGGCTCGGCTCGGGGTGCCCGCTCGGGCGCCAGCGATTGGCCCGGCCCGCCGGATGGCTACAGACAAGGTCGGCCATTTATGAACAGATGGATTTATGTTTTCTCTTCTAATGATTGAGGTCATCTAGAGGCGACAGCTTGCTGGTCCAAGCTCCGCATTGGCGTTCGACTCTTGTGCTGGTGTGAGAAAGCCAAGGGAAACCTGGGAAAGATGCCAAAGGCTGAGAAAAAAAAAAAAAAAAGTGACATTCTACGAAGTATCCACACTCCTTGCTCATTGATTCATTTAGCCGAACTCCCTCATATCCCTCCCACTCACGAGGGCTGATATTATCCCCCATGGAGACAGAGGACGAATTAAGGGGACGATTGGAGGGAGACGCAGAGAACAAACAGGCAGAAACAGAGATGTCAAAGAAGACAGTAAGCCTGCCGGGACAACGGACGTCAAGCGAGTTCCAATGTCAAGCCAAGTTTGGGCTTTTTGTCGTCTATCGATCGCAAAAAATCTCTTGAGATAGAAGTGTCAGGACGTGCTCGCCTCTCTCGGCGTCCGTGCACGTAGCTGCAGGATAGTACAAGTGCAGTTTGAGGCGAGAGGTGTGTTGGATGCTTAACATGCAAATTTTTCGCAGCGCCCCTGGCTGCTGTCCCGGAGTTTTTTTGTCACCGTGACAGTTTATGGTTCCCCACTTACTTATTCTTGTCTTTCTGTGGCACACTCTCTTTCTTGACTCTTTTTTTTTTTCTGACTCCTCCTCTTTCTGTTCCTCCTCTCGCTACAGCATGTCCCTCCCTTCCTCTTTCTCTACACCCACCCTCCTCCCCTCCGTTTTCTCTCCTTCCCTCTTGGCAGCAGTGCCAAAGTGGGCAGGCAGACCGAGGCAAACACAGCACAGGGCAGAGCAGAGGGCGATCCAAAGGCTGGCGAATTGATCATGTGCGTGTTTGTGTTTTGAACCTGTCCTGCGTCTGTCTATTGGCGTGCTTCGACTCCGTTGTGGTCATACGCAACTGCGAGTAATGCGAGTCTAATGTGGGTTCTCTTCGGGAGCTTTTCTCTTTTTGTTGTGCACAGTGTGTTTGATACTGTGGTTTGTGTGTGTGTTTTGTGTGTGTGTGTGTGTTCTAGGGCTGTGTGCGAGGAGACGTCCCTCTGTCACCCCGTGTACGGACAGACGCACTCACGCCAGTAGGAGGGGATTGTGGGAAGGGGGTGTAGCTCTCAGAGGGTGTGCTCTACTCCTCTCTTTTCCCTTCTTCCCGCCATCACGGCCCTCTTCTCCTCCAGTCCTCCGGCCCAGCCCGCCGCTCACATGCACGCTCCAGGTATTTTTCTTTTTTATCCTGCGACACCTCTTCGTGTCTTTTTCACTCCCCTGCAATCTGTTTCCTCCAGTTCCTCTCGCCCTCGCCTCTGTCCTTCATCATGGTCTTCCTCCTGTAAACGCGTCTTTCGTCGTTGGTTGCCACGCCGCACTCCGCTCGGCGCCATTTTGGCTCAATGGACATAATAGAAGAAACTTTTCTAGAGCTCAAATGGACTCTGTGAGTCCCTGCTCACCATCTTCCTTCCCCTGCTTTCTTTACCCCTTTCTGTCTCTCCCCACGCCCCTCTTCCTCTCTCAGCTTTGCTCTCAGGCAGCGCGCTCTGACAGGGTGGTAAACAGTCTTTCTGTGGCTTTCTGTACCGAGCAGGTGTCTTTTTGGGGAATGGCAAGAAGAACGGGCCTTCTTGGTTACTTTCTGACCTCGGAGGGTCGACCGGGCTGTTGTTGTGTTAAGGTCAGTGAGAGCTTAGCCACCGGGTCAATGTTAAAGAGCTGTATCCATGGGACAACTGCTTGTCAGGCCTCTTATCATCCAGAGCCATCGTGATAGGTAATATGAGGGCACTATTTACTTTGTTTCTCGCTCGCGTCGCACACTGTTTGCACTTTCGGGGGCCGCTGCAAAAACTCCAGATATGTGGCAGTCGTTTCACAGCAACACGTGTGTTTGTGCAAACCTCCGAGCTGAGTTTAATCTTTCTGCAATCTAGAGGTGTGGCAGTTTGTTAAAAGATGGCAACTCTAGCGCTGCGTCAAAGGCTACCGTATGTATGACACTTCACACCGACGAGGAAACTCAGGCAGAAATGAGACAGAGCCAGGTCAAGCAAGCACGCGACCCTGTAAAGAAAAGGGCAGATTATCAGGCTATTATTGAGGCCAAACGTCTGCGTCCTCCAGTCGCCTTTTTCCATTTTTATCAGCAAAGCCGTTGATTTTATTTTATTTTATTTTTTTTTAATCGCTGACCAGTCGAGCTGCCGTCGAAGAAGGAAAAATGTGAAAGCAAGCAGTGCAATCTGACTGACTTGTATCAGCTCAAAGAGAACAAGCTTCATATTCATATTCAGCCGTAATTCTGATTGCGGGCGCTTATGAGACACCGGAATACTATCAGACAAAAAGAAAATATCGACGTCGCACTCGGCGCTCGAATAAGACCGAACAGAATCATAACCAATCGATTTCATCGCGCCGCTCATCTTTAGGCACTATATGTAAGGTCGAAATGTTTGCTTTCTCTATGTACATTTAGGAACATAACAGCTTATCGCCAGTACTGCGTCTTGGTCTAAATAGGGGTTGGTGTTAAGATGGCGCCATTGTGCCACGTGTAAACAGTGAGCAGGAGCAGACCCTTTCAACATACCCCTCACAATTCGTGGCTATGCTCCGACCAATTCCTCTGCATCAGCCTCCGCCATTTCAAATCGCTCGGCTGTGGCATTAAGTGGCAAATTAATTCACGAAAAATACGAAGAAGCCTCCTAAAGGACCTCTTTGTTTTATATTTACGCGTGACAGCAATGAGAGGAAAATGTTAAGCAAAAAAAAAAAAAAAAAGAAGCTGGAGGAAAACAAGAGAGAACGAGAGTTACAGAGACATAAAACGAGATAGGAGTGAGAGAGCTCTTTCCCCGCCTCTCTCTTATCCTCAGATGAACTTATCGTGTTGCCTCATAATGTTTCTGGGTTGTTCTCCTAGAGGCAGTCAGGCTAACTTCCTGCATTCAGCCCCAGCAGAGCTGATTGGCTGATATCTTGGCTGACCGGCCGCGGTTTGCAGCGAAGCAACAGGAAGTTTCTCTTCTCATGCAGGAAGCTGCAGCTGTTTTGTCCTGACATACACCACTCTGCACTCTTGCACACATACCCTCTGTGTACATGCACACAAAGTGGGCGCGCATTTGCGCCCGCTTTGCGAGCGCACACCTCTGTAAGTAAGTTTTATCTGCGCACGTCCGCGTGCACGTCTCTGTGTGGCATTAGTAAATGCTGTAACATGTGGGCGTCCGGCGACATGTCAGGCCAGGATTCTGAGCCATCAGAAACATTTGAAACCATGGTAACCACACATCTCATTAGCAGATTAGCAAAAACAGTGACGAACGAAAACAGGGTTCAGGGAGAGTAGATAGAGGAGACAGAAAATAGTTTCTCTTGTGTTTTATCCATTCAGACATGTTAGGGTGTACATAATGCAGCGGTGAACTCTTGCTCCCTTGAATAAACCAATTTAGATGCATATTTAAAAATGCATGCCACGTGTCTTGACGAAGTAACCCAAAACTGTCTAAAAATGGGAGATTTACAGATGGATTTGCACATGCGTGCTCTGCCAGGTTTCTGAATATTGTTTGTTCACCTCATGCGCGTTTTCTGTAGTGCACAGCGATAGTCGACACAATGGCTCGATTATACGCCTGCCATGTCTGGGTCATACTATCTCTTCATCAAACACGTTGCCTGACATGTTTACCTAACTCTTGGGCCTGTCAGTCAAACATCCGTGCGTGCAGCCCTCTGCTGGAAGCTCTGTTATTTAATTAACATTCAGCAAATCTAGGATCAGACAGACTGAGCTTCTTGAACGCACACAGGTCAAGAAACCGTGCCGTATTGCCTCTGCCTGTGTGCGAGGGCATGCATATGGCGGCGCACCTCTGTATACGAGCGTGGTGCACGTGTGCGTGAGCCGCGCGGTGTTTTGCGCCTGGTTAATGAGGACATACAGAACGTCAGAGCGGGCACCGCGCCGAGCAGGGCGGGAGACGCTCCACGCGCTCACCGTTCGTCCTTTAACGCAGGAATGAGACGTCGTTTACGGAGCGGCTGGAGCTTACAGGGCCAGTGAGAGTGGACGCGAGTAAGACGAGACATCCGTTCGCATCTCCTTAAGAGTGGGAATTCTCCATCCTGCTGTCTATTGTGTGGCATACTTCCCCTGCCAAACTCCAGCTCCACCGCCGCTCCTCCTCCCTCCCCCCCTTTTGCCCACCATCACTACCTCCTTACTCCCTTATTGAAATTCTGCCTGGCACACAGACACTGCCCATTCTTGGCACAAAGCTGAGAGAGAGGGAGACAGAGAAGGGGGGGCGGGGGGTGGAGGGGGGTGGGGGGCGAGAGGAACACACAAGAACCTGTACCACTCGTCTGGTGCCCCCTCCGTTGTGTCTGTGCCAGGCATTCATCCTGTGTCGCGGACCAAGGGACCAGGCAACCCAATAGGTATTTCCCTGCCTCCGCTTCCTGCGATAATCTGCTCCAATTTTAAGGGAGTTGTGCTGGCAACTGCGCGTGCTGTGTGTGTGTTTTGGGATCCTCTAATTAATTTGTGTGTTTACGTTGCTTGCGGTGGGTGAGAAAACGAATCCTGCCTCCTTTCACAGTGGAGAAGAGGCGGCTAAGGCCTGTTTTCATGATTTTTTTTGTTTTTTTTTTTTGTCTTCAGTTTTGCATGGGTTTGGGTTTAAGATCGTGCGGTGCTGACAATTTTGTTTTTTCTTCTAATGCATTTGACCAGAAATTTAAGATTGATGTTGGAAGTTTGTAAAAGCTGTATCAATGCCATTTTAACATTCTTTAGTCTTTAGGGTTGATGTGACTGTTCGGAGTGCAAGAGGAAAGACTTACGTAGAGGGACGGTGCAGACATGCAGCACCTGGCCAAGAATTAAAAAATGGACAAAGCGGTTATTAACATATATATATTTATATATGATATGTATAATGATCATTACATGTATTGCACTTTTATCCCTTTTTTATTTTCTAAAATGTTGCATGCCTCTTTGTGGCGGGCCTATCAGCTATGGATTTTATAGACATAGTGAATAAAATGTAAAATTCAAAGTATTTTAACTGACAGAGTTTAAAAAAAAAAAAGGCAAATGAAATGTGTCACTGTCACCTAAAGACAGATGACTATGTTAGGACAGGAAATTGCCTCAAGACAAACATATCCTGGTCGTTCACAACAGAGTAGCATTATCAGAGGGCATGAGAGGACAAGGTCCTTTCTGCTCGGCTTGCGCGGTATACTGCGCGGTATACTGCTAATGTGAATTTACTTACGTTTAGCCATAATTCTGCCGTGGCAGATGTACAGACGGCCCGATGGGCAGATGAAATTAACTCAGTGGGCCACGTTTCTTCCTTTCCTCGTCTGTTCTCCAAGATCCTGTCATCTGCCCCACGGCCCCTCGAAATGCATTTATTTTGGAGCTGTTGACAAGGGAAAATTATTTGCCCCGGCCGAGCCGTGCGTGCCCCTTTTATGCGCCATCGAAAATGCGGGGAGAGAAAATAGAGCTCACATGACTGACCGAGTTTGGCCCCGGCGTTTCCGAAACAGCTGCTAACCCAGAAGCCCAGAATTCGCCGCAAGCTTTTAATGTTTAAATCTATTTTGTTTTGCTTTTTTACCGTGGTCAGATGTTCTGTTAAATCTTAATTTTGACCCGTTTCCTCTGGTCCACTGTGTCATGTCATTATTTGTCTGTTTCCCTTTGCCCTCCAAACCTCAGCTCCAGTCACGGGACGATTCTTGGCGACTGAACAGCTCATAGATCTGTCACTGGCACGGTGGCAGAGTTGGGCGTTACGCCAACGCACCCCCCCACCCCACTCTGTCTGTCTGGCCCTCTGTAGGGTCTGCTGCATGCTAACTATGGGCTGGTCTGGACCCAGTCTCAGGGGTCGTGGCTATATGCTAATTTATGCAAGCAGTGTACCTTCTTACCCCTTCTCTATCTGTCTGAGGCCCAGGTCTGGCATTTAGTCTGGCACTCATTAACCCCTCAGTTGCTGCCATGTTAACCTCCCGGGCCAGTAGCTGCCTTTGTCCCATGTTTAGCAGCAGTTAAGCAGTAAGCGACTCGAGGATGAGCATCAGTCTCATGATAACTTTAATTAAAAAAAGTTGACAGGGAACGATGATTTGAAGATTTGAGCAGAGCCCGCTCGCTCAGTGAGAGCGCTTTTGGAAGTTTGCAGCGACATGCTGAATGTGATCATGCTTCTTTTTTTTTTTTTTTTTCCTCTGTGAACTGTCCAGCTGTCTGATAAGTAATATTAGAGTTTCTCTTTGACTCGGTACACGTGATAGAGCGTGTCGTCTGGGTCTGTTGGCTTCATCTCAGTGCTTGGCACAAGATGGATTCTCCATCACTGCCGATAGAACAGCTGCTCTTTCTTCATCAAGAGACAGCGGGCTCAGAAAAAAAAAAAAAAAAAAAAACCCTGAAAGGTAGACCTTATAGTGTTTTTAAGCAGAACTAAAATGGCCGATGTGCAGGACGCCATTTTGTGTTTCCTTGTTGTGTTTTAGGGGGTAGAATCCCAGCTTTGTATTCAATCAGCGGCAGCTGGTGGAAGCCATATTTGCAGGCATCTGTGCGTGTACCTCCGTCTGAGAAGCAGCAGCCAGCCTACACAGGGATAGCCCACTGGAATGAGCTCAGTTTTTGGCAAAAACGGAAAAGGATTCCTGGCACAGAGTCGAGCAGCTCTTTTTTCCCTTTTTTCGATCACATGCCAGAGTCTCAGGAAGCCAGTGAGTTGTTTGTTGGGCTTTCACACGTTAGTGCTCTCACTTTCCGATGTCCGCTCACCGTTGAATTATTTGTGTTTGATTCATTTTAATGGAACACATCTGTGGACGACATACAAGCTTTGAAAACGACCAAGGAGAAAAAAAAAAATGAAAAAAAGCTTGGTTGATCGGCGAGGATGTGCAAACATGCGAAATCTCTGCCTGTCTCCAAATCTCGGAAGTTAAAGACTTGTTGTCATGAAGCGCGAGCGGTTTGAGCAAGTAAATCTCAATTTGGAACCGTTTCCAGGAAGCAGTTTGAATAAAAACAGAGACTCTGAGATGAAACGCAAAATGCTACTCCTTAATACACCTGAAAATATTGTGAAAATGCAGCGTTTCAGTGTATCCACTCCATGCTTTTCAAAGACGAGTTAATTAAGATAACCTTCTCTGTCTCTTCTTGTTTTTTTTTACCATTGCAGGAAAGTTACCTTTGTGGATCTTTGATGATGAAACAACGTGGATGCTGTCCTTGGGGCTGAGGTAGTAGATTGAATAGTTGTGGGGTTTTGTAACCTCTTTTTGAGATAACTATACAATCTACTGTCTTTCCCAAGGAGACAGCAGAGTCAGCCACTCCTCGACTGTCGTCTCCAGACGGACAATCGTGCCGTCCACTCAAAAAATATATCCCTACATCCTTACATACATCTAGCGACGTGTTATGACTTGTTTTTGCTATAGTTAGGTCTCATGTCCCCTGACGGGTCAACTTGTTTCTTGACGGGCTCTGACAGGGTGAGGTAGTAGGTTGTATAGTTTGGTGGGTGGGACTGCACCCTGCTCAGGTGATAACTATACAGTCTATTGCCTTCCCTGAGGAGCCCACTGGACACTCATGAAGGTTCAACACCCTCTCGTGGCCCAAGTATCACAACTGGAGCAGGAATGTGTGTTTGTCAAAGGGTTAGTGTTTAATTCGACTGAAGCTGTCACATGACTAAAATATGTACATCTCAATAAAATCACACATGCCTCAAATCTGTTGTCCAAAAATCAGTGAATTGCTTCTTGAAAAGTGTTTGTCACATACTGCGGCCGAGTCAACAGCAGCTATTGGGTTTGTTGGCGTGTGGCGCCCTCTAGTGGAGACACAGAGGATCGCTTGGACTAGTAGAGAAGTTGGTGCACTGATCTGGGGTTCATCTAACAGAAGACACTACGAAATCAAACTCAACAGGCCGCCTGTGCTTCCTCAGTCCATTTACTGAACTTTAATAAAGCTGAAAATTAATGATTGTTGGTCACAAATCTTATCCCCTGAGCGGATAAACCGACTCTGATAAAGTCCAGGGTGCTCAGGCTTCAAACATACACCGCAAACAATACCTCTGTGGTCTTTTGTTAGGGTGTGGACTTCCCTCCCGATCCACTCCTCTCTGTCTGATTAGCCTTGCTGTCTCTTATTGTTCTGGAAACGTGCGTGTCACCCTGGCAGCAGTTTAGCCACAAGAAGAAGCGCCTCCATATTTGAGCGTAGGCCTGCTGGATCTTTGGGATGCGGTAGGCGTAGACCACAGGGTTGACTGCCGAGTTTGCGTGAGACAGGAGAATACCTGGAAAATTCGGATTTGTTACTCGCACATTTTCACTGAAAAACTGTTTGGAAGCATTATCCAAATATATATATGTAAAACTAAATAAATTAGTAGACTGAGTGCATAATAAATTCCGTCGCCTACCTGTGTAGATTGTCCCGGGTGTGACTGCTTGAGGACCCTGAAACAGCAGAAGACAGTTCATCAGGTGCAGAGGAATCCAGCAGGCCGCAAATAAAAGCAGAACCAGAGCCAGGGAGCAGGCCAGCCGCTTCTCCCTGAGCAGAGAGGCCTGGGCTTGGGGGGTGCTGTCCTTGAGACGTCCCTGCAGGCTCCAGAAGATTCTCGTGTAGAGCAGGGTCATGGCCAGCAGGGGTGCCATGACACATCCCAGGAAGTTGAAGTAGACCATGAAGGGGAGGGAGATGACTGAGAGGAAGGTGCATGGTGGTGAGATGAAGGAAGCGGAAGACGCGTTGGCGGAATCGGGGAGTGCCAGAGAGGAGTAGTTGTTCCAGCCGAAAAGAGGGGTGAACCCGAGTAGGCAGGAAAGCATCCAGCACAACGACACGGCCAACCACGTGCGCCTCTGCGTGGCCAGGGCTTTATATCTGAGGACGAGGGGTAAAACGCGGACGTTAGAGGAGATCACTCCCGAGGAAGCATTAGCACGATGCGCTATACGTCACCTGAGCGGGGTGTGCAACCGCAGGTATCGATCCACGGCGATGGCCAACAGTGAAAGCACAGACGCCTGCGTCAACACCAGCACCACACAGCTGAGAAGCAAGCACAACTCAGGGGTTAGACTCACCCAGCCATCCAACAACACAGCAAGGGGCACAGCAGCCACCCCCACTAAGAGGTCCGCCACCGCCAAAGAAGCCAGGAAGCAGAAGGTTGGCTCCCGAAGGGAGTCCCGAATACACACCGCACACACCACCAACACATTCCCAAGGCAACATGCCACAGCGATCAGCACTTCTAGCACCGTGTAGGCCACCCAGCTCCACTCAGCCATCACAGCGGATGTAGAGCAATGCAGACGGAGAAGTTTTTTAAGTTTGAAAGACCGAGCTTCCAGGCAGCGTAAAAGCGGTAATAGGTTCCAGGGCAGAGAATAAACCAACATAATCCCGAGCTCGCTGTCCTTCTTCTTCTGCTCCCGGCTTCAAACGACCCCGAAAATCATTGTGCAAATGCTTTTTATACACGAGCAGGCGTGCGCTGCTGTGTGCACGCACAACTACAGGGAAGCCCTCCACAGAGACCCCATCTGTGCTTCATCAGTAAGTTAAAGTCCTCTCCTCACTGAGGAATGTATTTAAGCAGATTTTTAGAGAAGAGGACAAGATTTTGGACTGAGCCATGGTGACATTTTCACAAAAGGTGTGTTTAGGGAAATGTGAAAATGAGAGGAAAAAGTGATATGATCACCCACGCCCACGACAGAGGCCAATATGGCCGCACCGCGTAGGGCCATGTGCTTTTAACCAGTTTTCAACCACAGGGTGCCTTTGCAGTCTTTTCTTTATTATCAGCACAGTTTTAAACGAGACTTATTCGGCCTGTTGTGTATTATTTTATAAAGGTAATATATATTATAAAACCGAGCTGTGACTCTGGATGCATTCACATGTAAGCAGCATTTGAATTCATAACTGGTGGAATTGTAGTCTGCCCTAATTAAATCTATAACTGTGCCTCAGTTTATGATGAATGTAAATGTTTTGAATAAAGTATCTCACTTCTCATGATTGTCCACATACGTCGACATTTATTTCTGACCCATTTTCACTCTGAAATAAAATGTTTTTGGCAGCTTCATACAAATTGGTAGTGTGTGTGTGTGTGTGTGTGCTTTGTTCTGTGTGTGAGGGGATTTTTTAGATGTTACTGATTAACAGTCTGGCTTTAGTGGCGGTTTTTCAATGCATGCACACTTTGCATACAATTTTGGCTATGGCTGACGAGCCGTGTGTTTCTGTTTGCTTCAGTTTATAGACACATCTGTGTTTATTCTGTGGAAATGCACGACACAGCGTACCTTTTTTCACGTAAACACCGTGACAGATACCTATAGGCAGAGACCCACTCAGGTGTTCTGAAAATATTTTTTTCATTTATTTTATCTTGAAATAATAATAAAAAAAAAAGATTAGACACAAACAGATCACAGATCACATTTACACCGTCTTATTTTGATAAGAAGCTTAAAAAAAATGATCTCAAACTGTATCTGCTGAATATCTGTAATACAGAATCACAAAAAATGATAATAATAATAAAGAAAACCACGTTTATTTTGAAAATGATTCTACTTATAAAGTAGATGTGTTAAACCCTTTAGGATTTACGCGTTAAACGCCAGCTAACCACTCACACATTGTCTGTTCACACCTTCATACCAACTCCAATATGGCTCAGTATCCACAATAAGCTCTGAACAACAGCGTTTCTTCTTCTGGCTTCTCAAATACTCGGTATTCATTTGTTATTCAAAATGCGGCAGAATTAAAATCAGCAGAAACGAATTCATGGGAAAACCATGTGATTTTTTTTTAGCATCATTTGTGCTCATCCAGTTTCTGTGCTGGCGCACGCCCTCTGTCGTCCCTACACCGTGCTGGAGTCTCCTTGAAGGCCTCTCAGTGTCTTCTCGTCGAAGCGGTACGTGAGCTTCCTCTTCACTTTGTGAATCTCGCCGGTGCGCGAGTAGTTCCTCAGCGCTCGAGCCATCTTCTGGTAGGTCATGGTCTTGCGGTTACCCTTCCGCCGACCCCACAGCTGCGCCAGGCTCTCCTTGTTCTGGGAGGAGAACTGAAAGGTGCCAGAGGAGGACTGCACCCACCAAATGCAGCTCCGCATCGATGGCGTCTGCAGCATCTCGAACAGGAACTGGAACAGACGCTCCTTCCTCTTTCCTGACGAGGAGGAAGGAGATATAAATACGAATATGAGGTCAAAATGCCTCTTACGCATGTGTGACCATACTGTAAGCCTAGTTGCGCAATTACAAAGAATTTCGGTATTCACAGGCGTGCTGATGTCACTATGCTATTATACCTGACAGCGGCGCAAGGGGCAAGGAGTCCTTCCTGTCTCCTCTGTCAGAAGATGGTGATGGTGAATCTTGGTATTCCTGATACTGGGAGCTGCTCGACTGTGAGTCTGAGTCGATGTATGCGGGAACTTCATAGGAATACACAATGTTGTTCTGAAGCAAACACAAATAAAAACACATGAAAAATTCACAAGTCCTCATGAATCATTAGCAAAGCCCCGATGTTAATCGAAAGCCTGGCACGCACAGTGATGCCCCGTAGCATTCAGCTATGCAAGAGATAATTAAGGTCCTTGAACTCACCAGTTGGTTGTCATGGGGACAAGGCCAGGCTGGAGGTGGAGCGTGCTCTTTGTATTCCTCATGTGGAGTGTGAGAGCCACAGTGCCACTCATACGCATGACCTGACCAGCTATTCTCTGCGGAGGAACACATGGAAGATTCACCCGGGGCTGAAGACGCAGAAACGCGTTGGGCAAAGGAAACGCGGAGCTCCGCCGTCATCCACGCACTCACCTATAATCCTGGCGCTCTGGTGGGAGTGGGCGTGCTGGCCCATGGCGGTCAGAGGTGACGCGGGCGCGTGCGCGGGCTGGACCTCCAGCGAGTGCTCCTGCAGGTACTCCTCTATGACCTCCAGGTCCACCTCAGGGCAGGAGGAGGGAGCCACTCCACTCCAGGGGACCCGGCCTCCACTCAGTTTGACCTCATAAGCCATCTGACAAACGCAGAGCGGGACGTCAGCTTCACACGCACGCACGCACGCACCTCTTGTTTTTGTGTGATGCTGACAGTGAAGAATATTTTGCATCATGTGCGCCATTCACCCCCTGTCAGTGACGGGCCTGAGGCGCTATCAGCAGACCAAACAAGCCGCTGTTTTGTTTTTCTCACATGTAATCTATTGTTACCTCGTTGCGGGCACTGGAGCTCCGCACACTACACACAGTAATTTTGCTATCAGAAGATCAGGAGACGGACTCAAAGACGGGTCACACGTCTCTCATGTAAAATAACTCATTTAAATAGAAGCGTACATGTGCCAAATCGTCAAGCATAACTTTCAGTTCATCTTGTCTAACTTTTAACCCGGTCCTTGGAAAGAAGCCAGGCGAAAACACTGTGAACATGTGTATTGTAGTTTGACTGGCAAATGTAGTCAACTATTTGTGTTTTCATCAGCATAGATAACACTCAACAAGGCAACAGTGCGGCGCGGCTTCTGTCCTCGCTAATAACCCTTATTACCACACTCACCAGCTGTGCATGATAATAAATAATAATAAAGTATTCATTCATTCATTCATTAACTGTAAAGAATAATAAATAAATAAAATAATATCTACAAATAAAGTAACACGGCACTCACCGTCTCCATTTCGGTCAACATCCTTCAAAAGCAATCTGGGAAGAGACGACACTCGTCAGACACTTCAAGAGAGCTCAGCAACTTTGAACAGAGAAGTGAAAAAGGCTGTCGCACACACTTCTCTAGCATGCCACACTAAACTAAAAAAATAAGTAATAAAAAAAAAAAAAAAAGTAGAAGTCGGATGAACGAGAGCAGCTCTTTTCTGTACCTTGTTAAGTCCGAGGTGTACTCCCGTGCTTGGTTCAGTGAAGCAGTGCGCTCAGGCAGCAGAGGGTGGAGACATGGAGATGGCTCACCTGTGTGAGATGCTGCACCTGGTCGTCAACCTCTCTTATAGTGCACCCACGCCTTGCTCCCCCTCTCACTGGCCATTGAGAGCTGGTAAAGTGGGAGTGGTTTACATAACAATCACATGCCACTATTGTTACTCAAGCTTTTTTAACTGATATCAATCAAAATAAGACTTTGTCTCAATTACTGTGCCACACAGACGCCTGAATGATGCCAACCAAATCATTTTTAACAATATATTTCAACAATATGACATTTTTTTTCAGTCAGTGCTCTTCATTTGCGAAATTCCATTTCCTGGAATCAAAACCTGTGGTGGATATGTGGTTTCTTATCATGTCATTTGTCACAGAGGAAGCAACTGTGGAGGACAATGATGTGACCGCTGACCGTCCTCGTAGCCGACTGAACGCGGTGAACGGGACGCCGGTTACTACCGCCGTCTTGAAGGTGGATGATGGATGCAACATCTTAAAATGTATCTTCATCTGTTCTTTGACACGCAGCGCATCACGTATGTGCCTGCGTGGCATTTAACAGTGGGATGTACCACTTATTTACCTTTGCCACCCCGCACTGCCTTCCCGCTACGCGCAGTTCTTTCCACGAGCGCAGTAAAATGTTTCCAGCAGAATTTGGCAAGTTTGTCAATTTTACTGCGTGAAACATGACTCAGTGAGAAATGCCATGCACGTTAAACCTGGATCAATAAAAAAAAGGGGCCCACCTTAAGGTGGCAACGATCTAAAAACCTCAAATGCTCATTTCTAATATCAAATAATATCAAATAATGAATGATAACGAAGCTACTGATTAACAGATGGATTTAAAGTATCTGATAAATACGTAAATAGATCCTTAAAAATACTTTATATCTGCTTACAACTACTGTACTGTGTGCTATTTACTCAGCTCGTGCTTGTAAACTAAACAGTGGGGTTAAAATAAAAAGTTGTTGTGCATAAATTCATCACTAGCCACACTGACAGCGTTATGGCAGGGTTGTTCATCATCCACTCCGCACGGCACACCGTGGCCATAAACTCATCTTTCTCACAGACAGTCCACTACATAACTATAGCATTTTTTTTTTTTGGGGGGGGGGATGAATGACCTCAACAACCCATTTAATGAATAAAAGTCACATGTAGTCATCTCTTTTTGCCTTAAAAAGTCCAGCTCTCTCTGTACTCTGTACTCTACTGCAAGGAAGCAACGGGCATTGCATCACACCACAAAAGCAAAGAAAATGATGTCACAGATAGTTCACCTCTGATGTTCTTCCCTTTTTATTGTCAACATACCAGTATTTCAGGCGTGGATTCCGGTACACGACTGGCCGCGCAACCCTTTTTTTTTTTTGTGCGGTCTATGTAGTTGAGGGGTTTCCCCAAACCTTCTCTTGATCTTTAACAACTCATATGACAGCCAGGCACACTCAAAAGGAGGTACTAGAGGTCAGGTTGATCAAAAGCAGTGGGTCTGTGGGCACGGAGCTAGGCAGAGGTGCTAGATTAAATCTGAGACAAAAATAAATATGTAAGTAACTTGAGGCCTGGAGACTTTGACAGTGGTAGAATTTACATGATTCAACCACAGCTGATATGTAGTTCTTTTCTCCACATCAGGTTGCACATCATTGTCAGTGATGCCTTCACACTGGTCCTGTCTGTGGTGCATTTATGTGAAATTCCTCAAACAGTCAGATTCGAGTTGTTTGTGTGTTTCTTCGTGCACAAGTTTGAACCCCCCCTTGGCGGTCTGACTGGCTGTTTTCCTCCAACACGTGCCAGAGCGAAGCATTTAAACAACGACGGATACAGATTTAATTACAGGAAATAAAACAAAACAGCAAATAACTTGATTAAAATGCCTCTGACTCAGGTATTTACAGCCCGATAAGCGCTGTCACAGTAAATCCAGATGACGTCCCAGCGGCATGACTGGATTGGACGGATGATATATGACGCGCGCATGGAACATTAGACGGGGCGAGTGTTTACACATCGCCTTTTACTCCTCCCAGCGTGATAAAACGTCAAGCTGCACTTTACAAGGCATCAGGATTTAGTGTGGAAATTCATTACGCTGAAATATTACCGCAGACATCTGCACTGTGAACCTCCAGGGTGCACAGAGATAACGGGGGCACGCAGGGTCAGTGCTTCAAAGTGTGTTTCCAGAGTTTAGGAGTTTTATTTCTTTATTCGTTATATTCAGTACAGTTAACGTTCCTTTGGGAATAACCGCATGCACGTCCCGTGTGAGCCACAGCAGTGATTTTGTTTGCAGATATATGCATACTCGTACATGTGCACAGTGCAGTGTTACTGTTCTCCTTGCTTGTTTGCCCTGTTTTACGTTTGGTCATGCGCAGGTAGACTGGTAATTCTATGCTAACTCTTGTTATTTAAATGATCGTTTTACAGAGTTGTTGTTGACACACTTTTTTTTTTTTTTTTTTTAAAGGGAATTCAGAATCAGTCAGGGAACCTGTCCAGCAAGGTTTAGAAATACCTTCAGTGAAACATCATGAAGTTTCCCGTACTCGATTACGTCGTTCACAGTTATTTAACCCTTAAGCACATCTACTGTATGAATAACTAATGATTCAAACTAAAAAACCCAAAGTGGGCCGAGACCTTTATGATACAGTGGGATCAATAAGTCAGCGTATCTAATATTTGCTTACGTTGCAAAAGTTATGTACCTAAATACCATTAAGCAGACAGTACCACAGCCACATCACCCCCATAATCACCACCATAATTCTTTTTTAAAATTTATTATGAGCGTTCACTATCAGGATTTAGTGACGCAAACACTAACTACGCTAAAGTTTTTTTTGGCAAATATATGACACATCCATGATATAAGAGAATAATATAAATGCTGATAAACATGCGGGGGGACACAGTGATGTGGTGGACTCACAGCAAGAAGGTTTTTTTGAATCCATCGGCTGTCTGAGGCCTTTCTGTGTGGAGGCTGCGTGTTCTGACTGCGTTTGCGTGGGATCTCCCACCGTCCGTGTTGTTAGGTAAATTGATGATTCTAAATTGGCCGTAGGTGTGAGTGTGGCTATCTGTCCACCACCTCACCCACCCAGTGACAGCTGACCTCATGATGTTAACTTGAGGCAAAACAGAGGGAAGTCTGAGTCGAACACTTTCACTTTCAACCATGAATATGTCGTTTTGCTGTATTTTTTTGGGTGCCAAAACCGAAAAATCAAAAACTAACTTGAAGTTTTATCACATTCCAGCCACTGCCAGTCGTAGACAACTTTGGTTTGTCTTTGGCGGTTAAAGGAAAGGAGTGGAGTGAGACAATCAACACACTTCATATCAGGTCAGATTAATATGTAACGCATCATCAGTTTCAGCCCGGATAATGTTATGGGTTAGACTACATTGTGACTGAAATTACGTTAAATGAATCCTTATTTACGGGATTCTTGTTACATGTTAATGCTAATGTTAGATAGTGCAGTTAGCTGCATGTTTCACGGGTGTCTAAGCAGAAGTTGCATTTGCTACGTTACCCTCCACAGTGGTTCCGCTTACTTCTTAAAATATCTTTGTTAGAGAGGCTTCACTTGATAAAGGCAGACCAGAGTGTATTAGTATATTCTCTAAAATATGTTTCCCTCGTCCATTCTTGTCAAAAGATGCTAACCACATCTTGAAATACGTAACTGCTGTTTACAAGCTATCTTGTTGGAGATCAGTTGCTTCCAGTTAAGCCCCGCCCCTAAAAAAACGTCACATTGTTTACAAACCTGAAGGAGCCTATAGCTACAACTAGCTATAACTAAACTTCTTTTTATAATTTAAGAGAAGAAAAACTAACCTTCGTGTCTACATCTTTGGATATACCCAACACTGTTCAAGTTCAGTGAGGATATGGATGGGGTTGGATGATGTGATGTTGAACCTGTAAGCACGTGCAAAAGTCCCAGACTATTTCAGCAAATAAAATCTCATTTACACACTCGTGCTCAATCATTCAGCAAACTATTTTTAATTTTTTTTTTGTTTGTTTTTTTTTTGTTTGTTTGCACTGCTTAATACATATACAAAGCGCCTCTGGTAACCATGGTAACCTGACAATATTGACATTACGGTATTACATTGTGGGATATTCAGACCACAGAATGGCTGGTTTTTGCATGTGAACAATGTTTCCCTGGAAATGATACGCTGTTGGTTTCATACAAAGGTTTTGAACATACTGAGAAAAAGAAAAAAAAATCCTTGCCACGTGTGTTTGCACGTACAAGGAATTTGCTGCGCTGGTTGGCTCAATAAGCATGAACACAAGTCCGAAAAATCAAACAATGCCAATAAATACACAAATAATACAAAAAATATATACATCTCTATGTACAGTTCTTAGCATTTAGTAAACAGGACTATTCCCCGAACTCAAAATCACAATGTGAAAAAACTAAAATTCAAATCAAGACTTGCTGCAGTGGTATCAGCACTAAAACCAGTAGCAGTAACAGTGTGTGCACTAGCGGTAGGACAATCAGTAACGGTAACAGTGCGAGTAGACGTTGCAGTTTATAAGAGCATTAGCTGAGGGTGCAGCAATAGAAATTAATAGCTGTCAGAGCATAAAAACACAATCAAAAGCTTTATATAAAGACTTGATAAACGTGTTCGGAAAAACCCTCAGCATTCAGAGAAATGGGTGACGGTTAGGATTCGTATAATTCAGCTTGCACCTGGAGGACTACGACAGGATGATAAGGCTAAAGAGACATTGGACCCTTGCTGTCAGAAATACACACACACACACACAGCGAGCCAAGTGAAACCTGAGAATTGTTGCTTTGCTCAAACGTAGTATGTGTTCCACTTAACTGGCCTGTGTTTGTGGAACTGCCTCACACATACCACCATTGACCTTTCATGAGAATGAGTGGGGGGGAAATCTGGGCTAAAAATAAAAGTTTCTAAAAATAAACCAGAGGCAATAAAAGACTGATGGGGGAGGAAGGGGAGGATGACTGAAAGAAAGATACGGGTAAAAAGAGACATTAGATCTCTCTCTTTTATCAAAACAGAAATCACCGTGATAGCGATCACCAGCGTGATCTTATTTCACTGCATTAATCACTTTAACATTAATTCGTTTTCCGTAACTGCTCATCCTCACGAGAGTTGCGGGCTAATCTCGCAACACACAACGGGAAATGCAACGGTTGTAATTTTGTAGCACACTAATGTGTGTGAAATTTTAAATCATGCTTTTTGTCACCTTGCTTCCTGAGCGTGTATAACGGTGTACGTCTTGTGTCTGTGTGTGAGAGATGTGATCAGCTGTCTGCTTGTATTAAAACCCAAGTCGCTCGCAATGTTCAACGGTCACAGAGCGGCAGGTGAATTGTTAAACCGACTTGTGAGAGGCACGTGTGAAACACTGTTGACCAATAGTGTTTGAGGTCGTGGGGCAATCGAAGTCCGTCGTGGGCTTATCGCGCCCATCGGTTGCTGATGAGTAAGGGGCTATGTGTGTGTGTGTGTGTGTCCAGGTGTAGGGAGTTTACAGTTAAAGCCAAACCCCTTAGATTAGTGAATATACGCAAATCACCTGTACACATGCAGGTTACTGGGAATTCCCCCAACGCTCGCACAAAAAAGTGTGTGTGTGTGTGTGTTTGTGCTTGTGTATGTTTGTGTCATGTGATAAGTGCTAGTAGGTGTTCACAGTGAGGTAAATAATCCTTCCATATACAAGCAAGCAAGGCATACAGGTGAATAACGGAGCCGAGTAATTAATTCAGCTTTGTGGATGCTCCATAGATCCAATAGATTTAATCGCATTAATTGTAGCCACGTCACAGACATAATTGCTTCTCTTTCTTTTCTATTTTTTTTTTTCATATATTCTTTATTGCCGTTATATGTATATTTGCGGTGTGAGGAGCAACAGCTTTTAGATTTAAGTCCGTTTGATGTTCACACCCATGGGCAGGGCCGCAGACGGAGGCCAGGTGAGTCAGGCAGGTGAGGAGGCAGTTGGGCACACCGTGGTGTTGGCATATGTGCCGTGTATGTGCAGTGGAAAGTATGCAAAACCTGAGGTTGACCACCCCCCAGCAAGAGTGCAACCTCCTCCGCCTCGGTGTCACTCACACACATTTCTGTCTTTCCTGCCTTTTCTGTTTTCTTTGTGTCTCTTTCCATTTGCATCAGTGCAAAAATGAACAGTGCCTTTATTTATTTGACATATTTATTTTGTGCTAATTTTAGTTTTGGTTATAATTTGTGCCTATTTTTGAATACTTGCACATTCCATTTGCATAAGGTCGCCTGCAGCGCATCGATCAAATGATCCTGGGGATGCTTCCAGGGGACAATATGCATTGCTCATATGGGAATGTTGGAGATAAGGAACGGGATTGGGAACTGGTGGGACTTTGCATTCCCACGGAAGATTGTTTGTGTCCTCCAGTAGACAGTCCTGCAATCTGTGGTCTCAATAAACACTCATAAACCACACAGACACGCACACAACCCCACCGAGCCTTATCGGAATAACACATAAACTCGAGTGCGAAGACTGTACATAAATCATCTGTTTTCGAAGCGAGATAAGCACGAGCAAAGAAAGCCAGAGTGGGAGAGTGAAATTTTTATCTGGGCTCAGAGAGCAAAATAAAACATCGCGGTGAGATTTTCCAAAGAACACGATAAAGGGCCCGAGGTTCCTTGATGAGCTATTTCTGAATGCAGTCCCTGTTGCACAGAATAAAAGCTCCCCCCACACCACACATGCACACACACCACAGTCACAGAGAAATCATGCGTATTTGACTGTTAGCACAGCTTGACCAGATCATAATGTATTCCCCTGCTGGAGCCTCACACCTCCACTCCACAGCTGTCATAAGGGCAGGGTAGGGAGAAAACAATAGCTGTCTTTTCTATCCCACATCTGAACTTGTCGCCTCATTAGCAACAGAGGCGCATGTAACATCTGTCTTTTTTTTCCTGTTTGTATGGTATATGAATCTTTCAGAAGGTGGTGGTGGCCAGTGTTCTCATGATTTTAGTATTAGAGGACAGAACGTTGACGGTTACACTGTGGCATAAGGGGCTGGTTACGCATCAAGAAATTTCAAATATACTACTTAAGAGTCTGCATCTACGCAGGCAACTCCGCAGGGACCAAGCTTAAGCAGTTAGTGAAAAAAAAAGTTAGTGGAAAAAAAAAATTTGTGTCAACCGGCGGTTGCACGACTTCGGAGATTTTAAAGTTGGCTATTATGAGATGAAAGTCAGTGGACACTGACCAGTCGCTGATGATGCTACCATCTTCTTGACCTGAGTACATGTGCGGAGATCAAACCGCTCATGTGCTACATACTGTTTGCAGCAGATATGTACAGCCTGTACAAAAACAGGCTCTCATATTGATGTTTAGTTGTTTAGTGAAGTCGCCTCTTCAGACGAGTGTGCATTGCATTTTTCATGTCATGGTATAATGGCCTTCATCTTTAGTGGAGTATTTCCACACACTTGATGAATCAATATGTCACCAAGCTCCTCATCGAGCTCCTCCTCATTGTTATTGTCTCATGGTCATGCATTGACATGATGCTTAAAGCGGTACAGCAGTGAAGTCGACGATCTGACTAGTCTAGTCTAGTCCATTCAACCATTAGCATCACATACTTACACAGGAAAGTTAGGAGGTGCAGTCTATTGTTTTAGATGTTAAATATGTCGCGTTTAATGTGCTAGCCTGCCAGTAAGTCCAAAATGGAAAAAAAACGCTGATGAGGCTCCAAAAAAAAAAAGAAGTTATTGTCCTGACACTAGGGATTTACTTAATACCGCCTATTGTGAAAATCTGTATTGAATTGGGAAATCTTCTAAAAACACTTAGGACAATGACACACCACAACGACAGCCAGTCATTGGTCAGTGTTGGGTATCTGCTGCTTGTTTTTACAGCTGATTTTGAGTTTTTTTAACGTACGGTGGGAAGGAGTCGGTCAGACTGATGATCTCATTGGCTTATCAACATAGTGAACTAGTTCACAAGAAACAGAAGCAAAATGATGAAATTCTCTTCTCGTTTTTCATCGACACATAATACACAAATGTTTTCACATCATTATCAAAGAGAGTGAATAAACTCATGATTTACTTTCAACTGATCAACAAGATTTGAAGAAGGCCAGCTCCATCCGACAGTTTATAGCCTTTCCAAGCTTACTATCCTCCAAGCTTCCAGTTTTCCTGTTTGGTTCAAGGTTTTTTATTGTCATTTATATGCTTGCACATGATCATACGTGCATAAACATTTATAAAAATAGTGCAGAAAACTGAATTGTGCAATAAAAATGCAGAAAATGGAGTGCGTACAAAAAAAAAAAAAAACACACTAACAAGACAAGAACAGTAGATGGCGGAGGCCACGTCAGGTATTAGGCATATTGTTCATCGGTCTCACAGCTTCCGGAAAGAAGCTGTACTGGAGCCTTGATGCTTTGGCCCTGATGCATGCATTTGCCTGAGAGGAGGAGGCTGAATAGTGCTGGGTGGGTGGAGTCACCCACGATGCGGGCTGCTCTGCTCCTACACCAGTTGATGTAAATATCCTGTTTGGAATCAGCAAAGGTCAGCAAACTGACCTTAGGATTCTGGTGTTGCTAAACAAATCTAAACTATTTTAAAGGACTTAATAATAATAATAATTATAATAATGCATTGGTTTCATATGGCACTTTATCATAGACACCCAAAGTTGCTTTACATTGAATGCATCGCTCACACAGTCACACCCTGGTGCTGGTAAACGACCTCAGTAGTCACAGCTGCCCTAGGACAGGCTGACGGAAACGTGGCTGCCAATGTGCGCCTACGGCCTCTCCAATCATCAACATCACTCACTCGCAATCATACACCAGGGAGCACACACCTGGGGGCAAGGTGGGTTAATTGTCTTGCCCAAGGACACAACGGACATACTAGGGATAGGGCGGAATCGAACCGCCAAACTTTCGCTCTACCTCCTGAGCTACTGCCGCCCACCTTGCTGTCTCCGATCTTTATTTTGACTGCTTTCCATTGATGCACGATGTTGATGACTTGTCTGAGTTGTTGTTACTCCTGTTAGTCCTGATTTTCACTTTTCATTTTCATGCTTCTGTCTCTCTTGAGACGAAAGTAAAAGTAAAATGATCTCAATAATCATCTAATACGTGTTCAGTTTGTCATGGTGTTAAACATCAAACAATATACATTCTAATTATCATTTTGCATTCAGTACTAAACTATTCAAATAATACATAAATATTTTTTTATTTCAAACATGTGCAACAGTAGGGTGCTGGTAACGTCATCTGCCTCCATTTCTCCCTTTACTAAACAATGTTGCACTCATGTTAATGTGTATTTTAAAAAATGTGGGGAAAAAAATACATATATATAAAGAATGTCTAATCAATCAAAGATTTTGCGACCCCCTTGCAATACCTCTGTGTATCCCCTAGGGGGTTGCATTTAGTATTTTAACATTTTGTAATTATCAATATACTGAAACGTTGGTGAGGCTGATGGGGATAGTGTATTTGCCAGTTTTTGTCCTGCTTGATCTGATGCAGGTGTTTGATAAATTAGTCATGGTGTCTCGATCGCAGACTCGGATTGTGTTCTAGACACCAAGCATTGTCGGTTTTTTTTTGGCTAAACTAAAGTACAAATAAGTCAGTTTTATTGACTCTGCTAAAGGATTAGATAATCATCTTATCTTATTCTGAGGACATGTATCCATGTACCTGTGTGAAAGTCGATGGGCTGCTGAACAGAACACACCTTACTAACCGAAGACTAGGAAAAAGGACAAATGGATGGACGGGTCAGAATTTGGTGTCAACGGCATGAATCTACAGGACCAGTCGTCCAGGCTGGCGATGACAGTGTAATAATAACGTGGAGAATGTTTTCTGGACGTGCCATCATTTCAGAATGATATCCGGACATGACAATGAGTTCAACGGCCTCAAATAACCTCCTACATCACCATCAATATCTCTAGGCTGAAGGGGAGTCACAACATGAATGTTCACCACTCAAATCTGCACAAAATACACCTTGTGAAACATTTATCAGAAGGGCAACGTAGAAATTCCAAAAGGGACATAGTACATCAATAACACAGCAGTTTTATTAGGTTATGTTTGGATCCATGGGAACTAAATCCAGCTGGGTATTTCTCTGCTGTGATTTCTGCAACTTTAGGAGTGCCCAGTGGAGTCAGGATAATCGTGCCAGCAATGTGTGTGATGTACTGAGGGTTTGTGTTGTTGTGGCAAAGGAAAGGCTTCCTCTTTCCACAGAAGAGCATGTCGTGGTGAGAGTGACGGCCGGGTATTTATCACTTCTCGTTTGCTGAAATGTTCAAAGGCCAGACCGCGGTCAGTAGAACAAATGACAGGACAGTCTGCGTTGCGAAGCGCACAAGGCGGTTGTTGTGGTTTGAGGATTTGTGCTGACAGCGCAGTAACGTAATTACTGAGCAATTACACTCCTGAGGCTGAATGGCAGGGGATTTAGTTCACGAACTAAAATGACAAACTCGTTAATGAAGGAAATGAAACCGTATTAAAGAGCTTTCAAGAGTTACACTACATGAAGAGCGAAGTGTAAACACGCGCTGCAAGCTGGAAGTTGTAAGGGGCTGTCCAAGTGCACACATCATGAACATCAACTGTTTGTTGTTTTCCAGAGAAAAAAACACCAATCACGTTGCACACTAAAGTGCAGCCTCAGCAGAAAGAAGGTTCTCAGGCCTGCAGGAAGGAAGGTTCTGACCAGAGGACAGTCACCGGTGGTCAAAAGGGGAAGAAGAGAAAACACACATTCTTTGTGAGGAAGTTATCTTGTCTTTTAAAATAGTCTGAATACTGCAGTTAACAAAGAAATACCAAATGTCAAATCAAAGCCAATGAACATTCACTACTTTACAGAGTTCTGAGATTGTGTCTAATACAGGGGTCTTCAACATTTTTCAGGTCAAGGACCCCAAAACTGATGGAGAGATTAAGAAGGGAGCCCCTAACTACTATATGTGTTCTATATTAAACTCGGACTAGTGCAAATTATAAACACACATTATTATTATCATTCTGCATTCAATATTAAGATACTGAAATAATACACGGGTTCAAATATTCATCTATTTTTCGTTCAAGTTCAAACTGCACTGTTAGCATTTCTTCTGCTAATATTGCAGCATGCCTCTGGCATTTTTCCTAGGAACAGTCAGCGTGTAATATACGGCTTCGTGATTGGCTCAGCAGCGACGGGGGGCGGGGCCTACTGTGTACAGGAGGCTTAGATTGACAGGTCCAGAGTGAAACGGTGCGTTGTTGCGACAGCTCCTGTATCGCTGAATGAGTGAAGTGCTGACTGAAAGATAACGTCTTCTGCCTCCATTTAACCCTTTACTAAAATATGTTGGATTCACGTTAATGAGTATTTGAAGAAATTTAAATTTGTGAGGGAAAATTAAAAAAACAATTCAATAAAAAAAAAACGAATTTACCAAAGACCTCCTAGGGGTCGCGGACCACCTGTTGAAGATCTATGGTCTAATAAAAATCTAAATATAAATACCAATATCTATATGATATTTTAGAATCAAAGCTATAATTCAAGACTAGAAGACAACATATTGACAGCACTTTTATGTCTATACAAGGGGTCGGCAACCTTCAACACTTAAAAAGCCATTTGGACCCGTTTCCCATAGAAAAGAAAACACTGGGAGCCACAAAACCCCTTTGACATCTAAAATGAAGGTAACACTAGCCTATGTATAAAAAAGTGAAAGTGAAGTGAAAGAACTGCAACAGAGCAATTTTGTTTATGCATACGAATACATTTTGAACTCCGAAAAAAAAGCAGGTTGAACGTAACACCGCATATATGGCGTCTTACCTCTATCCTATGTATAAAAAAAACTATAGTGGGTTGCATTTAGGGAATGAAAGAACTGCCACAGTGAAAACAAAATTGTATTTATGCATACATAACAGGGATTTATCCCTGGTTGGCTTACCTGCAGGGGAAAAGTTCAATAAACAGCGGGCTGGACATGCCGGCGGGTGTCGCACATCGGCAACCATGACGTATATTGTGAGCGACAAAAAATTAAACACATTTTATTTTAATGTTACAAGATCACTATAAATTCAAATTTAGAATTATATTTTAAAAACTAACGAACTGAAATAAAATACATTTGAATTAAATACTCGACAGCAAGGAGTAGACTATATGCACTGTGTGTTTTTGGTGGATGTTACAACCATGAGTGTGAGTAGTGTGGCATTCAGTGTAATTCAGTTGTTGCGTGGGTTTTGCTTAATTACTATTGAGTGAACAGTTGCTGCTTTTCTGAAGCAGTTAGCGTGACAAAGTAAACAACCTTGGTCAGCGTCTTTGCTCTGCACCTCTTGCCACGGAGAGCTGCAGCAAAGGACCGAAAGAGCTGCATGGTTGCGGTTGCCGAACCCCTGGTCTATACCGATCAGGTATAACATTATGATCAATTGCCTAACATTGTGTAGTTCACCCTTGTGCCTTCAAAACAGTTGTGGCTCATCAGAGAATGGAAATGGGCCTTCTGAGGGTTTCCTGTGGTGTCTGGTACCAAGATGTTGTTAGTGGGGGCCTTTGGGTCCTATGGGTTGAGGGGAGGGGCCTCTGTGGATCAGACTTGTCGCAGTTCACCCCACAGATACTTGATCAGTTTGGGATCTAGTGAATTTAGAGGTCAGGTCAACACCTTGTGCTGTTTTTCATCTTTTTTTGAGTTGTTCCTAAACCATTTTTGTGTGTGTGCCTGTGTCATTGTTATGGGGCGGGGGTGTCTGGTCCGGTCTAGGTGGGTGGTACATGCCTAAGTAGCATCCGCAACGAATGTCAGGTCCAAACATTTCCCAGCAGAACGTTTTATTGTCACAAGATGGTCAGCGTTATTTACTTCACCTGTCAGGACACCCTCAGAAGATTAGCTCATTGAGCCTCTTTCCAATAATGTAACAGCATAATGATGTGCAGTAAACATCAAAGCCTTTGACGCAAGTGTTAGTGTCTGGAAGAAGAGTACAGCTGGTTTATCTCACACCGGTAAATTTAATTGTAAGCCATCATAAGTAATGCTTAATTAATTTTATCTAGAGTGTATTATAAACAGAGATGTATAGTAGTGAAGTAGAACTACTTCACTATTGTACTTGAGTACTAAAATGCTGTATCTCTACTGGAGTATATATCTTCTTCTCCTACTTCCACTTTTACTTCACTACATTTTTTAGTGGTACTGGTAATATTAATATAAACTACTTGCAATACAAGAAAATGTTGAATACTTTAGTACTTCCACTTAAGTGTGGTGCTTAAAGATCACTTCAACTCCTACTCAAGTCACTTTTTTGATGTTGTTTTAGTCTCCAGTACTTTATACATGTCTGATTATAAATCACATAAACCGGATAATACTGGAGCATCAACATGTGCCATCATCTGGTCGCTCTTCACCTGCAGAACTGATGCAGTTTTGTTTCTAGGCAGAAGATGGCACCATTTCGCCACCTATTTCAAAAAATCAACTCCAGCTGCCATAAAGAGCAGCTCGAATAGCATAATTGCATGATTTAATAAGATGATTGTAACCACGCTCAAAGTGATGATAAGTTTCATACCTCCCGGGTGTCTAATTTTAGTTTTAATAGCTGCAATGTTTCAACTGCTCTGTACTTCTCTGACACCGGTGTGAAACCTCTCCTTTAACAAAGCTCCTCTCTTCATCTCTCACTTTAATGTGTTGAGACTCCTGCCGGCCCTATATATGTTCCGCATGAACGAGGCTCTAAGGAGACAGCCCGACACTTTCAGTGAGTGTTAACATTCCACGTCAGTCTCCGTCCTCAGTGACACGGCCGATGCTATCATGCAGACTTGGGTGCGACTACAAAGAGGGCTCAAAGACATTCATCACTGGCGTATGCACGCAAAAAAAAAAAAAAAAATGCGCACACATAGGCCCGATCACTTTCTAAGTCAATCGTCTCTTTCTCAGATAGAGTTTACGGGTGGAACAGCCGCCACACAGACAAACACACACACTCCCTCAAAAACACAAGGCCGTCAGTGCAGCGCCAGGCGCGTCGCTCAGAATAGCATCAAACAGAGTGGGGAGCCTCTTTCTTTGGCAGCGTGCATGTGTGGACCTGCCTGCTTTAGTCAGCTTATTTCACCATATTACCCCTCGTATATCACACTGTCACTGCAGAGAAAACAAGCAAAGTGGAGATGGAAACACAAGTAAGCTTTGTCTCACACACGGCACCACAGGCGTGCCTACAACGTTACGTGGATTAAGATAAAGAGTATACTTTTTAAATAGTTTTATTTAGCCAATTAGGTCATGTTTACATAACATGATGTAACAGCCCACTTTGATCTCAAAGGGGTGGGTCCAGTAATACAAGAGCACATTAATCTATAAATAACAACAAATCCAAACGTTTCCCTTTGCTTTAATGCAAAGAGTGCATTGTAAAAGTGTTTAAATCCAGTGAAATGCACTATTGCAAAACATGCAATGAGCAACCGGACGTCTCTTGAGAAAAAGAAGTGCAGTGTCTGCACAGGTCTGGTCTCAGCGGCGTGTGAACACTAGGAATAGCAGTTACTTTTATTGCAAACATTGCAGTCAATGTCTTCAGTGTCATTTTTGCACTTTGCAAATCCGGACCAGATCAGACCCTCTGGCGGGCCGCTTTTGGCCCACGTGCCATATGTTTGACACCTGTGACTTAACACATATGAATAAAAAAGTCATAGCATGATAATCTTAACCAGTAGTATTGTGGTGCTCAATACTAACACTGTTAATAATCATGAAAAAACAAACATTTTCTAAATGGCTTTGCTTTATAGCTGCTGTGTTGCTGCGTTGCAGTTTTCGAGGCAGCGGTTTTTCATAAGCAGCTTTTTTCCAAGAGTGACTCATATCAATTAAATCATCTCTCAGAGGAGGCATAAGTTATTCTGTGTCATTTTCTGTCACTGCTAATAAATAGCTTACGGTTAACAGCGTACAGTTTGGCGTGTGGGGAGGGCTCCCTCCTATGTATGCTGTCAGTAATTGCACTAAAAGGGAACAGAACTTTTAAATCCTCAGTTGAAGCCTCTAATGCAGATATTAGTTTACACCACTGCGATATGAATGTGACATGTGATGCAAATTTTACATTAATGTGATTATATCAAATGGATTTATTATAATAAACGCAATTTTGTCTAGGTTTTAGAGGATATTCACAGTTCTTTTGACCTCTGTTGCTTTCATTTAAACAAACACTGTCAAATCCTCATAAATAATTCTATCTTTATTTAATTTGTCTTTATCTTTATTTACCCCCTTTGTTGCAGTCCATCTGAGCGTCCCAAGAGCTTCTTAACCTCCGTAACTACTGGCTGTTCCTGTTAACCATGCTGGCGGGGCAACATCTGTCAGCCCGGCGCTTTGGCCCTGACTGAAACATCTATTTCGCGGATTGCCCTCAAGCAGACACTCCCGTCGTCCAGATGATGAATCTTTGAGACTTCTGTTGATCCCCTGACTATTCCCCCAGAAAGAACAGGAGGTTCGAATTTGTGATGTCGAGAAAAATGTTTCCAAAGCTAATGGACGCACATGCGTCACCCTCAAGGCAAACCGTAATGACCCGCCATCAGTCTCCGGCTGTACGTCAGTGAGCAAAATCCAAATTGTTAGCATGCAGAGATGTTAAACCGAGAGAGTAAACACAATTAAAGCGTCAACACATTAACGCTGTCTTTCTGGGCGGCGAGGACTTGACATTAGATGTGCAGTCGCGTCCGGGCTGTTGAAATGACCAAATATACGTTATAGAGTGCAAGGTCATTTTAACCTCTTCTAAAGGTGGCCGTCAAGGTTTACATAATGGAATTGATGCGTAGAAAATCTTAAAGAATCTAAACTGCTAACTTTTCAATGACCTTTTTTAATTAACCATAAAAATAAAAATGCCTTATTGATACAAGTTCTGGAAGGGCGCTCCAGAAATTTCACAAACCACAGGCCCTCGAGCCAAGGTAACAAACTCTTTCTCTCTGACGGAGAGCTTTGCTGAGCTCCATGACTGAACAAGTCCCTTGAGGCTTATGATCGTCTCCTACAAACACACACACACACACACACACACACACACACACACACACACACACACACACACACACACACACAGGAAAATACCTCCAGCAGCCTGTTTTGCCCACTCATCAGCACCCCCTCTCCTCCAGGCCCCCCGCCCCACCCTCGCATCCTCGGCCCCTTACCTCATCCCCCTTCCCTCGCTGCAGCTCTTTCTTTCATTCATTCCTCCCCTTTGTACTGTGAGATGCAGAGAGGAAGAGAGGGAAGTGGGGGTTGAAGGGAAGGAGAGGGACCTTTTGTTGGCTTTCAGGTGGTTTCACATGAAAAGCCAGAGTACACACCTAGGTTGCCGCCACCGGCGACCCACGGCGTCTCACTTGCTTCCGCTGAGTATACCTGAGTTAGCCTTCAATTGTCTCCGTGCAACTCAGGCATGCTCGGATACAGACAAAGGCACGGTGAGGACATGCAGCCGTGGGAAGTGTGCAGAAATACAAACATTTATCAACTTTTTGTGAGTGGCTTAAACTGGAGAGGGAAGGGTAGATGTTGGATTTGTAGGAGCCTGGTGGAGGAAGAGGTGATCTGAAGCGTAGGTGGGGCGATGGACGTGAGCGAGGAGGGCGAGCTGGTGTGGAGTGTGTGTGTGTGTTGGGGGGTTTGATTGCGCGGCTACTTTCTCTGTTCTCTCCTGAATGGACTCCTCTTGCTGCAAGCAGCTCAGGTAGCCTTGTGTGTGTGTGTGTGTGTGTGTGTGTGTGTGTGTGTGTGTGTGTGTGTGTGTGTGTGTGTGTGTGTGTGTGTGTGTGTGTGTGTGTGTGTGTGTGTGTGTGTGTGTGTGTTTTATTCTCGGGTAGCCCACGGTGAGTGCTCTCAAGTTAGTGTCAGGTGTCAGGTAGCTACTTGTCTTTGTGTCTTCAAGGCTGCCGTTGCTTGGATAGTGTTTACAGCCCAGAGAGCACGGTGGAGAAGGGGGAGGGAGCCCTGGCTTTGATCTGATGCAGACTGTTTGATAGCGTGTGTGTGAGCGAGAGATTGAATGCAAGAAAGAGAAGTGAGAGATATAGAGGGAGGATAAAAGAGCACAAATGCCGTTTGAGTGGCAAGTAGAGTACGAGTGTTTACACCCAAGCTCACGACCGTGCGTGTGTGTGAGTGTTCGGGCCGGGCCGGGCCTTCCTGGAGCCGTCAGGAGAGTTTGATGTTACCTTCTATCTGGAATGTGTCAATTGTACATTAGTGACTCACAGAGCTCATTAATCACTGAAGTGCAACATGCACCGGCCACAGAGCAGAGACTCACGCCATGTCCTATGACAGATTTATCACACACTGAACGCGGGAGATATACATGGAAGCTGGACGTGCTAATGCGAATGTTTAGCGATGAGTTGTCAAGATGGAAGCCTCGTGCTGCACTGCAACTAAAAATCACGTGTGGACACCCACTACTTAAATGTTGAGGAGCCAGACTCCAGAGCTCAGGATATCTTTCAGCCTCAACAACCAGTTATTAGCTCTACACACGCGAGAGCAAAAGGTGATGGAGATGCTACGGGAGCGGCGCTGCACTGCCAGGAAGCGACTGGGAAGGAAAAAGTGTGGAAACACACTGGTGAGTGCATAGCTCCCGTGAAAGGTGTGAATCTACAAAATAATAGGCTGTTTTTACGTGTGCGGTTAAACTGCAGTGTGTTTTGGCCCCAGTGTCTGGAAGCTTTCCAAAAGGGAACTAAATGTCTCTTCGGGCTTTTGTTACCTGCATTTACACTGTGGTTTCCAACTCTGTGAAGTTTAATGTCATTTTGCATGCCCCAGTGTCAAACAAAAGTGCCTCTGTGGCTACATGTTGTTGCAGAGTGAACTTAAATACAAGCTTCAGTGGCAGGCTTTAAAAAAAAAAAAGGTAGGACAGGATATAAAGGATATAAAGGATTTTATAGGATATCATGGGATATTTCTCTTCAGCTTGTCTCTGTTCATAAGCCAGCTCACAAATAATGCGATAACTAACTGTCATCACACATTAGTCACACACATAATATGACTCAATATCACCAGACAACACCGTTAGCACCAGCTTTCTGACTCCATTATTCAGCCTTAATACATTCTCACCCTGTTCACAACCGGCATCAACATGCTGTACATCTTGGGTGATCCAATCACAAATGGACAGTTGAGTGGCAGCTGAGTGCATGCAGGAATGCACTAAAACCTGATTGTTCTGACCACATTCTGAGGTGGTCTGGGTAAGGGGGAAGAAGGTATTTGTAAAAGCTCACATAAATAAATTGTGTGAGCGATTTGGTTTGCTTCTCCTAACACGTCAAATAATCAACTTCGTCCTTTCTTCCTCTTCTTGTTTTAGTTTCCAGTGTACCAGGAGACGGGAAGGGCCTTCCTGCCTCTTGCCAGCTGAGAAAAAAACAAGGTTGCTGGTCTTTGACAAACAGAAAAGATGTAAATATTTATTTGCATATACAGAGGTGAATGAGATCCGGTAATAAGTGATTACTCAAGAGGCTATGGAAAAATAACATTACTAGTCCAACTTTTCCTGCCCGCAAAAGCCTTTTTCGCACGGGATTAGTTTTACCTGAGGACTTCCGGTAATTTCTAATAATCACGGAGGTTGAGATGCCGCTGAACTATTCATCCTTTTAGACGGATGAAACCCTTTAAATAAACCGTTAATGTGTTCATGGCCATAGGTGGGTCTGATTTTAATACCGTCAGGTCGTTGGTAATTTCTTTCCCCAGGATAAATAGGATCAAAAATATATTTTTATTATCTGTTATAATGTGCAAGGTAATTTAAACCATCTCTGACATGCAGTTGAGCGAGACGGAAAGTAGCAGAGCAGCAACGACAGACCGTAAATTCGAGTTTGCTTATCCCACATGAAACACAGACGTAGGGGGGGATAATATTTGAATCACAGGGCGTCTCAGGTGAAATTAATCCCGTGCAAATAGGGCTAAAGATTTATATTCTGGAAACACATCGTTGGGAACTGATCCGATCTCCTGGGCCAATCCAATCATTTAAATGAGCTTCATGTGGTGATGGTCAGAAGAAAAACGTAGTCATCCACGTCATCTGAACACAATGGAGCTGTTTACAACACAACGGGTCTGACTAGTGGTTGGAAGTTTAGTAAAGTTAAAAAATTTATTTAATTATGACTTTTAAGTGGAGCCTCCAACAGAGTATAACTGGAAATGTTTTCTTAACAATGTTTCACCACTCATTTTTATTTGCTTTAGGATGCACTGCAGCTTCTTTACCGACATAACGTATATGCCTATTATCTAACAAATGACCTAATTTTAAACAATCTCCCGCTCCTACAAGTGTGAACAGTTCGGCGTCGAGTGAATTCTACTGCTGCGCTGAAATCTGGATCACGCTGCCTCACACTGAACCTGGCACAAATCCACCGGCGCTGTCAGAGCAGGTGCAATTTGAACAAATACCTAGTCTATTTTTGTATCGGTGAGGAGCACCGTGCGTGCGTGTCTGCACATTTGCGATTCAAGGGAAGGATAAAAAATGAGAAGATAAGAAAGAGCCGTAAAAAAAGACAGTCAGAAAGAGAGACAGATGCAGGCAGGAGACCAGACATGCAGGTTTTTACAGTGTGTGTGTGTTTTAGGGCTCCCCCGGGGCCAGACAATTAAAGAGCATTTAAAAAGATGACAGAGCTCAGTGTGCAAGAAGGGGAGAGGTGGGGAGCCCAGGGAGTGGAGAAGTTTGCAGGTGTATGAATAGCGTGTGTTTCTTTCTTTATTTATTTTTTTATTTTTGTATGTACAGTACGTATAAATGAGCGTGCCCATGGGAACTCGCTTTACGTGAGCGCACTGTGTTATCATGCAAGGTGTGCCTGTAAATAGTCTCTATATAAATGCCTATGCGCAGTTGAGGCATTGAGGCAAAGATCACATAAAACATCACATCATGGTGGCAGATCACGCAACATTTTCAAACTGACAAAAGGCGGACGGAGCCACAACAGGCATCGCACGACAAAGACGAAGAAAAGAGAGAGAGAGAGGGAGCATGAGAGTGAGAGAGAGAGAGAGAGAGAGAAAGAGAGAGGGACATTGTGAAGAACGGCTCTGAAAGAGTTTTTGTGGGGCCGTAACAAAGGCCCCTCAGAAAACACAGTGGCATAGGAATGTTAATTAATTAATGAGAAACTATTCAGCCTACAGAGGATGGTGGGGAAAGAAAGACGGAGGAGAAAGACGTAGAGACAGGCAGGCTGGAGGGGTAGATAAATTCCGGCCCGCGTGCTATAATACTTTTATCTGCGCAGTTTTAGATTTTAAACAGAAAGTCGTGCAATCGCTCCGGTCTCTCTCCGGGGAGTTGGCGTGCCGTAAATTGACGCGTTGCACCCTTGTGAGCGTGTGCGCATTCGAATGCGCGGAACATACTGCCGCTGTCAAAGCCTCATTTCCTCAAGCCCCGGCTTTCCAAGAACTAAGAAGACGGCCGCATTTTCCACACTGACTACCATACATTTCTGAGTTAATCCACCAACATCTGAAAAGAATTCGTAAGTCTGAGAGGCCGCTGGTTTTATCAGGTCACGGAGGAACATATAAACCCACGAGTGATTATGACAATTATGAATAATTGGGGAACTGTTTTATTGAAGTATTAACGCTTTGTGGAACAATGAATGGAGATACGCCTAAATTTTAACAAAATGACACAGTTAAGAAGGAGCCGCTTTAAAAAGTAAACCACTTATTCTTTCTTTGATTTGTCACAATTATAGAATGCCTCATTCGACCGTTATGCAACGTCCTGTACTTACAGGTGCACAGTGTGTTAAACTTTGTTGTGCAACGTCTCAAACGGTGTCTTGTGTACCTACTATTCTTATTTTCTAGCTTTCCAGGCCCTGGTCTGCGCAAACTTGCGCTCAGTGGAAAAGGTTCTGATCTTGAGATACAATAAGAATTATGTGTTGTAATAAAAGAAAGCGAGACTGTCGAGGTTCCGTGGAAAAACCGTGAGCGAGCACAGACAGACTGTGAAATAAAGATAGGCTTTAGCCCGGGGCAGCTGACACTTCTTCACAAATCCACACTCTCCTCTCTATAGACTGGAGTGTGTGTATGTGAAATGGATACGTGAGTTCCTTTGCACCGGTCACTCATAATCTGTTATTTATCTATTGGCATCCGTGTGCGTGTGTGCATGCATGCGTGCGCTGCAGCGCGTGCGATAGCGACATTCCAGGAGCAGAAACCTGAGAAGGTGTGACTTACGAGACACTGGATTCAGCTCTTTCTGGGGACTGAGGGGTGCTGAAGTGTCAGAATTCCAATTTCCTCCAAACAGTCACTCCCAGTCACACACTCTGACCCTCTGCGTCTCTCTCACACAGCCAAACACACTCTGCCGCCTTCATTCTTATCCTCCAGAGCTTGCCTTTTTTCCTCCTCTCTCTCTTTCAGCTGTAAACACTGTCTCTCATTTTCACTCACTTCCATTCATGAAGCCCAACAAGGACAAGTCTTGTCTCACACCACTGTACTGCGCTGCGTTGCCACCACCTTAACCTTCCCCCCTTTTCGCTTTCGCCGAACTAAACACTTTCTCCTCGCACAGAGCTTCTGGGCTCACTCAAACAGGGGGGAAAGGAAGAGAGGGAGAAAGAGAGGGAAGAGTTTGAGAATTGCCGGGCCCCTCCCACTTTCCGGAGATGCTCCAGCCCATCCCTAAATTGTGGGCCAATGAGGGTGGCTCATTCACAACTCATGCGCTCCTTCTACAATAGGTAAGGAGAGAGAGACAGAGAGAGCAAGAGATATATGCAAGGAGACGAAAGAGGGAGAGAGGGGGAGTAAAAGTGAGTGTGTTTGGGGGGAGAAAGACGGTGAAAAGCAAAGGCCAGAGTGTGAGGGAGGACAGGGAGAAAAAAAAAAGGGGGGGAAAGAAGCTACAGCAACCTCGAGCCCCTGGGAATGAAGTAGTGTCTGAGAGATAGGCAGATCCAGAGAGATGAGGAGGTAGAGCTCGTGACAGGGCAGATTTACAGTGTGGACAACCTGCACGGGAGAAAAGAGGCAGTCAGACAAGAGTGTCTGCTGAAGAAGACACTCCTCATTTCTAACAGAGGTCTCCTGAGACATCACAGAGAGAAGACAGAAGAGAAGCCCACAGGTGTAGATGCAGGCAGGTGGACAGTCAGACATGCTGCTTGTGCTTCTGGTTCTCTGCGTGGCTGGAGGAGTTTGGGGGTACGGACGGATCCAGGACAGACTTGGGCCAGAAGCACCCCTGTGCCCGTCTCCGTGCCAGTGCGAAGAGGATGGGATCTTTATCATGGTGGACTGCTCAGAGATGGGACTATCGACTGTACCAGCAAGCCTCAGCCCTCTCACCACATACCTGTGAGTAGTTACGTTACTAGAGTTTCTGGCTGTGTTATCATGTCCTGCTTTACCCTTTCTAACCTCTCCACATCGGGCCTCTCCCTGTGTCCTGAGCGTTTCCTTGACCCCAATAATCATGTGTTTCCACTTTGTATCTCACCCTTACAAAACCTCCTCACATCTCCTCCTGGGCATCGCGGTCGACTGCCAACCTGTTTCAAAATGCTTGAAAAATGAATTAATGCCTCGAAATCGTAGCTGGTATTTCGGAGATTTGTAAAAATAGAGCAACAGTTGGTTGGATGTGTGACTGGGAAACACTGGCATGGTCCACATGTAGATAAAAATGGACAGGGCCAAGTGGGAACATGTGGAGAGACAGAGTGTGTGTGTGTGTGTGTGTGTGTGTGTGTGTGTGTGTGTGTGTGTGTGTGTGTGTGCCGGCCACTATGGCAAAATAACTGGACCACTTTCAGTGTCAGGTTTCTGAGCACCAACTGGAGACGCGCCATGAGAGTGTGTGTGCACACATGCGTAGGCAATGCTTTTGTGTGTGTGTGTGTGTATGTATGTATGTATGCAAGTGTGTGTGCTTGCGTGTGTGTGTGTGCGTGCGTGCGTGCAAGCTGCAAGCACTTGACCCAAGCATGCATTTGTGTGTGTGATCGAGGAAATGTTTGCACACATGTCCAAATGTAAGAAATGCTTTGCCGCTGCTCTGTATCACACTGTTCTGTGATAAAAACATGATGGCAAAGCAGACAGAAATAGTTGGCACGTGATGTGGAAAAGGTCATTTAATTCGATTTATTCATTTTTTTTTTGATTGACTGCTTTGAAAGGCTTAATATGTAAAGACTGGAGAAAGGTTTATATCACTCCTGTGATGGCTTCAGGCTGCGAAAACAATTAAAAACTTAATAAACCAGACGTTTTAAACAGACGCTTAAGAATTATTACATTAAATACTTGATCTGGGCTGTTTCTTACGTCTCCCCGCTGTGGCTCGAGGCCAGATTTTCCCAACTGCTTCCCTGCGTAGGCCCTCAGAGGACAGATTACGGACACTTTGTGATAACTGATATTGAAGTGATAGAAGTCGAATCCAGGAAACAGGGTGTGATGGAACAGATCTCACTAGGGGCTCCGCAAGTATTACAGTGGAGGGGCAGAATTCAGAGGGAGTAAGGAAAGATCAACAGTTTATGTAGCAAACGACTTTAAAAGAGACACATAAAACAACTCTACTTGAATGATGCCCGACTCTTCGGCTGTCATGGGAGCCTGTGGCGGCCAGATTTCACTGTGTTCATTTGAAAGTTAAAACACATGTAGAGTTTATGGTGGTGAAATATGGGCTCCAGCTCCATCCAGGAATCTACCTATGAGAACATCAGGCTCTTGGCCCGAACAATGGATATACGTACGCAGCCCAAGGCGGCCTGACGCCGAGTGTTAAGCCCCTCGGTCCTCCTCTAAAATAAAAACCGCGATGACCTGAGACTCCCTCTGTGGAAATCTGCGCTGCTCCAGACCGCTCCGCTGCAGCCACACACAAACACGCAGATATACACACAAATACACATCATTCCTTACAAACACAAGCTTAATTGTTCATTTCCCCTCGTTACCTAACGGTGGAACTGGACCAATTAGTGAGTTTGAGGGCTGATTTAGAATAAGATAAATAAACTCAGCGACCAACCGCACACGCCCACACACACAGTCACACACATTACTTGCAGCGGGGAGAATAGAGAAGGAGGGGGGGCGGCAGGAGAGATGCCGCAACAAATTAAGATACTACACGCAGGAATCACAGGTTCCTCTTCGGCCTTTCTGATAAAGATCTCCAAACGAAACAGCTCGCATGCCCACATACATATATACATACACAACCCGAGAACATGACTGCGGCTAGCGCAGCGGGCTCCAGTTTCTCATTTCGTGCCGGCGTATAAAAGGTTACAACAGAGGCGAGCCAGTCCAAGCCCCACCAGGATCTGTCGAACTGTCCAGCACGCCCCGCTGTGCAGTGCAGGCAGGATTAGCCTCCAAGCACACACTGCTAGGCTGCCGAGGTCACAGGGATTTGCTTGGGAACGGTCCACATTACAAACCACATCCACACAACACTGTGAAAGTATATGACATCATTCACCCGTGTCATCGGAGAGCTCTTCAAAGTGAGCCGAAGTGTACATGCTACGGCGGCTGAGAGGGCAATCCAGGCAATGCATGATTCACTCTCTTTTCTCGAGCGTGCTCGCGCACTTGGACGGCGCGGCTGCGTATAGGTTCAGTTGAGCCGCAATGACAAAAAAAAACTGTTGTATCACCGACAGCAGGGCGAACGCGGCCCCGACTCCACAAAGGAATTTAACTACTGGGAGGCAAAGGTGCACGGAGAAACTGCGCGCCACGGTGCGCCGAGCAGAGCAGAGCGCGTTGAGATTTATGACAATAATCGTTTCCGTGGGCAATGCACAAAATGAGCTGTCATGTGAGATGCTTTGAAAGGCCTTCTCTTTGATATCAGATTAGGAAGGAAAGACGCTGCCCAGGGGTGTGTGTCTGTGTCGTGGATGCGTGTTGAGCTCGGAGCGCAGAACGCCGCGCACAGCGCAGTAGCTCAGGTATCTGTGATGTTTTATGCGTAGCTGCGAGCCAGTTCAGATGGCTCCCCGGTGACGCAGTGAGCAGCTTGTCCGTCACAGACGTCAGCTGGGAGCGGGTGATGAATTAGTCAGCTGTCACCCTGATTGAGTTATACCCGCACAAATCAAACACCGACACCGAATAATACCCTTGTCATCTGGCTGGTCGATAGCCTGCAAATTGACTGTCGGATTCTACGGCTGTCAAGTGTTCGCACATCTCACACTTAGTCGAGAGGTGTGCGCGAGAGGGAAAGAGTGTGCAGTATGTGGGTCTGGGACTGCAGCATTTAGGTGAAGCTTTGCGGTAGCGGTTGAGTGCGGTGAACTTCTAACGGTGTTTTGGCCGAGGCCAGGAAACCACAGCTAGCGCATTACCAGACAGAGGCAAACCAAGGAGTGTGTGAGCATGTGTGCGTGTGTGTGTGTGTGTGAAGACCACCCAGACTGCAATGGGGATTTTTTTTTTTTTCTAGCCAGTGGAGCTGAAGCAAGAATGTAACGAAGAGATGGATTATAAAGAAAAAGGAAGAAAATACACAAGGTGAGGATTAGAAATTGGTGGCACGGGAATGTGTATTTGGAGGAGTTTGAAGATTCAGTTCAGGTTGAGCACATGCCGTGTACACACATACACAAAGCAGGGGACAACATCCTGTCTCTGTGTGGTGGCCGTGACAGTAACAGTCGTGTGCGTGTCATTTAGCCATTATGTTGATGGAACGATTCCTATCATGAGTGACCGGGGGTCACACTGTAAACATCATGTCTGAGAGAGAGAGAGAGAGAATGGAGATAGAAACTGTATGTGATAAAGGAGAAAGAAACAGGGGGGAATAAGCAAAAATAAGGGAATCTAAAAAGTGTGTTTGAGTGTGTGCGTACTGACAGTGGAGGGTCCTCTGTGCAGCAGCTATCAGCTGCAGCATCAGTGTCCTGGCTCCAGACGTCTATGGTAGCCCCTCGCCTCAACTACACTCCCCTCCCTTCGCTCGCTCTGTTTACCCCCCGCCCCCTCCACCGCCGTCGCCGCCACCTATTCTCCTTTCCTCACCTGTTTCCCCCGGCCTCCATCAGACTGAACAGAAATCCATACATTTGGAGCTCGAGTATCTTCAGAGCAGGTGTTGGAGCCGCTCGGGCGGCACTAAGTGTAAATGTATGATCACCGGTGTGCGGAGTGATTCTTTGAAAATCAAAATGAATGCACACAGCTCAGGGCAGTGGAATGAGAAAAGTGAAGGGCGTGTCCCCAAGTCTAATAGTGCAAATGTTTTCAATGTGTGTGTGTGTCGGGCTGGCGGGAGGAGGTGCTTTGGACGCGGGCCAAACAACTGTCAGCTGAGATCAGAGAGCTGCGCACCTCTGGTTGTACAAAGGCAGAAATTGGTGGCATTCAGCAGCACGCCTAAAAAGAAGAAAAAGATGTGACACGTTCTTTTTTTTATTCATTCATTCCTTCGTGCTGACTTTACTCTTTCCTTTCTCCCATCCACCCCCCCCCCCCTTAACACAGACTTTACCTCAAAGTGTCAATTCATCAGCTCTCCCCTAGATTCCCTGGAGGCCTTGCATTTAACACCGGCAGAAGAAGCCACTTCCGCTAGTTACAAAGGTGGTATTTGTGCCAGAAGGGTGTTGGAGAGAAGGGATGGGCAGTTAGCACCGGATAGTTCACCGGTTTGTGGTTTCCTGAAACCAACCTGGGAGGCTTTCAAATGTCGTTCAGGGACAGACGGCAGGTAGGCAGGTACAGGACAACAATGGAAACAATGACCATTCCCCCAGGAGCAGGCAGACAGGGAAGACACAGAGGCCATAGTGTGCTCTACCGCTCCATATCGTGTCCTTTAGAAAAAAGTAGAAAGCAATCACGATACAAGATCTTGAAGGGAACCAGGGTGGAGGCTGTAGAGATCAGGGAAGTATTATGTATTTTGTATACATAAGTCTACATATAGTGAGTTGGGGTGGACTCAAAACTGGTGTTGGACCATCGCCCGCCGATTGACTATGTGAAACGGTACGTTTCGTGTGATGGCGGTGTGACGCAAGCATGACACGGGGGCAAGGAATGTGCTCCCTGTGATGTGTGGTTGTGGGGTAAAGGGCTGCTTCTGACTGAGAGATTTCAGAATGCCTGCGTGGCCCAGATTCCTGCTCAAACCCCTTTACAACCCTGGGAATCCATGGGAATGTTTGTTTGTGTGTGTATGTGCATAAAAATGTGCACTAGCACTCTCTTTTCCACCACAGAGAAGGCATTGTCCTGGCCAGGGACAGCGTGTATACATGCATATGGGGATCTGGATGTCCGAACGTAACACATGTGCGTCCGTGACTTGTGACTTTGCAAGTTTTTGGGACACACACGCACGGACGGATTTTTGCGAGTACATGTGCACGAATTTCTCAAAATCGCAGCCGCAGTTGGTTGCCTTCCACGAAAAGGCGCAGTCCAAAAGCCTGGAAGCCAGACCCACTTCCAAACCTGTTCTGGAAACTGCTCCTCTGGGATCTGATTTTGCTCTTTCAAAGATCTGCCGGGCCAGTCCAGTGGTTTGAGTACACTTTATGCGGTGATGGACAAAAGGGTAACAGCAACCTAGCGTTTCGCGTCATGCGAGCGCAGCAGAGCTCGATGTGTTTACAACACAATGGCTGTGATTGGTTGCAGGACTGTGAAATTGCACGCAGAGGTATTTTTACTCCGTATCAGTTGAAGCATGCCTCATAATGAAATCCAAATGGCACGATGCCAGAATCATACTCTGATAAGAATTGAGTCTAGCAGTTCAAAGTAAATACTCAAGTTATAGACGAGGCTTTGACAAACTAGTTTTGTACTTTGTGATATCTGTTTTGAAACAGTTTAAAAGGAGAAAAACGTGTGTAGCATAAAAAAATGTTTCACCACACTGTGAAATTTGTATTTTTTTAAAAAAAATAAAAAAAAATCTGGTGGTTTTCACCAGTTTAAATAACTGAAATTAACTTCCATTTTTCTTTTTTAACACAGAACAGAAATAAGGAGTCCTATAACGAGGAGAGTGTTTACACGAGTGCTGACAGCAGTGTGTGTACAACATAGTTTTCTATACCTCAGCATGAATCTGTCTGTCTCTGTCTGCCTATCTGTGTGATCGCTGGCCAGGCCTGCTGAGCAAAGTGGCTCATGTGGGGCTGGCAGTGTGCAGGTGATGACTAGTAAGAGCTAATGATACTTAATGCCCCTTCTCCGACAGTGTACACGCACGCCACACACACACACAGACCCTAAAAGTACACAATCCACATAAGAAAGCACATTGCACAAGAGCGGATTATGTGCGCACGCACACACTTAAAGACGGCTAATATATCAAAGCGAGTCGTGATGTTGCTGGTTGGGATCTGGTCAGAAGAACGGACCGCTGGGATGGGAGCTAGCTAAAGGGACGCACACAAACGCGCACATGCGCATAGCATAGCCAAACAGGAATAGTGCGCAGGAATGTCCAAGAAATTAAAAGGGGAATGCAGAAAACAGAAGGAGGTTTTGAATGAGTAAATCTTTTTAAGGACTTTTGGTGGGTTAGTTAAACTATCTGACTGCAGAAACAGCACACTGGGATGACTTAATTATGGCTAAGACTGCTGCATTACTCTTCCTATGACTGAGCCTCACAGGTGAATTTTCCATCTGCTGTAAAGGGAGGCTGGAGGGAATTGTGCCGCTGCAGAGCCTCTCCAACTGCAGCCAGAATTACTCAAGTCTCTATTACATGTCTGAGAAGGAACAAAAGAGGAAATCTGGACTTTTTACATGCATGGCAAGGGGCCAAACTAAATCTCTTTAAACCGACGGCAGCCACATGTCTTCATTGGTATGGGGTAAGATTTCATCAAGTGCTGATCTAAGTTCAGTTCTAGATGTTATCCACGGGTACTGTTAAATACACGCAGCAGATGAACTGATCATAGATCTGCGGGTGCAACAGTAAAGGGGGAATGAGGCGGCAGCGGAGTTGAGCGGTCGCCTAACTAGATCCAGTGTCCTCCTGTTTCTGCCATTCAACCAAATGAAGTCATAATAGAGCCTGACACTAATACTCATCGGGTTTCATTTACTGTTGTATCCACTGCTGAGAATCTGCCTCAAATCAGCGTGCAGGAAAAAACACCTCTGTAAGAGATACCCTTTCAGGATGTGTGGAAAAGTGGGGAAATTTGTAACCCTTCACCACACGTCTGTGCCATTATTTCAATGGACCTCATTGGCATGTGTTTGTCATTTAATGGAGAAAAGAAAAAAACAAAAACTCCCCCCAAAAAACTACGGCTTTGGTTTAGAAAGTAACAAAAATGATCTCAAGCACATGTCAGGTAACAAACAAATATGAAAACCAGACAAAATAAACAGGCAAAACAAGGGATTAGTGGAGTATAGGCAGAGCAGCGAATGCCTTTCTGCCTTCCACAGCTACGGCCTACCCGCAACAGCTGCCTGTCAGTCCTGTCCACATGTTGGAGGCAGTTCTATGTTGTGTAGCGCCGACTGTTCCAACACTTCCTGTTCCATTACTGAAGTGCTTGACCTTTCACCCCCCTCCCCTCTGTCTCATGACAGGGTGTGTGTGGGAGGACAAGGAGCGGACATGAAGTGTGTGCGTGCACGTGTGTGTGTGCGTGTGCAGTATATGGGGGTATGAATAAGTCCCAGAGGGCATGAGCATGTTTCCCATGACATGGCCTCAGACTAAACAGCCGCTCTCTCCACCCAGACATCCGCCTGTCATTCTCCCCTAAACCGCAGCAAGCAGAAAAGAGCACACAACATGGAAGCATCTCCCCGTTTTTTTTTTTTTCTTTTTGTGTGTGTCTCATTATCTCCTCTTTTCTCTTCATCCCTCCCTCTCCGTTTCTCTGCACTTTTGTGGCCAAGTCCTCCCCGTGGCCCTCCTTGTCCAGGTGAAAGACTTCTCCTCGCCCTCTCCCTCACTCTTTGTGCCCCATGAATGAGAGAACGAGAGAATAAGAGAGGGAAAGATAAAGAGAGAGTGCCTTCGGACACAAAGGGCAGTGTACCCCTCCCAGGAAGTCTGGGAGAGAGGGAGAAAAAAAAACACATCTTTAGAGGAAGGAGGAGGCATTGTGCCCTCCTTCCTGACTCTTTGTGTGCATGTGTGTGTGTGTGTGCGTGCGTGCGTGTGTGCAAGCTCATGTGTGACCGAGAGAGAAACTGAATGCCAAAGCAGTCAGTCTATTCAGATAGAAAAAAAGCAAACACACTTAGACCTCACCCTTGCATACAATTCACACACACTGCGCTCTCTCTCTGACACACACACACACAGAAAGTGCACACAACCATTTAGACCCTCTTTAAGGCGGCGCCCAAGCACTGACTACCAGTTGCATTGTGTGGAATAAAAGAGCCTCTTTCATCATGCCTTAACTGTTTCAAAGAACTAAGCGGAGAGGATCAGACTGGCTGAATCCGACTGAAGACATTACTGTCATAGTTACAGTCAAAGACAGTCAAGGTGTGGCCCAAGCACCCCTAATGCGGAACTCCTGCCCTCTGGGCAAGGCTCTGGTTGTTGATTTCCACTAAAGATCTATTACTCTAATGTTCCTCTCGGATAAGCCGCCTTCAAAGGCGCAGAGTTTACCGGCATTATTGGCTGTTTGCTAAGAGTCTCCACCTGAGCATGGGAGAAAGGTATCGGCACGGAGGAAAGAAGAAAGACAAAAAGAGAGAAAGCGCGAGAGAGCCGAGGAGGAAGTGAGGAGGAAGACCTCAGGGTACGGCTCTGGTGAACCGAGAGAGTCAAGAAAAACATCACTCTCGAGTAGCGCTGGGTGGTATGACGAAAAATGTAGATCATGGTATTTTTCAAAATTCTGACGGGATATCACGGTATTTATTTATTTTTCTCCACGCATAATGACGTGTTCACAACATTTTCTACTGGTTGAAGGGGTGATTAAGGGCGGGCTATTTTACTGTGATGATGAGTAAATATTGTAGAATAATCCCACACTAGAAGTAAAACAGGTTTGCATGGCCTCGCTTTAGCACTGACTGCTGGAATGGAAATGTGGACATGTTCACTTCAGAGGAAAAAAAAAAAATAAAAAATGAATCTTATCAAGAGGAAGAGAGTCTGTGCGCAACAAGTTTTTTTTTCTCATTCATAAAAAGCTAAAATTGGGGACATTTTCGTGGACGGCTTTAGCCGGGGGACAGGTCATCCAAGACGGGGTCTGTCCCCAGAAAATTTTCAGACCTTTCCGTCTTCTTCACCACGCCTTGCAGTGACGCAGTGCGTTTAGAAGCGCTACATTTAAAACTGTCCGGTCTGAAACAGTGTCTCGCGACGTGGCCTTCTGAACCCTATATACAAATACACCGGTATGCCCGTATATTAAAAGTTCATATCATAATGAAAAGAAATACCAGTGTTCGGTTTGAGCCGGAATAACGCCCGGCCCTACTCTCAAGGGCAACGGCGCGAGCGTGTTTACACGCCAACGTTTTCATGTGCCGTACCTGCAGCGCGCCAGCTGAAGCATTTCTTTACAAGTTTCTTTGTTACCTCGGGACAATGCACTTCCCCAAAATGAAATGTATCGAATCATCTCTTCTCCGCTCAGCTTTGTGTGACTGACACACTTCGGCACTGAAGCTACAAACAGACACCTGACAAACGATCGCATCTGTCTAAGGGTCTGAGGGTGCATTCACTCACCAGGGTGGTCCATCGAAAACACCCGGAGTGTGTGTTGATGTTGAGCCGGTGCGTGTTTGTGTATAACTCCCAGCATAAACAGGGGAGGTTTTCATATGATGTGGCTAGTTGTTTTGCCGTGCTAAATCACCAGCTCTTGTCGGAAACGCTTCCAGTTTGATATTGGCTACAATGGAGCTAGGGGCACATTCACACCCCCTCACACGCTGCCTTTGATCACAGAGCCGATAACATACTTCAGTAGTTCTGTTGACGGCGAGGAGGAAATATGATAAATCACATTATTGTAAGTACAGGACTGTGTAAGCCTACGCTCCGATTGAAATTTGAAACAGAGATGGGGAGAGAAGGAGCGATAGAGTGGCATAAGACAGAGGGGAGTGAAAGGGCCAAGGCTGATGAATGGAAATGTACCTCTGCTTCTTCATGCTTCCGTTCCTCCCTTAAGACATGCTCCTTGCCATGGTTACTCTATCAATCACAGCGTAAAGCAGTTGAATACCCAGCGCTTTACCTTTCTTCCCATGCCAAACCCTCCTCTCTTACATTCACATGCACACGGGGATACAGATACACACTCTGGAGAGCAACAACTGAGCGATCTATCAGAGCACATTGTGTATCAGCAAATCGCAGAACCATAGAGGAATGGAAAAATGTCAATTTCTTTCTCTTTTTTTTCTCCCCTCCCCTCAAATTGCTGCAACGCTGGCCGCGATTTTACACACGCTACTGTGCTGAAGACACAAAAACTGCACGCACGCACATGAAAATTTAATTCCTCCTCAGGGAAACAGAAAGGGATCACTGGGGGCTTTGTCCGTCATTCTGCAGATCCGGAGAAACCGGGGAGGGGGGGATAAAAGGAACTGTTAAGAGGCACATTTGTGAGTGTGTTTGTTGATGAGCGCGGCTCTCTGTGTCGGCTTCGCCTGCTCCAAACGCTGCTGATGACTCTTTAATTCATCACTCAGCACCGGGGAGGAGATCTGAGGGGAGGCGACGGCCTGCGCGCCTCGCCCGGCGGAGATGCGTTGGGCCGCTTCCCCTGACGCCGCCAAGGAGGCCGAGACGGGGCAGCTCCCTGTTGATCGGCCGCGTGACAAAGTAAAGAGAAAGAAACCGTGCAGACTCCCACCCTGCAGTCGCCCACACACAAACACGCGGAGCCGCGCTGCAGCTCGTCTCCGTGCCCCAACGGCGTCCCGCGTGTGATGTGGTGAGAAGCGCGACCGGGGACTGTGCCCGCCACATCTGCAGGCTCACTGGAAAACAATAGGGGTGTGAAAATGAGCGACAGACATCTCACCACACGCACCGCAGCCACCTATAAATGGCGAAAAATATAGCCACACAGATACCGAGGCACTTGCACTCCGTCTTCCCCCTTTCTCTTGCTCCAAACACACACACACACACACACATTAGAGATGCCCATAAAACGGGGGGCACAGAGAGCCCGGTCCTAATTGTGAAACTCCCATTCGCCGCGGAGCCTGCGAAATCTTTAAGCGCTCCCTTTCTCATTTCTTTTTTTGCGGCCGTTTATTTGCGCTGAAAATATCTGCACGTCACAGCGCCAGCCGACACAATGCACATGTGGTAGTCATCAATCATAATTATCATGGTTTAAAAAAGCCACAGCTGTTATTTGATTTTAAAAACAAGCCATAGCACAGTGCCTTCCAACGATACGTCAAGTTGTCAGCGGAGGCCTTGGCCTGCGCAGCAGAAATGTCTCTCTCTCCTTCTCTTTCTCTCTCTCTCCCCCTGCCTTCGCCGGCTTCCCAATGAGCTCGTTGGAGAGCACAGCCGAGTTGAGCTGCATTCAACCTTTCCCCATGACTCACCAGTGTGTGTCTTTATTTTTAAACATTTTCTCTCTCCATTGCTACGTGTTTATTCTGTCTGAGTGAGCCCGCTGTTATGGACTTCACACAACGTTTGTTTATGGCTTCTTTAATCAGGACCAGATAATGGAGAGCTGTCTCCATCTGTGGGCGCATCCCCAGAAGCTGGGAGCGCGTGTGTGTGTGTGTGTGCGATGTTTTAATGACCCCTCCCGAATGTTCCAATAAATATTTTTCTCAGCATAATATCGGTACACTGACACTGAGTAGGATTAAGGTGTGTATGTCTATTGTTCGCCGAGGCCCCTCACACGCTCCCCGCGTGGCGCATGATGTCACCCAATCCTGATTACGTCAACCGGTTTGCTGTTGCCGCTTGCTGCGTCATCCCCACGGCAACCTTGATGTCGCTCCTATTTACCTCTGCCTTTAATCTGGCGCTAATTGTTTGTTCATTTTAAAAATTACAGTTTGAGCCCCGCACGCCAAAGCAAATAACATGACAAACATGAAGCATGCAGAGAAGTGAGAAAGCACATCCCATGGAAATAGTTGGCTTTTTTTTTTTAAACATACTTGGATAACCATAACATTTGTTCCTTTGGATACTATGCCCACACATAAAGGCAGATTTTCCAGTCGTTTAACAGGAATGTAAATAGATGTAATATTGCAGAAATAACTTCTTGTATCCATTTTACATAATTGTCCACCGGTCCGTGACCAGCCTGCTTGCTGACATTTTTGACCGCTCTTCCATGCAAAATGCATTCGGTTGCAAGATGTTTGAGGGTTTGCTTGCATGCACTGTCCGTTTCAAATCCCCCAACAACATTTTGATGAGATTCAAATCTACCCACCATTTATTCTTTGTGAGCCAGTCCTTTGTGGATTTGCTTGTGTGTTTAGGATCATTGTCCCACTGAAAGGTCCAATTTCTGTTCAGCTTCAACTTTCAGACAGATGGCCTCACACTATCTTCAAACATTCTTTGATATGATACAGAATTAAATCAGTGACTGCAGTCTGCCCAGAGGCAGCGAAGCGACCCCAAACCATAACATTTCCACCACCACGTTTCACAGTTGGTATAAGGGTTATTCACCGTAAAAGCCGCTTTTGGCCCGTGCCAAAAATGCCTTCTGTTACTGTGTCCTAACAGCTACCTTTGATCCGTCTGCCCAGAACACATTATTATAACAGGCTTGTTTATATGTTTGCTGGCGAACTGCACTTTCGATCTTAGGACTGCGAAAGGAACGCCTGCCATGAAAGTCAAATTTGTCTAATCTCTTTTCGATAGCATACATAAAATACGTTTTTGACCTTAAGAGCTGAAAGAGTTATGAACTAGCTGATCCTTTTTTTTATCTCGAGATTTCAGGGAGTTCTTTTTTGTCTTGGCATGGTGACGCCGCATACTTTAATAGCAATAGATGCTGTAGTTCAAGTAAGACATGTTCAGCTTCAACTAATCACTGCTGATCTGGAATTCCTGATTTTATTTTCATGGGTTTGAAGGTGCGATAAAAAACATTTCTCATATGTCTGATCAGTAGTGTTTGGGAAAAGTAAGAAAAAACAAAAGTTGTTTAAATTTACTGAACTAGTCCACCTGTTATTTACGATGAGTAATAAGTCCTGCGGTGTTCACGGTTAAAATGTTGTATTTACTACTCATTTGTTAGTTCACGTGTGTATTTTGAATATAAATTGATGTATAACTCTATCAGCTGATAAGAGCTTGTAATGAAGCCGTTATATTTAGGGTGTTTGGTTTTCACTGTAAGCACAGCATGGCGTGGTTTATACACACACGGGATAAATATCCTTAAACATTTAGTGACACCTTGTCTTATTCACCTTATTCTCCAATGTTATTCGCTACCTTATAATATTTTAGCAAGGACATCTGTTTCTTTTTATTAAAATGTTTTAGAGTGACCTCGATGAATGCCACAAGCTGAAACACGCAGGTCTAGGAATAAATTTGCTCTATGCACTGTGTGTTGCTGAAGTTTCATTATCAGCTGCTAATAATTCCTCTGCGGCAAGCAATATATGATGTGCAATCCAAACAATAAAGAAACATGTTCATCAAATGCAAGAACAAAACACAAATGTAATGTAAAAGTTCTCTATAGTTACAGTAAGTGTCAGTAAAGTATCAGCCGTTTACATCTAAATCACGGATCGAAAGCATCCGCCCCGCGTGTGTCCTTGGGTAACAGTTTGAACCCCTCTCTCTGCAGTCAGACCTCCCAAGAGGGGGGCAATTGTAACAGCAAATTACCGTGCAAGGAAACTAACTTACCATTATTATGCTCTCATAACAAAATATTCAATGTCAGCACATGCTGTAAAAGGGATACATAATTATCTGACCTACTAAATTTCTTGGCGAAAGGCAGCGGCTGCATTCGCAAGCTCACCACATGGTGAGAACACACCTCCCCACTCCAAGTGACAGTTTTCTGACCACATCCCATCGCCCGATGCTAAATGTTATCCTTGAAGTGGTACCAAGCTCCTGGCATCCTGAATTTGTCTGGTCTGCTGATTATGACAGCCTACCCATTTTTTTTTTTTTTTTTGAACCAGAGCATTGCCATGCAGAGTTTTTTCCACATCTCCCCGAAGCTGGATATGGATCGTGCCTGAGGACAGATCAGTCCAGCCCCCCTGTCAGCTTGGCTGACTTGACAAACAAACAACCCGTGTGTCAAAACTCCCAACTGCGAAGGGCTTCTGAGAGCACAGTTTACACTTGCTAGCCCGGTGGTCTGGCTTTATGAGCAATGGTTAGTGTCATGTACACACACACACACACACATGCACACACACATGCACACACACAGGCACACATGCAGATGCAAGCCCCGCTCTTGAAGAGTCATGCAAGACCCCAAGGGCCGTGAAAGCGAAGCAGGGGTGACGCAACACCTCCTTGCTTTCATTGTGTTTATCAAAGAGATGACCTTACATGACTGAGGCCACAAGGTTATATATGTTTTCTACCAGAGACTGACACATAAGTTGTTCCTAAGTGTTAAAAAAGAAAAAAGTTAGGTGTGTTGAACATGTGCGTGTGCGTGTGTGTGTCCGTGCGTGCTCGCGTCCCAGCATCCTGCACCTCTCCCCGTTTCACTGCATCGCAGCTGCGTCAACACTCACCCCCCCCCCCACCCCCCCAACACACCCTCTCACGTCAGAGTGTGTGTGTCAGAGAGGCAGTGAAATGGACTGTGTCTACGCTGAGGCGATGAACAAAAGAGGGAAGGAGGAGGTCTCCTGAGAAACCTGAGTAAGAAAAAGAGAAGACAAGAGACCGCGGGGGGAAGAAGGAGGAGAGAGAGAGAGAGGGAGAGGGAGAGATATGAAGGGGTCAGATCTGAGAGAAAGTTTAGTGAGACATCTGGAAAAGAGAACGAGTCACTGGGACGAGGAGGAAATTACAGCTGCCCAACAATGATTCATTGGGGAAAATTCTCTACATCTCCCTCTCCTCCCTTTCGTCCTCCAACCTCTCTACCTAACCCTCTAACCTCTTCCTGCGTCCTACTCCCTATGCTCTCCATGATAGATTGCCATGTGAAAAATGCATTCTAAACATTTGTAACTTTACGTGTGCCGAGCACCTTCAAAAAGCATCAACGGCCCATACGTTGATTTATACTTTAACGCTCTCCATTTTCTCTCTCAAGGGACCTGAGCATGAACAACATCAGTGAGATCCAGCCCAGAGCCTTCCACCGCCTGCACCTGTTATCGGAACTGTGAGTACAAAAAAAACGTCGGCCCACACTCGGCAAACGAACCTCTATTGTCACAGCTCACACACGAAAAGAAACAGCAATTCCCCGAGTGGGTGATACGCACAGACCTCAGCGGCGGGGTTGATGTTTCTGGCCTCCCTCTGATCTCTCCTACCAAGAAACTGCCTGCAGCAATACGCTAGGAGATCCCGGGACGGCTGCACAAAAGAGGGAAGCGAACGCAACCCGATATTCTCTCAGAGAGCGAATATACGGTCTTTAAAGTATTTACGGAGCAGGTTCTCTGCTCAGCATCCAAGACTCTGCTTCCTTGCCCTCCCTGACTTCAGCTCAGCTGGACAGCTCAGCAGGAGCGGTGCACACGTAGACACGAACCATTGCCAACACAAACGGTGGCTATAGGAGAACTTCAGGATGGGCCCACAGGGAAAAATGCAGTTTTTCTTTTCATATATATATACACATATATATATATAAAATTAAGGAGTCCTGTCAACGAAAACATTTTCATGTTGGTGCCATAAAACAACAATTCTAATAAACATCTCATGGCTGGTAAAAAATATAATTGTGCAAATGTGCAAACAACATATGACGACATATGAAATATCTCCGTGGAAATAAAAATGCGCTACAGATACAGTTCGCTCGGCAATCAGGGAAGTCCTGGTTTCGTTCTACAAGTGCTGATGAAACAGGACACGGCACGGCACGTTTGCAAAATATTTCGAACGCACCGTGACTCAACCTCACCATTATCCGATCTGACCATCCAGCAGAATTTGGCTAAGTCTCGGTCTGACAAAAGCCGCCCGCAGATTTGCCCTCCGGGTTTTTGCGTGCGCGTGTCAGTCTTCGTGTCAGTCTTCGCGTGATTATTTTACCTCTGGACCCTGAAATGCACGCGTCTGCTCGGAGTGTTTTTGAACGGGCCGCTGTTTTCTTTGCTAATTCTCGCAGCTGCGGCCTGTGAGGCATGAGCTAATGACGGTGAAAGCAAAAGGTTAGCCGGGTAACAGCTCGGTTCGCTCTCAGTCGCGCTCCGACTGAGTCTGAATAGCAGGACGGAGCCGAGCAATGAAATTTTGTGACACCCTGACGCCTGAACATTGAATTCCAGCCTTTGATTTGCTGTAGTTTATTGAACTGCTGATCTCAACCTTTGCTGTCATAAAAAAAACAACAACTATAAAAGGTCAGATATTGCTATCGGCCTAATAATGAGAACCATACAGTACAGAGTGATGCTGAACATTGAGGCTGACATTTGCCTACACTGGGGAAATGGGAGGTGGGGGTCTTGGATGCAGTTCCACCTTCGGTGTTTGTCAGGAGACAATCCTCCCAGTGTTTTACGGCCCCATTGATCTCGCTTCGCCTGCATCGCTCTCAAGTTCAGACACTTTATGGAGACATTCTGCCGCTTTGTAACCCTTCCAAGGAGGATGTTCTTGCCTTAAAGCCAATTTCTGTAGCCTGCTGACCATTTCTGGAGATGTGCTGAGATGAGAATGACGTTCCAAGGCGGGGGAAAAGCACATTCTATCATCCGTTCCTGTCCGGAAGGTTTAGCGAGATGGAGCATAGCAGGTTATGGCGAACAGATAATAATTACAACAACTTAGAAAAACAAACGGAGGCTCTAAACACAAACAGTGTTGGTTTGAGAGAGGCAGCTTTTGATGTGGGTCCATGGCGCTGGTTGGTAGCACAGGGAAAGGCAGGAGACAGGCATGTTGTGACTGGTAGAGTGATAAATTGTTTGATGTTGGGCTCAACTTCACCGCCTGCCCTTCCTCCTCCTCCTCCTCCTCCCCCTCCTCCCGTCTCCCTCCCTTCCAATTCATTTCTACAGCCCCCCATCTCCATATTTCTGCAGGCTATTGCAAAGCTGCAGTCGCCGCCTTTGATAGTTTTCTGACTTTTTCCCCCCTCTCTGTGCTCTCTGTGTTCTTACGAACCAAAACAAATCCGCTTGTGGCAGTGGTCCAACTTTCATCTTGGTTTACACTATAGGGAAGAGAAGGAGTAAACTCTTACGAGCGACAGAGTATCCCTGAGAAGCCCTTAAAATGTGTCAATCTGAGCCTCACCTCTCGCCTCCGTGGTTTCAGAGTGCAAACGGCTAATCTCTTTGAACCTCGAGTGAGGACACACAAAGGCACGAACACTCGCAAAGCAGGTAGCAAATCTCGCCTGGCTGAACCTCGCTTTGATTCACCACGGCATTGATATCGATAATGAGATATAAGTGTAATTGCCCCTCCCTCCAGCCCTTTCTTTAACTCTTTATTTCTATACTTTATTCCATTGATCTAAGGTCCCTCTTATTAAGCTCTCATTTAACACTTTGATCAGTGAATTGCCTCTTAATTCAAACACGTAAACCTGCGAGCGGACGCCATGCCAGAAGCAGCGCAAAGAGAAGCGCCTGAGAGCCAGACAGCGTGTCTACGGATTAATGAGAGGGCAGCAACGGCCACACTCCGGTACACAGTCCAAGACTGGTTACTCAACTACCTGGCATATCAAAGACATCCCCTCTCTTCAGATGTTCCGCTCTGATATCAAAGATGCGCTATCTATTTGTGGTCAAATTTCAAACTTGGAACCAGCACAGGATGGTATCAGGTGAAACTACTCCCTGAGAAGTTCTTCCCGGAAACCACTTTAGAAGGCGACAGTGCTTCCAGCCTATCATCATCATTATCAAAGTCCGTGCCGTTTGTACCTCCAGAGATCACATTTCACTCTACCTCGTGCCTTTGACTCGTAATCAGCCGTTTTGGGTCGAGTCTCTGATACTCATCATTATCTGCAGCCGTCAATCACTACCAAATTACAGAGAGGAAATGAGACCTTTCCAAGTGGCCCGACAGGCGTAACAATTTGACGCCTTATCGTGGCTGGCTTGGCCTCTTTTGAGGTACGGAATTGACATCTTAAGCAAATGAGAGTACGGTGCTAGCTCCTGCTATCAGCTAAAAACTGAAATTCCAATACACTAACTCCAAGCTCATCTTCGGTAATTTCCCCCAGCTCTGGAATATCCATCTACCCAGGCTTCTCCAGCGCTCTCTGACTATCACGCAAATTAAACCCAAATGTATGAGGAGAGAAGTGGTGAGTGGGAGCTAATGCTGCCCTGCTTGTCTACCTCTCTGTGATAAGATTGTCTCCTGATAGGCCAGGAGTATGACGTAGGTGAGTGCTAAGAGGTTAGAATATTGGCTGTCTTGATGCTCCAGGTGCACCACACAGCTGGGACTATCTAGGTCAATTAAGGCTTTTCTTTCTAGCGCTGCCAAAATTGTTTTTGCGTGCATGTCTATTTCACTCCCCCAAACACGTAGCCACACACACAAAGGCTCCACATGTCTTTATTTTACGCCTTCATTCCCAGAGGTTAATGGCAGGTTAAGTGGTGGGTCCTCAGATCCAGGAGGAACCGGGAGTGTCAATCACTCAGCCCCGGAACATTTCTATTGATGGGCCGAGGGTGTACAAGGTCATACATGCACATGTACTTGCGGAAAAAAACCCACGCACAAATCTTTTTCTCTCTGATAAGACCTGTTTATCCTCTCCTGCTCCTTTCATCACTGACGCCTATCAGGCACCCCGGCCCTGCTGCCACTATGGCTATCACTACCTGAGATAGGATCCCGAAAATATGATGCCGTCTTTGTTCTCCGGGTCTTTAATCTCTCGTCTTGTTTATGATTTCGCGGCAATAGAACATAGTGATACATAGGATAATCAGCAGTTGGTATGCTTCAGTAAAGCCCTCACTGATCAGCACCGATAACAGGGTGGTCTCACCTTCCTCCCATTTCTCGTCTTCATGCGTTGGAACCACGCAGGCCTCTGTTGTTTTACCTATGAATCATTTCAATAGAGCTGAATTATGTCGAGGTGGAATTTTTATCTGTGCAGCACGGGGGCCAAGAACAATTCTGACAATCCCCAAATCAAATTAAAAGAAAAAACAGTTGGAGCCATGGTTTGACAAGAGCAAGGCGCCTTTCATTAGAATGAGATTGATGTGGAACGAATAGGAGACTAAGTGTGGAACATTCACTCATACGTACAATCATTTACACACAAAGACACGCACTGATATCATGGAAACAGTTGGTCAATGGCAACTGCCGGGGCTCTGTTGATGTCTATCAAGAGCTTTTTTTCCTTTTTCAATATCCATCTTCACTTTCAACATAATTATCCATCTGACAAATGAAGACTGCGAGAAAAAAAAACAAAACAAAACAAGATTTCCCTCTAATGGTGCTTTGGCTCCATTGGTGCAGTTAATAGAGAAAGGCTGGGTTGGCAATAGGACATGTACATCATGCCATGCCTTAACTACAAAGTTTGTTTTCTAAAACTCTGGATTACTGGCGCTGCTAATCCCCTCATAGAAAAGACATTTATTTTTCTTAATTGCTACCTATATCTTTTTTTTTCCACAGCGTCTGTAACTAATCACTGCGCCTGAAAAGAAATCAAAAGAAGGCACTTAGAGGTGTTTGGAGAAATTGACTTAGATGTATTGTACTGGTGTCACTACCTCAGCAAAGCCTACTGAAACTGTTACATCTGGAAAAGTAGCTATTGAAACGGTCCCAAGTGAGCAACTTGTGCAATAGTGGAAACCCGAAGCAGTATTGAAGTATCAGACCCATTGTCCCGGAGAGAAAAAGCAAGTGGGCACAAGCTTCTATGTGAGTGAAAATCAGATCGAAGGGCAAACCTCATTTACCTTGAAACAGGAAATGATTTGCAGGGTCAGCTTCAGTCACTACGGAGCAGCTGTCCGTCACATGTCTTTCATTTCGTGAAATCGATATTGAGGCAGTGTGTGTGTGTGTGTGTGTGTGTGTGTGTGTGTGTGTGTGTGTCAATGAGTTTTGACTGCGGTTTGAGAGACACGACTAAATGGCCCCACGATAGCTTGGATAACGATCAGTGCGTTTTGAGTCTAGTATGCTGATGTGGGCGTTCTTCTGTGTGTGTGTGTGTGTGTGTGTGTGTGTGTGTTTGTGTTGATAAATACGAGCTCCATAAGATTTCTAAACGGAATTGAGTGTGAGATTTGGCAGGCGTGGGCAGGGTAGCGCGGTTTGCCACTGCGCAGTAATATGACTGAGACATGATGAGTATCGGATGTCAGAGGGAGTTTGCGGGGAGCCCTCGTCCATTACCATCTGGATGATCGTGGCTTGGAAAAGGCTGACTGCGCTCTATATTAATATTTCAATATCCTGGCACTGGTAGCACAAGTTTGCCAGAGGGAGGCTGATTAGCATAAAGCCAAAATGTCAGGAGAATGTCACCTAGACAGCAACAGTGCGAGGTGGAGGAGGGTGCCAATGACTAACTTTTAACTTGTGTGTGTGTTTAATAAAAGTGGGTGGTCTTGAGCAGTGAAGAGCAAATCTGTGTTTAAACTGTGCTTCCAGCTTGTGACCTTGAGAGTTAGGGCTGTTGGACAGAATGTTATTTATTTGGACATCTTATACACACTCACAAATGACCATTAGGTGCTGTGTTTGATAAACAAACTGATTGGATTGCCTGTGTGAATGTGTGTGGTTTCTCTCCGTTGCTGTCCTCAAGGCCCCTCAGATTGGGTCCAATTTACCTCAAGGACATGGAAATTAGCGCACGCATTCGCGCCGCACACATGTGTTTGTGTGCACGTATATAGTATACACCTTACCGTATGCATATAAACACGCTCACATGTGCGCATACGCTAACGCACTGCACTTGTTGACCCACTCTCAGTCTCATTCAATTCAGTCTTTACTCACTCATCAGGGCTCCCAGGACTGGTTAAGGTTTCAGGGTGTGCTCTGGGCCAATAGTAACCACACTGAAGGGAATAGAATATTGTTATTTGCATACTGCCCCAAAAGTAACCCCAAAGCAGTGACTCCAGGATGAAGTCATACCTCATCTTAATCCAAAAACTTTGAATAAAGTAAGAGGCAATGATTCTCCTATGAGGCTTGTACATTTTTTATGTGTGTGACCATATTTAATTATTATTTTTATTTTTTTTATGTTTTCATGCTCTTACAGTCTATGTTTCTCTTTCAGGCGTATCTCGGGGAATCAGCTGAGGTATATCTCGGGCCACGCTCTTCAAGGTCTCCACAACCTCAAAGTTCTGTGAGTAACCTCCCCTTTCCCTCTCACCTATCCCACTCCGGTGGTTTAGTCCTCACCCCGGCTCAGCAACTGTGGGTTGTTCCACTCCAATGTTTCGGTGGGGGTCGGGGGGGTGGAGTTGTCCTCTCGTCTTGAATAAAACACACACGCTATGCATCATTAACTGCAGTTAAAGTTTATGGGGCTGGGGGAGACGTGCACTGCTTGCAGCTCCCTCATTCCTAAACATGCCCTGTTTCGGTTGCATGATACACACACACACACATGTGCACACACTCACAGGTGTAACGCGCGAGGGACCTCCCAGCCACACCACCCACCGAGATTACAGCAAGTGACAAAAAGTCACTTAAGAACCACATGCAAAGCTGTTCTCTTAACGCCCCCACTCCTCGAACTGTGTTCACGGCCTTACGATCCACGGCCACCAACTGTCAGAGCTGCCGTGAAGTGTTAAATTACAAAAAGGTGTAAAGCAACCGTAAAAAAACCCCAAAAAAAACATGGTACCTTCTGACTTTGCGAGCGCGGCGTCACATTTCACGTGGGTGCAAGACAAGGGTTTCAAGGAGTATTTTTGTGACCACTGGCAATGGACTGAAATCCCTTTGGACTCTGGCTGAGAAACACTTGGGCAGCAATGCCACAGAACATAAACTCAGCTAGCAAACTGTGGTTTGCAATTTGAGGGAATCCGGGGAATTACCAAGAACACGACTTAATCTTCACAGACAGTCGCGGGATATTGTGTCACCGCTGCGGAAGGACGCACAAATCCAAAAGTAATGCACGTCTGAATGTATTCATACCTCATACTGTTGCAACACAGTAGACGTCGGATGGTCTCTTTGACCACAGAGCAGCCGAGCTGTCGGTTTCCTTTCTTAATGTATCGGTGAAAGTCGGGCCCTGTCAATCAGAAACCGTACCGCCGATCTCGTGCAGGGTAACCGTAAGGTCCCCCGCTGATTCTCATACACACAGTCACACATGAGCACAGAGAAGGTTATGAACCCGGAGTGCAGCGCAGCGAAGCTCCCCGGTGGGAATTTCTTTAAAACAGGAAAAGATTCAGTTCAGTGTATTTATCATGGCATCTCCACCACAGTGGAAACTTCCCTCTGTTCCTTTCAAAACAGAGAGGCACGTTTTTGCATTAAAACAATCAATCATACGGAGGTCCATTATGAAATGCGCTGCACTATGGAAGCATTTGATACACTGAGCCACGTAAATAAACATAGGAAATAAAGTTTCCATCTTGAAACTTGGCCACAGAGCATTTTACACTTGCAAAGAAGAGACCAAAGATTATTGCATGGTATAGCCATTACAGATATTTAGCCACTGTTCTGACGCGAGGGCCGCAATATGTGATAATGAAGGCATAACGGTGCCGCTGAGCGCCACACTGGGTACTACACGCCCAGTGAGTTAATTTCAGTCGACTGTTCTTGATAAAAATCTTTAAAGAAAGAGAGAAAGATAGAGAGATGCAAAGGAGGGCGAAGAAAGAGAGGACTATTGTTTGTTCCGCACTTCCTCTTTGTTTTTGCTCCATTCTCCTGAAAATGACATCAGCAGCCCACCCAAGGAGCTTCTCTTTCTCTTTCCCTCTGCCCTTCATTCTCTGCTTCTCTTCAAGCTTTCACTGGCCCTTTCCTTCCTTGTGTCGGATTTCCCTCACTGCGGAATTATTTGTTCTGCCTGACGTGCACTCACACACACACACACACACACACACCGCATACACTAAATCAGCTATAGGCTCCGACACTCGTAATCGACTGCTTCTATGTATGCCTTCTAGGATGCTGCAGAACAACCAGCTGGAGAGACTTCCTGATGATGCTCCGTGGGACCTACCCAACCTCCTGTCCTTGTGAGTCTTTAACGCACATGCTGTACACACACTAATCATGCTACTCATGCTACCTCATCCAGCGGGGGGAATGAAACATCCCCGTGGCCACCCACGCATCGCGGCTCTGACCGCAGTGCAGGTATAGTGTACCGCTGACAAATTACAGACCAGACCCCAACTCTGGCTGCAATAGCTCTGCGTTCAGCGCCGCACTGCCTGACGGTAAGAGTCACAGCCTGATTGTGTCAGCGTAGTTCATGGTAGCATCTGGAAGCCATGAGGGAAACAGCAGACACTGCAGGCCAGGGAGAGCATCTCCAATGAGCTGTGAAACAACCCCATTTTCCATCAATTCCCCCTCTCTTCCTCCTCCACTCCTACTCCTCCACTCTTCTCCCACCACCCACACCGATATCCCTCTGGCTAATGAGAGTGTTTGGTGGCTTAATTGTCTAATCTGTGGGGGTCAGCGTACGTATGCGTGCATATGTGTGTGCGTGTGGACCACCTCATCTTTAATTCCCGCACTCCTCTCCCCAAGCCTCTACCGCACACGCACTCCACATCTCTGCTTTCCGAATTAATAACTCTTTGTAAATATCCATAAAGCCGTTCCCTTCATCACGCAGAAATTGCTGGAGCCGTAGCGTAGCAGGCCCGCGCACATGTAGCTCCTCTACCACCTACAGCGTTTTCCCCCGTCTGGTATAAGGCAAGCCCTGCTCGCACACATCTGTGCACATGTAATGTACATACGGGCAGGCGCTCCGGCTCCGGCTCGGGCTGTCCTCATGTCTGAATTAACAACTGTCATGATGACGGCTGTCTTCAGTCTGTGTGTGTGTGTGTGTGTGTGTGTGTGTGTGTGTGTGTGATCAGCCAACAGCATATGTGTGGTCCTCTCAAGCTTTTTTTTCCCAGATAGAGATCCTCTCGTGAAATGAAAAACACGCGCGCACGTCCACACAGAGCCGGTGCACGGGAACGCACCTTGTCATTATAGTAATGATAAGCTCAGTGGAGAGAGATAACTGGAAAGGCTTTGGAGAGCGAAGCTCGTCGGCGCCTCTCACCGACATTAAAACACACCAGGTTAAAAACAAGGAGACGCGGCAACTGAGTCAGCACACGGATCTCAAATTGGTATAAATGCATAAAGGAAGCGATTATCCTAAATAAATCGTGAGTAAATCTCAGACACCAATCATTTTGTCAGTTGAGGAACTGATTAAAGAAATTAGTCTCACCCTTTGGAAGAGGATGATTACAACACAGTGCGAGTGCTGTTTTTGAGATTGGTGCCATCCTAAACAGACAACCGTGTTTTGGGAACCCAACCCATTGGTAAGGAAGCATAATCACCGCGGATGAGTTCCACAAACAGCTTTTAATCCGAGTAAACCTGTTTTTAAGAGATTTGACTCATTGGCAGTGAATCGTGGTGCTCTGAGTTCCCCCGTTATTTCAGATTTCTGCCATCTGGAGAACTGAGCCAGTAGAGGCAGGCCCCGAGACCTCCTGGATCATTTAGGAGTCTTCCTCTTTCTGCCTCTACTTCTCACTCCAGTAATCGTACGTCGGACTTTGATGTTGTGACGGACAGGAAATAGTCTGCTTTATTGGCTCCTGTCTGGACCTTCTAGAGATCTGGCAGGTCCACCCAAAGGAGCAATTATTATTCTGCCCTGGAGAAGAAACCCAGAAAGCTGAAGGGCCTTCCGCAGCTTTCATCCTGCGATTCGGGTCATGGACAAACAATGTCCACACTTGGAAAACAGGATGCCCAGGGACGATGTTTAACACAGTAAAAAGAGAATGCTTAGGAGGGATCGCAAAAATGTGCACGTGTGCGCGCGCGTGCACACATTCACAAGTATTTACGTACGTGTGCGCTTGGGGGGGGGGTCTCTCTGTGTGCGAGCATCTGCCAGTGTATACAGTTGTTTTTCCTGATGGAAATTTCCCCCCGAGGAGACAAGTCCAGAGTTCAAGTTCAGATTTTACTTTGATGATGCTCTTTGTTTGGTGAAGCCTCCGAGGGGCGAGGAGGGTGAGGAGGAGCCGTAGCGCTAGAATCAAAGAACCTCGGGGGAAGATTGATACGGGAGGATGTTTGAAAGACGAACAAGAGTTAAGGACTGAGATGCGAAGGGGGCTCGCAGCGGCTGGGAGTGCATCAATGAAGACGCAAGAAACAAAATGTGAGTGTGAGAGGGGCCAGAGGGAGGAAAAGGAGATTAATGAATGAGTATGAAGGGCCAAGGAAAGAAGAATAGCAAGAGGAAGTGGTCTCAGCTTGTCAACTCTGCCCTGAGGGGATCATTCATCACTATCGACAGTGTGTATGCATGTGTGTATTTACGTGAGGTGTGTGTCCACACTCATCGCCCGTGGGTTTAGGGAACTGGGGGAGAGAGGGGACAAAGGTTTGTTAGGTTCTGTATGGTTGAAGAGCCGAAAGTGCATGTTCGAGAGCACATGTGTGTCTGTCCACTGTCATAGCTTCATTAGCTACAAGAAAGAATGAAGGTGGAGGAGAGGAAGAAAGCTTTACAACGTAAAAGGAAGAAGACTGATAAAGCAGACTCGCCTCAGTCGTTCCTGCGTGTTTGCGTCTGAGTTTTTCTCATCCTACATTTTATACATGTCTGTGCTGGTAAAGCTTGACATGGCTTATTTAGCATGGGAATAAATCATAATGAGGAGCTTCTAAGAAGCTGCAGCGAAGATGAAAGAAGGAGTATAAAGCACTTGTAATTCTCATAATAACCTTCCCGTAAGCCCAAGTGTTTCAGCGCCACGACACTCAACCACTAATGCACACATAAGCACAGGCACAACTGCACAGGAGCGATCAAACTGTACACGGTGATTATCTCGCTAAGCTCAGTTCCTCTCACCCTGCAGGCGTCTTGATGCTAACCTGCTGTCTGCGATTCCGGCGGAGGCCTTCAGAGGCGTGCGCTCTCTAAGGCACCTGTGGCTGGACGACAACTCGCTAACGGAGATCCCAGTGATGGCCCTGGACTCACTGCCCTCCTTGCAGGCCATGACGCTGGCCCTCAACCAGATCGCGCACATCCCAGATTACGCGTTTACCAACCTCTCGGCCCTCGTCGTGTTGTAAGTGGTGGCGTCTCGTTGTGTTTGCTGAGCGTCTCAATTCACCCGAGACCCGATTTGTTCCGGTGATGGAGAGCAAAGAGATGATGTTTGCAGTAATTTCTGCCTTTTTTTTTTTTTTTTCAGGCATCTCCACAACAATCGCATCCAGAGCATGGGCTCAAGATGCTTTGAAGGTTTACACAGTCTGGAGACACTGTGAGTATCTCTCTCACACACACACGCACGCTATTCGAAATTATATATCGGACACTTTTTCGCAACCTTACACATGCTCACATGCACGCACCATGAAGTGATTTCATATCATCAGCCTAAATGAATACCTCCTTGTTTCCTCCAAACAATAATGTAGGCTTTGTGATGACAAAGTATCAACATTCATTTTGTATGGTAGTGTTTACAGCAAGCACATTGCCTTTGAATAATAAGATATATGAGGAGCTCCCTGAAATATAAAGAGGTAACAAAAGCGAGACTAACTCACACTGTGTGTCTGACTACAGTCCTGTTTTTTTTTTTTTTTTTTTTTTTTCATGTGTGTGTAAAGGTAGTATTTCTTGGAACACTTTAAATTTGTGCTTTTAGAAATCATACGCAACATGTGTGCCAAAGAATAATGAAGTGTTGCAGTAAATTGTAAAGTCATAATGATTAATGTCTTGGTAATTTCAGCAGGTGCTTGAACGTTTGTCAAAACCGCAACCAACAAATGAACGACAGGAATGTGAAGATGAAAAGATACTTTTTGATTACTTTGAAGCATCGTCAATACAGTCCTCTGTGTATTGTATAAGTAATTGCTAAGCAGTGCTAAGGTCAAGAATAGCACGATGTGGCCACGGGAATGTGTTTTTGGAGAGTACGTGCCGTAGCTTCAATAGCTGGACCCTAACCACGCACCAATATAGAAACCGCAGAAAATTGACACAGTCTAATAAAAGAGGTGGAGAAAGAAAGCAAGAGGAATGGGGGCAGTTGCAACTGCGTCTCCTGTAAGATTCATGGTGGTCTGATGAAAACACGGTCTCTGGCATGCCGCTTAACAACCTGTTGAAGTGTAAAAAATTATGCGTTTCTTTTTATGAGCGTGTGTGTGGGCACATGCGAGCGTGTGCAGAAGCAAGCACTCCAGCCTCTGCAATCGCACACGTATGGCCAGCTTTACACTCGACTTGAAAGCCATTACGCATGCAAGGAAATGTGAAGAAACGGGGCGTAAGTCAGGGGAGCCACGGTTAAGGGGATGAAGGGAAACTAGAGAATGTGAAAAAGAGGGATGGCGCTCTCTGGACCAGAATAGTGTGTGTTAAAGTGTTTGGGCCGTCAGCGGCGGGGGGAGACGGATGATTCAGCGGGATAAGATGACAGGTGTCATTGACGTGAGGATTGCGCTGGTATGAGGGGTTAATCTCTCACAGCGGCCCCGCTTATGAGAAATACGAGAGACCATCTGCATCACCATCACCCTCCCCAACCCCTAGTGTGTATTATAAAATCATTACTACGAGGAGCCGTCCAGGGGCCTGCTGGAAAAAGCTATAGCATATGCAAACAAGGCAGAACGGACACAGACGGCCAAACATTTCACAACAGCCGCTGAAAAACATGCGCCTCAAAGTGCTCAATCAAAAACCTCCGGCTATTTCAATGGGGACTCTGAGATGCCCTCCGATCTGGATGGGATGGCCGAGACTTTCCAAAGGCGGCGCATACGTACACACGCTGCAATCAGGAGAAGTGTATACATACTCGCGGAGAGATGCACACAAAACGTTTCCCGTGCACACAGCTATGGGAAAAGTACATATACAGTCGAGTACATTTCCTGCCACCTGCAAATAAACTGTGTGGACTGTAGCAACGGTTGTTTTGATATAGTGTTTCCTGGGTAACTAATGAGAAAAAGTCCTAAATAATCAGGTCAGACCAGCAAAGGTTAAAGGTCGCATCCAAACTTCACACTCTGCAGCTGTCTGCCTCCGTGGCTGGAGAGGAAGTGGCCGAGCATACACGTGTAATCAGACACTTTCTCACACACAGAAACATAGAATATCATATATGGATGAATTATGGTTTCCTTTGCAGGGATATAAAACCTCCGTCGTGACTCTGACAACTTATTTCATCGCCATTATGGTTTCTCCCGTAGGGATTTAAACTACAATGATCTGCAGGAGTTCCCCGTGGCCATCAGGACGCTCAGCAAACTTCAGGAACTGTGAGTACGCACGCGGACGCACATACACAAAAGCACACCTGCCTGACATGACTATCGTGGTTGCGTTATCCCAAGTAATCCCGTTAAGTGAATTTAATGTGGCACTCGGATACAATCTCTCTCGCCCCAAGCAGGTGCTGGCTACACACCCACGCAGCCGCTTCCCCGCACGTACACACATACGAGCACGCGCGCGCACGCACACACTCTAGCCGTGTTTTCCCTCCGCTTCAGCAGATGTTCCGCGGCCGTGCATATGTGTCTCGGATACAGCGTATGTGTGCGTGTTTACATCTCATGTATCCAAAAATGTTTTTCAGCTGTGCAGCGGCAGGTGCAGCATGAGGACACATGACTTGCCTCTCTCTCCCTCTCTCTAACACACTCTGCCGCTCTTCCAAACACAAAATCAGAAACACACTGATTAACTAAGAGCATTTTTCTTTTTCTTTTTTTTTTTTTTATCTGTACCTTTAGGGGCTTCCATAATAACAATATCAAAGCCATCCCCGAGAGGGCCTTTGTGGGAAACCCTCAGCTCCAAACCATGTAAGCATGATGCTTTTTCCTCAGCATATTAGATAAACACGTGGATTTCATGTCGACGTTGCGTACTCATTCCCAAAAACAAACTAATCCACATACATCTGATCTGAATCGCCTTCTCTTGCAGCCATTTCTACGAGAACCCCATCCAGTTTGTAGGGAAATCCGCCTTCCAGTTCCTGCCTAAGCTGCACACACTGTAAGTATGCGGTCAGCAGAAACCATTCCAGCGAGTTAGCCCAAACACTGTTTAAATCATCCTCTGTCCCTCTCAGTGAGAGTTGAGTGGACATGTGTAATGGCCTACTGAATGATGTTGTGTTAGCGTATTGCCGCGCTGCGTGCTGATGTGGTAAGAGAGAGTGAGTTGTAAGAACATGTTGAATGGTGTGACTTATGATGTCTGGTGAGACAGCCAAAACAGCTTGTGTTGATGTTGGAGGAAAAGTCTGATGGCTGAAATGAGCTGTTAGACAGGGTCTGTGTACAGGCGCGTGCACGCGTGTGTGTGTGCGTGCATGTGTGTGCGTGCGTGTGTGTGTGGAAGAGACACAGAGAGAAAGAAATAAAAAGACGGTCGTCTGACGCATTTTTCTTTTCTTGTTTGACTGCAGCTCTCTTAACGGGGCGACGCAGATCCGAGAGTTCCCCGACCTGAAAGGAACCACCAGCCTGGAAATTTTGTGAGTGTCTGCTTTAACACGCCGCACGCTGCCGCCACACATGATCACGCATGTTAATTCATGAACGCCTCACCACACTCTGCAACAGAGAATGCAAGGGAAGGAGTGGAGACAGAGATAAGGCTCAGCAGGAGAGACACACAGCTCAGAGAACGACAACTGAGAACATGTGCGTTTTGAGATTCTACGAGAGACCCACTAGAGAAGGACAGGGAGGGGTAGGATAGTTATGCCAGCCAGCGACAGGTTTGGCAAACCTACTCAGCTGCCTGTCTGACCAAGTTAGGCTCACGGGGCTGGGAGATCCTTTCGCTTGCTTGCACTTCAACAATGATCAGAGGATCCTCGTTTTCTCTATAGGACGCTGACGCGCGCTGGCCTCTCAGCCCTCCCTCTGGATCTGTGCGAGCAGCTGCCTCACCTCAGAGTCCTGTAAGTGCACACACGAACGGGAGGGCAAGAGGACAAAAGTTGACACACAAACCCACACTGTGGAGAGCCTCTGTGCCTCCGACCAGTCGCACATACAATTACTTTGCAACGAAATCCAATCACCCCCCCCCTCCCCTCCCTCGTAAAAATTAAATAACAAAATACTGTCTTGCTGTATCGCCTTGCTCACAGAGTCGACACTCAAATAATCCTGTCACCCCCGTAATTTCCCACACTGTAAATCCACCAGCTGGTGTTTATGTGCGCTTTGCGTGAGTATATTATGCTTTGTGTACTGTTGCAGGGAGCTGTCGTACAACCAGATCGAGGATCTGCCCAGCTTTTACCACTGCTCTGCACTCCAGGAGATGTGAGTGCTCTGGCATCCAAGACAAACACTCGAATCAAGTCTTTCTTTCACCTCTGCACATCTTGCGTTTCATATTTGTAAGCGTGTATATTTTTCTCAACAGAGGCCTGCAGCATAATCAGATCAGGAGGATAGACTCGAGCACCTTCAAGCAGCTCAACTCTCTGAGAGCACTGTGAGTGTTTCTTTTTTCTTTTTCTTTTTTTTTTTTTTGTCTCTCGTTATTTTCTTTAAAATTCATTTTCGAAGTCGGCCGTTCCCAACTTTGGAGTCAAGTCAGGACTCCACCAAGGAGTCAGAAGATATACGTATATATGTTTGAGGTTTAATTAACTTAAGAGCAAGCAAGAAAAACAAAACAATTTTGCTTTATTGCTGAACTTTTGACTTGAGAACTGCGGCATGGTTTAGCTCTAAAAGCATTTAAATGAAACAATCTGCGGAGGGAAAATCACTCATGGCATGATGAGGTGTCCCAAGTAGACACTGCTTCATTTCAAGGAGACGCGAGCCAAGACGTTTGGGAAGCATCACTCCGGACGAAGCTACGCACGCGTGTGGCGAATTACTGACATCTAGTGGTGGCACACGACAAGGGGACGAGGAGAAAATTCCGTGTGTAATTGTGATTAGTTTTAGCCCATTTCACTTTGTTTCTTTTCTTTCTGTCAGCGATCTGAGCTGGAATATGATCGAGTGGATCCACCCGGATGCATTCGTCTCACTTCACTCTTTGATCAAACTGTGAGTAAACAGAGATACATAATGTGTGCATATTTAATTAAAGTACTCTAGTATCGCAGCGCATTGGGCTTCCACAAACAGCCACAAAAAAGGCTTGGACCTTCATCTCAGGTCATGCCAATATAAAATTGCTTCATTGTGTGAAGACCGGTTGACGTTTGCCCAACTAAACAAACATATGCTCTACTCCTGACAGCTCGCATTATGTGGCGGGAACCTGACTGACAGCCTTGTTTAAAATAAGATTTAATGTTTTCATTGCCAATCAGAATCCTTGAGAATGACTGAAATAAAAACACATGTTGCAAATGTCAGTGTGGCCTGATTTAACACCCTTGATCTTCCTCAGGGACCTGACGGAGAACCGCCTCAGCTCAGTCCCGTTTGCAGGATTGGGGGGTCTGACCCATCTCAAGCTGAGGGGGAACACAGAATTATACGAGGCCTTCAGCCCCGACCACTTCCCCCACATGAGGTAACACACAAATACACCCTTCAGTGCTTTCTTAATTAACCTGGTCCCCGACATGAACTTTTGTGTTTTATTTTAAAAACAAAACCGAAGTTGAGATGAAAAGATCCAGGTGTGTGTCCCGTGGCTGTGAGGAACAATGCGTCCCTTAAATGATCCATCCTCTCACAATTTTCTAATAATATATTGTCAATTTACCGAAAGCAGCCACGTCTGGCAACTGACTAATTACAGCGCACCCCTGCAAGCCATTCCTGAGCCGAATTTCGACAATGAGGAAGCGTTTGTAAAGCAGCAGCAAGTTAATTCTTGTTACAAAGATCCCAGAGGGCCTGGAAAGGTGCGGTGGAGTACAAATAAAGAGCGAGTTTCAAAGACACCGGGGATGGCATGCGATCAAGGTGCAGTGTCAGCATTACTGTAGAACAACCTCCAAAATAGAACTACTGGCAGGAAACCATTTCAGAAGTGCAATCTGGGTACAGGAACAGCTTCCACATAAATATCCGCTAATCCAAAAAAAAAAAGAAAAAAAAAAAGTACGCTTTCTTCTTTTTTTGAATGATTCATGAAGTAATCATTCCTTCTGTTTACAATGAATATATCTTTTTCCAACATGCTTTCCAATGTAAGAACTCACAGTCATTTTTCTGTGCAGTATAGCAAAAAACCTGCCCTTTTACACAAAACAAGACTAAGGATTTTGTCCTGATTCGTTTTTTATTTGTTGCTTTTGTCATATACACCTGCTGTGGCTATGCTCTCATGTTCCACTGTCAAAACTGTTCCCGTCTCTTTGCTACAGGGTGATAGAGATGCCGTACGCCTACCAGTGCTGTGTGTACGGCTCCTGCGATAGTTACAAGCCAGCCAGCCAGTGGGACACAGAGCAAAGCAGCACAAATGAAGACCTACACAAGAGGACCATGGCCATGTACCCCATGCACGCAGACACGCACTGTAAGTCCGCACACACGGCACGACGTACAACACACATGGCGCACATCTGAGAGGGAGCAGATGCAAACGCGAGCCCCACATGTCTGCGCACAGTGTTTCAAACCTACCTGCAACATGTCGCAGCTTAGCTGAAACCACAGTCGGCTGCTGGCACCTAGCGCGCAAGTGCTCGCGCTTCCACGTTGACCCCTCCGCGGATTCCTGCGGCTGGCATGGAACAGAAACACAAATAAACCAAAAATTAAGTTGAAATTAAAACCATTAAATATGTGTCATTAAAAGTGAAAATAAACAATGGTTATGTCTAGTAAGAGGTAACGATAACAGAAGATGATTATACTGTGACATATCGCTGATTAAAATTTATTCCCATTTAATTGTTAGAACAACACATCGCGATAATCATATTTCATGCAAGTGCCAATTAGCTTCTGGAAATTATATTTCTGTCACTGCAAAAGAATGCTAGCTCACCTCATGTTACTGTTACAACAGTCTCCTACGCATATGATCCACACATGCACTGATCATGTGTAACGTTATGACCATCTTGAGACTACTCAAGGTTCTGCATGGGAAACTTTTGGGCCTAGCATTCGTGTGGATGTTACTTAGACATGTACCACAAACCTAGACCAAACCAGGCACACACACAAACACAGTTTAAGAACAACTCAAACTCAAAGATCCTAATAGGACCAAGTATCTGTGGGATATACTGGAACAAGCCTGATCCACAGAGGTCACCACAGGACGCCCTCAGAAAGACAGAGTCACAACTCAAACGTACACAATGTGGTCATAATGTTATGCCTAATCGTGCACAATAAGCTGTCAAGGCACCTCAGACAAGATGAAGCTAATATAACAGATCTGATTTGCAGCCCTAACTGTGTTTTCTTCCAGATGACCCTGACCTGGAGGAGTTCCAGCTAGAAATAGAAGAATCCAAACTGCAGACCAGTGTCCAGTGCACGCCCACTCCTGGTAAATACACAGTTAATGATGTGATGAAGCAGTGGCAACTAATATGAGAAAACCGAACCACGAATACACAAAATGCACTTGATTTTCAGCGACTGAGTTTTGCGTCTGCTCTGTTGCAGGTCCTTTCCGTCCATGCGAATCTCTGCTGGGCAGCTGGCTGGTTCGTGTCGGCCTGTGGTCCATCTCCCTGGTGTCTCTGCTGGGGAACTCCATCCTGCTTCTGTCCCTCTTCGGCTCGCCCGGCTCCCTGTCGCCGCTTCGCTTCACCGTGGCCTGCATGGGCGGCTCCAACCTGCTGACCGGTGTGTGCACGTGCACCCTGGCCCTCGTGGACGCCCTCACGCTGGGGGAGTTCGGTCACCACGGGGCCCGCTGGGAGGGGGGTCCCGGTTGTCAGGCCACGGGATGGGTGTGGGTGTTTGCATCCGAAGCCAGTGTGCTGTTGCTGACGCTTGCAGCGGTGCAGTGCGGCGTGAGCGTGACGTGCGCCCGCGCCTACGGGAAGTCCCCGTCGCTCGGGAGTGTACGCACATGTGCGCTTTTCTGCCTCACCCTTTCCCTCATACTCGCTACCCTCCCGCTGGTAGGAGTCGGGGAGTACGGGTCCTCACCTTTCTGCCTTCCCTCGCCCCTGCCACCCCCGTCCTCCCGACTACCATCCTCCCTGGGCTTCCCCCTGGCACTCATCATGATGAACACCCTGTGCTTGCTTATAGTCACAGGCTCATACATCCGCCTTTACTGGGAGTTACTTAGAGGGGAATGTGAGGGCCTGTGGGACTGCGCTATGATCAAACACGTCGCCTGGCTTATATTCACCAACGGCCTCCTCTATGTACCAGTAGCTTTCCTCTCACTCTGCTCCCTGCTGGGTCTCCTCTCTCTGGGGGAAGAGGTGCTAAAATCAGTCCTCCTGCTCCTCCAGCCCTTGCCTGCCTGCCTCAATCCTCTCCTCTTCCTCCTCTTCACAAGAGACCACTCCCAGTTTTTCTTCTGGCCCCGCCCCAAAGCACGACCGCAGCTACGCCGGGATCGCACCCTGGACTCGCTGGTGTCCGTGGAGACGGAGAAGAGCTCCTGCTCGGATTCGTCAACGCAGGTGTCACTCACTGAGGCTGACGCCACGTACGGCGGGGGGTCTTCACTCCAACCCCGGCTGGATCCAGTCAGGTTTTCCCACTGCTCCTCCACGTCCTCTGTTCCACTCATCCCTTGCCAAATACCCACTTCCACAGCCAGAGAGAGAGAGGCCGAGGGACGGTGAATGTCTGGATTAATCCGTCTGTCACTCTACCATGACTTCCCTCTCTGTCGCCTCTCACCCATGAGCCTCCGAGCTAGCTGTCTTTAAAAAAAAAAAATAAATAAATAAAATAAAAAGCAAGGACGCTACGGACACCCAAGGACCATCACCGTACTGCAGCAGCAAGACCATCTCTGGGTTATCAGTCTTTAAGCTCCTCAAAATGAGTAAACACAGAAACTGTTGAGGACTATGGAGAAGTTGATGAGGAAACCACAAAGTGCCTCTGGAGTGGGAACCTAAAAGTTCCTTTCACGGAAAAGACTATTCAAGGACACGCCATTACTGTTGAAACAAGGACAATTTCAGATCCAGCGGACATCGTCAGTCGCGGACTTGTCAGTGACGAAAAGAAAATGCAAATAAAAGCTGTTAACTACACAGGAGATATAAGCATCAGACAAATCAGTGGTTTTACCGCAGGGGAATTTAGGTGGCAAAGTTAGAAGTGTAAATGTTTATACTGAAATGTGATCACGAGAAATGGAACTTAGAAGTCGTTTGGTTATATTTTAAGTGTTTTTTTGTTTTGTTTTTTTAAAATCAATCCTATAAAAAAAGGGACTCATCTCCAGACACATCTCAGAAATGTTATTGTGAGATATAGTACTTTTCAAATGCAACAGCTATTATAAAAACGCTCTACGTGGCAGCAAACAGGAAAATGGGTCGCACATACAACTTCACACGGTTTACATGGTTCGGTCTAAAATTTTTGCAACTCTGCCCAACAGGCGGCAAGCGGTCATACAGACTGAATGGGATGTAGCTATCTTTCTACAGACTTTAGATTAGGCTAGCGATATGTACATACAATGTAACTACCTCTGAACTAGCATGGTATTGACTCACTACAGCCTTATGATGTTTGTCTCCCTTTTTATAAACGGCAAATATATAATTTTATATATTAAGAAACAAATCCTTAGTTTGTAAAAACAAAAACAAAACTTGTACCATTTAGGATGTACATACTTTGTATACAACTGATAAGCATATGTTTGAATAAAATTATAAACTTCATATTGTATATACATCAAGTGCTCTGATTATTCTGGAACACACTACATGAGAAGGTGCGTGATACATTCATAAAATTAAACTTTAATATCACAACACAAACATACATATTATACATATAGATACATAATATGAAAGATGGTATTAGCAGTTTCTCTAGGCATTCAGAGATACCAGAAGAGATACCCGTGGCTCTAAAGAGTTTGGTGGAAACTACACACAGGTTCTTTTTGCTGGTTCCCCCACCTCCTTCTGTGCACCGAGCGCCTCTCTTTTTCTGGACGCTGCTTTCTGATCTGATGCATTTTCTTTGTCGTCTTCTACATCTCCCTGAACAAAGACAGAGAGAAACTGTTTTAGACAATCATAGTGCCACCACATACCAGCAAAACGGCACATATGAAAGCATGAAATGAGGATGCAAAACTCTGTCGAGGAAGCACAGCACATCCTTGTGGCTCAAATAAGGCACTGCATGCAACTAACACGTAAAGTTAGAGAAGTCAAGGCAAAATTTAATGAGATTATTTTTTATCACAGACAAACCAGAGAGACTTACAGTGATCTTCTGCACAGCATGTTCCTTTGTCCACTTCCTGGCCTTCTCCATGAACAGCTGCTTGTTGTATTTGAACTCTGATGACTACGTTTCAGCAAAAAAAAAGTAAGTATCTTGTGACAGGCATATTGGGTTGGCTTGCACAATCATTAATTGCACTGCACTCAAAACAGAGGGGGTCATTATCCTCTAGTTTAGATACTGGAACATTTTTTCATGCTGTGAAATTGTCCCAAAGCTGTTTTAATAAAGCTTGGCACATATCCATTCTTGTATCAAATAATTTATTAAAAACTACTAAAATTACCATTGTGGGACTATATATTAAAGCCATCATCATCACTCTTATCGGAGAGCATCTGATGTGTTGTTGGATTAAATATTAGGTGAGACTCACTATGTCGGCCATTAGGGGGTCATCGGGATTGGGCTCAGCCATGAGGAGCTGAATGGAAGTGAGGACTGTGGAGATGTTTAGAGATGGCTTCCAGGCACCCTGGAGAAAAATAGAAATCACCAGAACCATTATGTGTAAGAAATGTAAGCTAGTATAGTGCATAAACTGATTTGTTTGACAGGAGGAGAAAATGGTTGTTTTTGCTTGAAAAAGCTTGCTACCTTTGGTGGGAGTTTCAGAGCGTCGTGGCAGATTCGTCCTGAATTGTCAATGTTTGGGTGGTAGATTGGTGTCAGGAATCGTATTTTGGGAGGTTCAAATGGGTACCTGCGAGGGACAAAAGCAGGTCAGGCCTCCTAGAGTGCAGTAGGAACCTGTTGCTGGTAACTGGCAGAGAAACAAGGTACCTGTCAGGAATCTTGACCTCCAGGGAGAAGAGTCCACCTTCATAAGGAGTTCCTGTACCACCCACAATCTCTGCAATAAGGGAGAAAGGGGAAACATTCTCATCATGTATGAAAACTTCCCCAAAACACACGTAGGTTCATGTATTTATTAGGGCTGTGGAAATTAACGCGTTAACTCAGATTAACCCGTCGTCACGATTAATCTGATTAAAAACTTTAACTCAATTAATCCATCTGCAGCTCAGAATGATTCTGACCAACTCATTTCAGGCAGTTTTTCCAGGCAGAGTTACCATCACGCATGTGCAAATGTGCAATTGATCCGGGAGTGACAGGCAACAGAATCATCCAATAAAGATGGAAGACGATAAACAGCACACTCATCCTCCACATGGGAAATTTGAGTACAAAAAAAAGTGGACCAACATAAAGTATTATGCACACTCTACAGGAAGGAGTTTTCTTTTCACCGAAGCACTTCCATCTTAAAATAGCACATTAACACCAAGCATATGTTAGTCAGGGATTCAGCTAGCACTTTGGCTAATGCATCATCCAGCTTCACGGAGACAAACCAAAACAAACCAAGACAAAGACAAGCTGGCAATGCTGTCTTGCAAATATGTGTCCACTCCTGCAACCACTGTTCCCTGGGAGAGAATGTTCTCAGCTGCAGCAACATTGGAAATAAGAAGCGGTCAGTTCTCCTCTCGTTGGACAATGTCAACAAGTTGGTTTGTCTTAGTAGCAACAGGGACACATTAATGTGGACAAATGTTGCTTTAAAAAAGACAAAAAGAAATTTAGTTGTTTCAAATTGTTTTGTTGAAACTGTTTAATCAGCATGTTAAGTGCAGATATATCCCCTTCTTTCTTGAATCTGTTTGCTCATGCAAAATGAAACGTGATTAATATAGATTAAGAATTAATGATATTTAATTGTGATTAATCTAAATGAATCCACAGCAACTTTGTGATTAATCTGATTAAATTTTTTAATCGTTTGACAGCACTAGTATTTATAGATTGGGTCTAAAATACATATTGCAACACATGACAACAGCGCCAACCAGAGAGTGACAGTGACAAAGGATTAACACTAGTGACAAAAAGAACAAGAAGTCCAGTGACACAGAGCCTTGTTCTCAGTTTCATTCTGATAGTTGCTTATTTTAAGCAACTATCTTGAAAAAACATCCCACACTAAGAACTGGTTATGTTTTAACAGACACACACACAAAACATATTTTGTTCTATTTATTGCAACAATACTGTATTACATTATAAGTATCTAAATAGACATATTCTTCCAGATATCTTTTCTCACAAATATATACAGCTAGTTAATGTGGCAACCACACCATTATACTGAATGAAGTAAAATGCTTCAATCATTTATTTTGTCCTGTTAATAATCCCATCTTTAAATAGGCGGACCTATAATCCATAGATCAGCTTCCAAGAGGACAGCAGTTCAAGAGGATGACATAAGCTGTTATTATCTTACACCTTTACTCTCCAGTTTCCAAAGCCCAATTACAATCCTTCAAGGATATTTATTCTCAAAATGTTTAGTTACTGTGGTTGTTTAGTCTAACCTCACTGAGTACTTAGTAAGACAGTAACTGGGTGTGTGATGCACATTTTATGTATCGCATCACTGCAATAGGAACAATTTTAATGATCTTTGTCACGCCACGAAAAATAAAAGAAAGTTGGATTAGCCTGTGATGGTAGCAGGAGAGGTATGTTTTGTTATTTTACATTTAGTACTTACGTGCCCGAAGGTCATCCATCTGTTCCTCGCTCTGCCAGCATGTTATGCCTGGAGGTGGTTCGGTGCTCAGCATCTGAAGTTCACGCTTCAAACGGGAAGCCTTCTGCATCTTGCAACGTGGAGAAAGGGGCAAACGGACTGGACCTGTGCATGATTAATGTAACCAACATTAGAGCCAGACGGATGATTATTTACGTGAAACACATGAAAATCAATGTTAACTCACGTAATCCAAAAAAAAAAAATTTTTTTATGTGTTCTTCACATAATTAAGATCATCTGTGGATGGTGCCCAATTGAAACTAACATGACATCCATCTAAACATAGACTAATGTAAGCCATCCATCAAAAAAATGGAAAACCTGGCTCAGTCAACACTTAATTTTGGGGTTGAATATTGCGTTGTTGCCCCAGTTATCCTATTAGGCACAAGCCAGAAATTCCTAATGAAAAACTGAAAAACTTCTGTTTGGTTATGTTAACTGAAGAAGCCACCTAAAACGTATTTAAGGAGAATGTGAAAAGCCTTCTTTTTTGATTTACCATGATAACTGGGGATTAATGGCACTGTGTTTATTTACTATTATTGTTGTTATTGAACAGTCTCAAGCTACCATCTTTCCCTACTGACGCTAAGGCTGAAAAGGATGCTAGCATAGCTTCTAAGTGCCCGGGCAACAATTGTAATAATACATTAAAGTGTTGTTTCGCTTACTTTGTAGTCGGTTTGACAGCTGCGGTCCACTTATTAGCTGGATATCTAGCTTTAATCTAACTTAAAAGTTCACAGCTTCACTCAGAAAAGGCTCGTCGCTGGCTCTGTGTTTTGGATTTCCCTCTTCCTACGTCATCTGCACCTCCCGCGTTCACCTTCTTCTTCGTGCATTATAAAGGCGGCAGTGACACACCGAACCGCAGCAAGACCGCCACCTGTCGTTGTATTTCTAGTATTGCTTTTAACCACCACATGACTACACCGTCTGGGCTGCAAATACAAAAACAATGAATGAACGAATGAATAAATGAATGAATGAATGAATATTGTGCGCGAGTCCTGGACTGTTGTGGTTACATGTAAAAAAAAAAACCAACAACATAAAAAAAAAACATCTTTCACATGTCATTCGTTTAGGAATCTTTTATAACACTATTTATAACTATTACTGACACACCTCTGCAAAAGGCTGAACAGCATTTTAAATGGACAATGTTTACAATTCAGAACCCCAAATTCAGAAGAAGCACACAGCTCATATTTTTTGATTAATTTTTACTTTAATTTTACTGCACATTATTTCTACCATGTATGTAAAGAATGTTGTCACAGAATGTCTATTAAGATGAAAAAAAAGTTGTAACAGATCTTCTAGTACTTAATATTATATATTATACTAATGTTCCAAAACAAACTGCTTAATTTTATTTTTTATGTTTTTGATTTTCTACACAAGAAGAATTTATAGTCACACAAAACAGCATTATTTATCACACTGAGATATAAATTTATAACAGAAGACATTCCTATTAAAGTTCTGATATTTAATTTTATTCACAACAGAATGCATGTTCACATATAGTGTGGTGCAACCTGAGGGAGAATCAAACGTTAAAAAACAACCATAGAAAACAGAATGCATTCCTATATCATTATGGCACATCAGAATTCATCTTCAAAGTGAGGCTGAACACTCGTCTCAGTTTAAGGCAGTGGCATATATAGCCTGAAAGGTAATGTTTTTGTCCTGTTTGTCTTCCATTCGAACGTCAGTGAAGCCTGAGTCTCTCAAAGCTGCCATGTAGGCCTCTGGACGCCAGTTCTCCCCTGGCATCACTCGCTTTGCTGCCAAAGTAGCCAAATGATTATGCCTCAGCGTGGTCACCATCAGAGCTCCTGAGTGGGTTCAAAGGGAAGAAAATTAAGAGCGAGATAGTGTCAAGTGTGTGTGTGACAAGTTTTGAACTAGATGACAAATACATCTTGACAGTAAAGTCTGTCTTACACTGCTACAACATTACCTGGTTTCATTACGCGGTGTATCTCTCTGGCTCCCTTCCCAAGGTCGGGCCAGAAATAGTAGCAATTACAGTGAAATACTTTATCCACGGTGCTGTCTGCCAGGGGCATGGCAGCTACGTCACAGTGGTGTAAGGTCACTTTTCCACTGGCTATAAGTTCCTTCACTCTTTCCTTTGCCATCTGCCAGACAAAGAAAATAATAATCCTCCAGATGTTCCCTTTTCAAATGCAACTTTGTACCAGAGTTTTTTCAGCTTCTGTCTGCTCTTTTGCTAATGTTTCTGTTCCACTGGGTCTTGATCAGTGTAACAGAGTCTGACAGAATGTGTCTTCTTACATCTACAAAAAGCTCTGTGTCTTTTCTGCGATACTTTATGTAGCGCTTATTCACCTGATGCATGTACTCAGAGTAATCCACCCCTATAAGGCGGCCCGTGGGCCCCGTGAGGAGCCTGGCCGCTGACTGCAGACCCAGACCGGGGCCGTGACCCAGCTCCAGCACCGTGTCCCCTGGCTGGATGCCACACAGCTGCACGGCGTTCTCCTCGAGGACCTGGTTGCGAGCCGTGAGCATCTTGCTGACCAGCCACCCTGCCACTGATCGGGTCGGGCGGCCCAGCTGTTTCCCCAGTCTTTCAGCCCACGTCACTGGATGGATATGACATAAAAGGCAGATATAGATGGCTGCAAACTATCAAATTAAATCTTTCAAAAAAATGTGATAAGGAAAGCTTGGAGTTGGACTTTGTTTACTTCATCATCGAGTTAATGTTTAATCTACTGTACAAATAACAAGTCTTGTAAAGCCATGAGCCAGTATGCAAGCTGGGCATTCGTTTCACTTCTTTGCACATATACAACAAAATATTGCAGCCAAATAGGTTGTGTTTATCACTAGTTGGAGAGATTTTATTCTGGGGACGCTAGCCTTTAATATTCCTGCAGGTTTTTCTCGGCTGTGTTTGACAGAATTGGGCGTCATATTACAGTAAAAGACTAATTTAAAAAAATGTGGTGCGCTATTGAATATGTTTCTGCTCAATGTCACTTCTTCGGTACCTACTTTCTCTTGTGAAAAGACGCTCGGCTACTTCACGGCTGTTTGGTCTTCCTGTATGCAGCAGCAGCAGGAGGAGAGGAGGAGGAGCTCTGAGGACAGTTTGTGCGTTAAAGGCACAAGCGTTTCTCGGTCTGCAGTGTCATTCACTTTTTTTTTTCTTTTTTTTCCCCCAGTCCAATATGTTTCAAGTCTCACTTCCTGGATTTTTAAAAAAAAATATTTTCACACCACAATAAATGTACATTCATATATCTCACGCGCAAGGGCGTAAAAGTCACTATTTCTCTGATTTCTAATGAATTTACGCAAAGGCTCAAATTTTGGATCGCATCTAATCAGTCAGACATATATATATAGAGAGATATATTAATATACAAACATATTTGGGAAACGTCCTCAGCCGTCGCTTCCCCCAATCAGCCTATCTTGCGCACACCCCTTGTAAGGATTATGTTCCTTTCGTTTTCATTTCCCGGAAGGGTCGAATGTGAAAATAGACTTTTTATTCCTTCGCGACTTTTATTTAAATCATCAGTTCAAATCGGGGAGTTTTGACCTGAGGTTCACTCCAGCTTTTGCACACGTTATGCGTCTGCTTATGGGGAGATCATTTTTACTTCTGTGTGCAATCGAATAGATAAAATACATGGAGGACATTTCCCCGTCACCTTTGATCAAGGTAAGTTATGATCTGAGGGACAAAGCGCTCAACAAAGACTGGTGTTCAGATATAAACAGAGACGAGACTAAATGCGTTTCTTTCGTTTTTGTTTTTTTTAGTTAAAGAGTATGAAATTTTGGCTCATGGCCTATTGCCGTTTACTGAGAACTCATCTCTTCGTGCTGCTCTGTTGTTTATTAAAACTTAAGTATGTGTGCTTATGGAGTGTGACAATGTTCTGCAGCAAGAGAACAGAGAAAGCAGTCTTTCACCCACGATGCCGGGAAGACAGATCCCTGATCCTCCCATCGGACATCACTCCCCTCCAATCCAGGCCCCTTTGGTCAGTCCTCCCAGTCAGGAAGACTTGTGGCATCTACCTGGACGTTTGCGTGAGTCAAATTCCCCTGCAGTAACAGAAGTGTTTCAGTCTGGAAGTGAAGAATCAGCTAACATAAATAAATAAAAAATAAATAAATGTAGGAATTTTGTTGGTTACATTGCATTCAGTTTGTAACTTATTTTCTTTTACCAGTAATAACAGAATCCAAGCAAATTCCACATTTACAAACGGTGCCAGTGAGATGAGTAATGTGTTTTCTAGGGATAAACCCATCTCTGTGGGATAAGGAGGATGTCGCCCACTGGCTTCACTGGGCCCAGAAGGAGTACTCACTGCGAAAGCCAGAGAAGGGACGCTTTGAGATGAACGGCAGAGCCTTGTGCCTGCTCACCAAGGAAGACTTCAGACGCCGCTGCCCCAGCTCAGGTAGGGACGAGTGTGTGTGTGTGTGTGTGTGTGTGTGAGGAAAGACATCGTCCAGTATCCAGTCTTGTTTTTGTGTTTACGTACGCTCCACTTTCTTGTTCTTTTGTCTATAGGCGATGTTCTGTACGAGATCCTTCAGTGTGTAAAACAGCAAAGGAGGATTGTTGTCTGTGACCCCCCTGTTACGTCTCCCTCTGTGGCAACTGGACACACTCAGGGTCCAGTCAGCAGCCAGATTCCCACTTTCACCATCCAGGAGCCGCAGTCACTTAAAGGCAATGACGCCACAGGTCAGGAGACATTTTGGAGTATGTACTGTTTTACTGGTGTGTTGACGTGCGCAGGCAAATTGTTTGCAAGCACACATGCAGCTAACTCAACCTGCTTTACATAAGAATTACATTAAAACATATTTTACCATACCAGTTTATTCATATAGCACATTTAAAACAACAGAGCTGAGACCAAAGTGCTTTATAAGTAAGTACAAAACGGATAACTCACAATCACAACTCATAAATAGCAGAGTGGGGGCTTGCCTAACATCCAGAGCTTTGGGGCTGTCAGTGCAAAAGCCTGGTTTCCCCTGAACTCCACCCTGGATTTAGGGATGGTGGACGGATGAGCTGATTGTAGGACCTGCGGGACATGGGGTTCCAGCATGTCGGAGAGATAGATGGGTGCCAAGCCGTTAAGGCACTTGATAGCAAACAGCAGAATTTTGAAATCAATCCTATAGCATGCAAGAAGCCAATGGAGATCTTTTAAACATAGAATGATGGAAAATCAAATAAAATGAGATAAATGATGAAGCAGTGCCGTTAGAGAACTGTGAAGAGGCGCCAAGCTCTTATAAAAGAAATAGGGTTGTGAAACAAAATTCAGGAGACCAGTATAGTTTGTAGTTTAGAATCATCTGACAGTTTATTAAGGAAAGACTTTTTCAGAGTGAAGAGCAAAACTTGTGAGACTAATTGTTTTGGCCGGTAGATTCCAATAAGAAGCGACATCATAGAGCAGAGTCCTAGATGGAGGTAGAAGAAAGGGGCAGCACCCGTGGAGTCTCAAACCTGGTGGTGGTGGAGCAGTTAGGCTGAGGGAGACTTCAGAGGTGGACCCTGGGAGTGGTGCGTGCCAGACTGAACGTCAGAGGGACTTGAGACAGATTGGCTCTGAGGACGCAGACAAGCATAGTGATGATGAAACTTCTTTCTGACAGCATAAGAAAGCAGAAGTGATGTGAATGAAGCAGCAGAAACTCCTCCATGTTGACTGTAGTTGGATAGAGAAAGAATGCGTGAGCAGCCCTGCCTTATCGGACTTTTGTTCTTTGTCCAAACAAAGACGCACATCGTCATTATTTTGTTCAAGCACACTGCTGGAAATGGGTTTTGACCCTATCTGGTTAAGTAAAAAGCATTTGCATCAACATAACTGGAAGCCAGTGCAAACATTTAAGACTTAGACATGGACAGACTTTAATGATCCACGAGGCAAATTACTTGGTCCCAGAAGCTTAGTTGCACATAAAAGTAACACTGTTAAAAATGACAAATAAGAAGAAAGATAACATAAGATAGAAAAGATTAGATTAAAATGTTATCTGGTAAAATAAAAAAATAGTGTAATCACAAAATTACGGAAAAGCAGTTTGCAAAAGAGTGTCCAAGGTGATTTGGTTGTTTGGTCAGTTGCATAGCAACAGTGGCTTGGCTCGTGACAAACGCTGTTTTCTTGTCCGCTGAGGGAGGGATGAACATTCAGAGCTTGTCTCCTGAGTGTTGGAGTTTTTCTGGGCAAAGGCTGTGCTTCGTAGGAACCCAGGTCTCCAAAGCACTTCTCACGACGCACTCCCTCTGGTTCTTCCTGCTGAAGCTCTCCTTGTTATTGTTAGAACAAGCTCCGAATGTGGTGAATTTATCTTTTGGGAAGTCCTTATAGGTGACTGTGAGAATAGTCCACCCTGCCGCAGTGCAGATGGAGGAATGAGTTACACTTTAAATGATCAAACATAATTCAGAGCACACATACAGATACAGGCCTGTACAAAGACACCGAGCTAGCAAAATCTAGACAGTCAACTCTTCAATCAACACACATGTACTGTAGGTACGCACACACATACTGTATATGTAATGACCACACACACACTGATTGTTTGAGTTTGTTGCGTATCAGACCAAACTTGTTTATCGTGGTTAGATCACAGGCGGAAAAACACTTCCTGATCAGCCACATATGCAAGCAGGTCATATACAGGAATTCATGCCCTCTCCTAGTTTCATTTCACTTTCTCAACTATTGAGGGAAAAAAGTACCACTGCACGCCTACCTGTCGCTTTTTTGGTAGTTTTTCTTTGTTGGCTGTCTGTTTTTTTTTTAAACATGCATGGACTTGTTTCTCCAGTTCTTGTGAAACCTCACTGCACAACATGCTGGATAAATTCAAAGGACTGAAGTGCATGATTTTAATGTGAGATGTTTCGTTAAAAGTTCAGTACAGCTCCGCAGATCAAATATGTGTAGGAGCAAAGAGCATTTTCTGCAGTAATCTGCAATGAACGGACATACATTCCAAATCTTTCCCTGTCATAAAAAACTATGTAGGAAGTAGGGTGCGGTTGCAGATCTCACAACTCAGAGTCCATAACAGTGACTATTCAAGTCGTAAATTGTTGTCTCTGTTAAACATTACATTAGACTCTAAGAGTCTCTAAGACCTGCTGTTGTAAAATGTCTAAGCAGTTGTGAAAACCACTTTTGCTTTTGGTTCAGCTTTTCACATTTCCTCATACTTCTCTCTCACAGTTTCCCACACTTTTGTCACTGCTGCAGTGCCGACAATTGTCGTAGCCACTGTGAGCAGCCAGCCGGATCTAAGGTCACCCCTCACAGATAAGCCCACCTTTCACACTTACCCTGCTCCAGTCACACACAATAGTGGGTATACTAGAAAAACAGCGCCTTGCAGTTTGATTTATTCAATTGTTATTTCTGTTCCTGTTTCACATATCTCTCGATTTCTCATAGACGGATCAACAGTGGTTTCAGCATTGCCCCAGAATAAAGACCAAGCTCCTCCCCAAACAGAGAGCATCCTCAGTGAGCCGCTCAACCTGTCCAGTCGGGAGAAGCCGAGGAGTCCATTGCAAAAAGCCAATGGTCGCATCCCAGGTATCTTTGCATTCACTTGTTGATAGTTGTGCGACTGACTGAAAGATTATACACTTATGTGTAAGACCCAACAGAGCCATAGCATTTTCATGGGTAAATTTCACTTCCTTGCAAGGTAAAAACTCGAATGTCCATTGTTAATGAGGCCCTGGTTTGGCTACATTAATAATAAGAAAAGTAAAGCAGTATATTCATTTCATTTCCTATGATAACATTCACATTTTACTTTATCAATCCTCTGTTTCACAAACAGTAATACAGAAATCCTGAGGCCTTTTTAACATGCACCTTGGCTGATATGATCACAAGTGTATAGATTTAAGTAAAGGTGCGACCGCACCTTTGACGCTTTCAGGATGAATTTCAAGTCTGCTCCCTTAGACCTCATCATCACCACATTCTTTGAGTAGCAGCGACACTGACACCCTCTTTCTAAGCTCAGTTTTTCCTCATTCATTTTGCGGTTCAGTTTCTCATCTTACTTAGGAAATATTGGAAAGCCTCAGGTGATCGCAAAACGAAACACTGACTTGCTACCCTGAACCTCCTGAGGAAAAAACTTGTGGCCTATTGTGAAATATATTTAGCTCTTGTAGCTAATTAAACTAATACATATCAGCAAGAATTAAATAAATGAACCAACCCACCACAGTAAAACAAGACAAGACAAGAAACACCAAGGAAGAACTCATGCAGTCATTTAATTTTGTTATTATATCTAATAGTTGGCTTAAAGTTTCCTTTTCATTCTAAAAGTGCTCTTTTAATCCTGGACAGAATGCAGACTGCTTTGGGACTACGTGTATCAATTGCTGTGTGATGACCGTTACCAAGAATACATTCGGTGGGAAGACCCGGAGAGCCTGGTGTTCAGGGTGGTGGACCCAAATGGACTGGCCCGCCTCTGGGGAAACCACAAGGTGAGCTACCAGGCCCACGCGTTAACTGGACAGGGAAGATGAACATACTGGTGGAGAGGAAAAAACAACATGAACAGTGAACATAGGAGCGGGGTAAATGCTGTCTCTTTTTACAGAACAGGGAAAACATGACCTATGAGAAGATGTCCCGTGCTTTGCGGCACTACTACAAGCTCAACATCATCAAAAAAGAGCGAGGACAAAAACTCCTCTTCAGGTCTCTGCCCGTTTCTCGTTGCCCCTTGCTTTCTGTTGTTTCCCCCAAAGCAAATTGGTCCTCACTTCCTCTTCTCTGGCTCCCTTAAGGTTTCTGAAACTCCCCCAAGACATCAAGAAACAGCAGGTCGATGCTGCCGTGTCCCCAGAACACAGTCCACCTCAGGATGGAGACTTTCCAGAGAGCAGTCCCATACGTGACATCAGTGAGGACCATTTTGAGGTGTCTCCTGATCGGTCTTCTCCACCACCTCCTCTTGCTGGTGCTCCAGTGAGATAGAAAAAATAGGAAAACAGTGGGCGGAACGTCCAACATGTACAACAGCACAGATTATAACAAACTAAATAGGAAATTGTGGGCATTTACTGTATCTTGCGGTTTCAGCTTCCAGAAATAATCCAAGCATGTACAAGGTTACCAAAATGCACTATTAATATGTATTGCTCAAGTTTTGCACTATGAGATCGCTTTTCATTTTGTTGTGAATCAATGTGTGTTTAAGTGGGATCTGGGGCAACACTAGCGTTAAGAGACGTGGAAAACTGTGAAAGGAAATACACCAATGTTCAACCAGCTATCAAAAGTCAAAAGTCTCAGCATAACTGCAGCTCACAAGCCTTGCAGGCTCCAGTTTTATTATTAAATGTCCATGTTCTTTGTGTTATTTCACAAATAATTAGCATTATTAGCCAAAAGATGGTGTATTAGATGGTAAATACGAGGTATTTGCTTTTTTTGTGACTTGTTTTTCTGCATTGTAAAATAAATATTTGATGTGTTATAGGAAGTGGTTGTATCCAATTGTGCTTTTTTTTCTTTTCTCTTTTTTTTTATTACCGTTCTTACAAGTAATCATCAAGACCCTGCTACCCAAATTATAGGCTGAATTCAAGTCATCTGTGTATTTTTTAAAATTTTAAATATTTATTACTTTGCTCATCATGTGAAACATATCAATGAATTTTGGCACTGTCACTGCAGAGACATGTGAAAGGCAAATGAAGTGTCACAGTTGTACCTGCAGGGGGCACTAGAGCATCAGGGGAGCAACTACATCCTGTCTTGTGGGTTTGTAGACACACATGACTTGCCCCCCAATTGTTAGGGGGCATAGCATTACATTACATTACAGGCATAGCAGTTTACATGTGTTTAGGCAGGGCTCTCAAGTTTCGCGCAGCTTGAGACATGCGCATTTCAATAAGTTCATCCGTTCTCACGCCACACAAAATATTTCTCACGCCGAATGATGAAACTCGGCGCAAATAGACTTTAAAAGATATTACTAATCTATGAATAGATGAGGCGACGGCAGACTTCTCTGCTTCACCATTGACCAATCGGAAGATATCCTCGACCAATCAGCCAATGAGAAAACATCCCCGACCAATCAGCCAATGAGAAAACATCCCCGACCAATCAGCCAATCAGAAAATAGTAGGCGGGTAAAAAAGGCCGTTTGGTGGAAAAGAAAGCTATACTTGTCGTGCCTCATACAAACTTTTTAGAATTTCTCTACTCCAAAGCATGGCCGAGTAATCATTCAGCAAAGCGAGCGAGGCAATTTCGAAATGTTTGCGGGTTTTTTTTTGTTTTGTTTTTTTTGGCTTTTCCATTCATGTCTATGTCTCACCCAGTTTCAGCAATCGCTTTTAAAATACATTCCACACCCTTCCCGATCGAGACGCACATTTGAATATAACATTGTACATATCGCTCCAAAACTCTGGGACTAGTAGCGCGCCAAAAAAAGTTATGGAAGAAGTTTAAAAAGAATAGACGCGGGCAATAACAATATAGAAGCAACGCGTTGCATTGCCTCTATAATTATAAGACATATATTGGTCCAGCTCAGGATATTATATTTTAATACTTTTGACCAAATTCTTCACACCTAACATTGGCCAAATGTCCACCCTGTTATGGGACATTCTCATTTCTGTTAAAAAATTATTTGACTGCGCAGCTGTTATAAAATTTACATTTTCTTAGCGATATAATGTCCCTCATATAACCCTGCAAATGTATTTAAACAAAATGTCATAAACAAGCATTATCTTGAGAAAAGACGTGTCATTTTAGGACGCAATGTAATTTCAACACATTCCTTTCAGAATAAAAAGGAATTTTAATGGGATTTGGCCCATTTTTAAATTTTTTTTTTTTGTAATTTAAGTTAGTCACTTTACTCCCTTTAAGGAACCACAAAGATATACATATTTTTTGATGATTTCATTTAATTATTATCAATAAACACACAGGTAACACACACACACACACTACCCTCACGCGTGCACACACACACATTCTTGCATGGCCATCTTTGTGAGGACACTCATTGGCATAATGCATTCCCTAGCCCCTAACCATAACCCTTATTGTAACCTTTCCCCTAAAACTGAGTTTCAACCTTCAAAACAGCCAAAAAGTGAGGCCAAAAAAGTGAGGACCGGACAAAATGTCCTCACTTCACACAAATGTCCTCAATCTGTTTGTATAAAACTTAAACTGGTTCTCAGAAAGATAGCTGTACAAGAACACACACACACACACACACACACACACACCAAGCTTCAACCATCAAATGTACTGTTTTTTACTTAATTGGGCTCACCTTGGATACCAATCCATGAGTCTAATTGAAAAACAAAAAAATTTAATTTAAACCAAGAAGAAGCCTTTTCAGACACCACAATGCCAGCCAGAAACAAACACGCTGCACACGCTGGCTGCAGGATCACTCCTCTAATGACGCACACAGGTCGGATCTTTATGGACTACAGCTGGCAATCAGCTAATCAGCTGATTGATGTGGGGGGGGTACCTGAAATGAGAACAAAAAGACAAGGCCACACACACACAGGCCCGTAACACATGATAAGAAAAAGATACTGAGAGGCTTTGTTACATAGCCATGACCAATACGCTATGTCTAATTGTGATGTGGACCATTTAAAAACGCTGACTTTGAAACCCTCATTCAGTTTTCATGGAGCAGTTTCTCGCATCGTGCCTTAACTTGGTCTACTTTTGACTGTATTTTTTTTTTGTGGAACTCTTAACTTAACGTTTACAAAATGGCCCCTGGTGTTTCCAATTGTCATCGTGAAGTTCCTTTGTCCATCTCCTTCTCTGGATCTGGATTCTTGGCCACCTACCAGTTAGGGGTCGCGCAGTGTTTCCTAAATAATGCCCCCTCGTTATTGTACATGGCGCCTTGTGTCCTTGGAGCATCTGCCGGATCCCTGGTAGCAGCTGCCGTGGTCTGTGAAATGAACCTGAGTAAGTGAATCTATAAATGTATCTCTGTTGAATGTAATTCTTATTCCTGACTTAAACGTATCTGTTTCGCAGTTGCCATTCGGGACGAGATGATTCATTTTGCCAAACAGATGAAGGCTTTTGCATTCGGACCATTTAACCCTTCAATCAATGTTTTCCACTGGTTAGAGTTTATTTTACACAAACACCTTCCTTCTGATGCGCACCAACTGGCAAGTGGTCGCCTGGCTGTTTCTATGACCCGCCTGACTGATGGAAAGCACATAGCCGTTACTGAATTTCACTCCAAAGAAGATGTGGTCCAGGTATGTTTGGACTAATGGTTCTACAGTCGCTACTTATACTTTTAAATATGGTAATCACTACGTTGTCCCTAGGCTCTGCTCTGTAGCTGCTTTGTCCCTGGTTACTGTGGCTTTCTGCCTCCATCTTTCAGAGGAGTAGTGAGTATTTTCTCCCATTCTCGCAAACTCACTCCAGGCACCTTGTTAGGCGGGCTTCATAATGTATGTCGTTTTATCTGACAGCACTATATGGATGGCGGTTTCAGCAGCATGCAGCCCCTACTTCCATTACCCTCCAGCCCCATACTGACCATATGTCCTTTCTCTGGAGACACTGACATCTGCCCTGCAGACACTCATTCCATGTTGGACATGGTGGTGAGTGGGACCACGCTCAAGGGCAATATGGCGAACGGCTTCAGGATCATCAATGCTCTTTACCCCATGGCTTTGGAGGTCAGTTCCCGGATGTATCTCACCGATAAATATTCCTTATCCAATATTTAGTTTACTAAATACCTTTTACAGTGTAATAGTTATTTTTTTTGCAAATGCAGTGTAGCAAATGTGTGGAAAAGGATTAGGGCCACTGGGAAAAAAAACTGAGTTCTGAGAAAAAGGTCAGAATTCTGAGATTAAAGTCAGCATTTTCAGTGGCCCCAATCTTCTTCTGTACAAATGAAGCTTGAATTTTTTTTTTTTTTTTTTTTGTCTAATGATATCTCACAATAACCAATAACATGTCTGTCAAGCTACATGTTTAAGGTAATTCTTCCTCAGTAAATAACATAGCAAAGCCTAGATAGGAGGATTCGTCCTTATACACTGGATGATAAAACAGTCTGAATAAAGGGCAATATTCAATTCTGTTTCAGTGTTCAGTGTTGTTGATTCTCTCCGCAGAGTCTGGAACAAGCCTTCCAAAGTGGCTACAAAGATGCCATTCAGTTCCTCATGAGCAACGGTGGGTCAACTGCACAGATACAAGATACCGTTCAATTTTGTGTTCTCATGTTTTTTTCCCCCTCCTGCAGATCTCTCACCATATTTGCTGATGCCTAAAGTGTACCAAGGAAAGCTCAGCTATGACCAAAATAATGAACTGAGGCATTTGGAGAACAAAAAAGAAGAAGTGGAAGCGGAGATGAAGCTGGAAAATCAGACCACCACTCTGACATCTTTTATAAGCAAAAGATCCATGCTGACGAGGAACTCTGCTGAGCAGGAACCCACTAGATTTCAAGTTAGAGAACCTCTTCTCCATTTTGACGTAGTAAAGAATGGTAATGTTGGGCACACACACAATTATGTACAGAACAAAAATATCTAACGTTATACAGCCTGCTCTAATTTCTTCCGATTTAGAAATCCTCATTCCTACAATATAAAACTGGCTTTACTGTCACTTAAATTTGAGCATATCTTCATATCTTTGTGTTTCAGTTCTGCTCAGCAATGTGGTCACTTACCTGAGCATGTTTGGACTCCTGGCGAGGATCCTGTCCTTGCTGCTCCTTCCTCTCATGCTGTTGTATAATTCCCTGCACCAGACTCAGCACAGGTAATAGACAAAGTGAAGGCAGCACAGATAAGCCAGCAGAAAGTACACAGCAGCAGCAAAATACAACAATGTTTCTATGATCTAGAAGTTGCCAGTTACCGTGCATGTTCAAGAAACAGACTGACAGATACACATACAAATCCACAATCTTAAATAATAAAGAAACTCTGGCTGTAGTTTCTCATTTAGCGTCTTTTTCCTTCGCCAGATTCGTTTATTTCCCAAATGTATTGCTTGAAATGCACAAACACATACTGCTGACCACCATGATCCACATAATACATCACTCGTCCTATATGATTACACTGATGGTTTGGTAATGCTATTGTACAGTAACGCATGACAGTTTGACATGGTGCGTTCAAGTGCATCTCCTCTGTTTCCCTCAGACTGGAGGTGGTGTTCAGGCTGGCGCCTGAGTTGATTGTCTGGATGTGGTACTGCGTGAAACATTCTTCCGTCTTCTTCTTCAGCGTATTTGTCTATAGCTTCCAGAAGAACCTAAATGATAGGTAAGATGACGCCCATTAGTGGATGATCACCACCTACTCATTTTACAATAGATTTTATCCTTACTCGACCATTTTGTACTTATGCCCTTTCAATAGATTCTATTCTAGGGTTAAATCATGTCTGTATTTTAGGGTCATGCCCGTCATCCTGGTGCTGAAGTGGCTGAAGGATCAGACACTGTATGAGCCTTCACAAAGACAGAAGGACTGATCGCCTTGTGATAAGCATTCAAAAGATGTCAGGTGTGGGAGGCTGCACTGCTATTTCTGTTACACGAAACAAAACAAAAAAACAGTCAGTAGTTCATCAGCTGACTTGTGTGTAAAACAGCCTTCATGCATCCACGACCATTTTGATGAGTCGAGCTCCAGGGAGTGTTCCTAATTTAATTTTCACACAAAAGGTGACAACTTGTCCTATGATGTGTTGTTTCAACACTGCACTCTTTCATTTCTCATCCCCTTCAGTGTGAGCACTGATACCTCACTGTGGCCGTACATCAGTGCGGGCGGTAAGTGTCAGGGCCCTCCGGCACGTTCCACATTTTCCTTTCACAGCTGCCATCATGACATACACTTTTGATGTTGACTGAGTAAAAACTTTGACTTTCTTTTGCCCCACTGTGACAAACTGTAACTGAGATAAAAGTGCATTTGGATTTTTGATGAACAAATATTGCTGCTCTTACTGTACGTGCCTTGTATTCTGCATTTAAGTGTTTTCGCTTTTGACAGCATGTGCTTGCTGCTACTGTTTCAGTGAAATATTGTGATTAAAAACAACAACAATACAACATCTTATTTGTGATTTTTGTCTCATTTACAGTTCATATATATATATAGATATATACTTTCCACATTCACTTAATCAGCTGTTTGCAAAGCTAATAGTCCCCAGTCACAGAGAAAGAGAAAAATAAAACAAAAGTTTTAGTTATCTCCACGGATGTGTTGACTCAGTTGCAACACACACTCACTTGAGCTAATCCACCTTTACTCCCTGAATGGTAACATGTGTTGACAACAGACTATTTTGCGCCCTGTACTCCATGTCCCCTTTTTTTATGCAGATTTCCTGTTACCTGTGGAGGCATCCTCTTATATAACTGAGTGTGGATGGATCATACAGATAACACACGCATCTGCCGCTGTTCCACATCTGCCGCTGATCCTGCCACTCAGCTGGCAACCAGCTGGCTTCGTAAAGACAGAGCGGAGACACGCGGTGGTATCTGAAACCTTTCGTCTCCTCTAAAAGGACGCGACCTTTGCACTAATCCGCCCGGCAACACGGTGAACACAGAGTATTTGTAGTGACACGTGAGCAGATGGAGAGTTCTTTGTGGGTGTATTTTATTTTATTTATTTTCTGGTCATTTTTTTAGACTTCGAGGAGAGAAATACAAGGAGGTCTGGTGATTTTATATTGTCAGCGTGTTGCCACCTTGCCGCACCTTGAGGAGATGAGCATGACCCGGGATGTTTACTGCCTGACAAGCCCTGTCAAGACGGTCTCCATCTGACTCTCTCGTGCTCCTCTTAAAAGAGCAAAACCAAGAATGCCACAAAACTGTGCAGTAGGAAGCCTGAAGACTAATTTATGCATGGATGTGTGTAAATGGATGACACCCAAAGCTCCGTATCAATACAGTCCATTTACGTGCTTGCATACACTAGTACGTTGAAAAATGTCAATCTCGTTCGTTAACCATCCACAAGCTGATCAAAATTTGATGTAGTCCTTTATGAAGAAATATCTGCAAAACTAATTCCCATCTGACTCGGCTGTTCTTTATTGTTAGTGTTTATTTACACACCATTAGAGATCCACTCAAATGCCAGGTCCAAAAGTTTCCCAGCAGAACATTGTATTGTCATAAGATGACCAGTGTCATTCACTTCTGCTGTTGGTGGTTTTAATGTTGTGGCTGACCAGCGAATAGTACAATATTAAGTTGGTAAACATCACAATGGGTAAGAAATCCTGAGCGTGTTAGCAATTAGCTCAAAGAATTGCCAAAGTGAAGCTGTGCGTATCTGTTTCACTGGCATTACCACCGCAGTTTCTTATTGCGCTCGCTTTTACTTTCTTGTCATCCTAACAAACACGGCACAGATATGCAACTTCAAGAAAATCCTTTCAGAGGCACAGGCCACAAATGAGGTTCATTCACTATCTGCCCTGAAGGAGGGTAATCTGGGGCATCTGGATGGGATGATTTAAATTAATTCAGTTGACGCAATCAGCGGACAGATGTTGTCAGGTTTCACTGGGGAGAACTTACCATGTTTTAATGAATGAGTCGTGTGAACTCTCAGTCTGTCTGCAGGACTCCGCGACCCGACCTGGCAGTATTAACCAGGACCAGATTGACTGTTTATTTATTTATTTGTTTCTGATCTTTTCTTCCATTTCTGCCGGTTCTCCGTAGTTAGAGCTCAGTTGATTAGACTGAGAAGAAAGTGTCTTATGCATACAACATAAAAGAAATGTGTGTTTCTTGTAACAAGGGTGCTTCTGATGAGTGAATTTTATTTTTGTAGGTATTGGGAGGCATCGCAATGATCACGTACATCAGCTTGCAGTTCCAAATTTCTCATATCAGTTCACTGCATCAAGAGTAATCTAGTTATTCAACCATTTTAATTAGTTTATGAGTCTTTCGAGAAATACTAAGTCAGACCCATGTCTTGATTTGGCTGTTTCCCAATAAAAACAATTAAAAATTGTTGTATAAGTTTGTAGAAATAATGACTAATCTTCATTTGCCATAACCCTGGAGCAGAAAGAACAATCAACCAAAGAAATGTTAATCATCTACAGCCCGCTTTGCCCTTCTGAAAGAAATATAAAGAGTCAGAGGTAGCCGCTCTCATGTATCTCATGACTGGCTGCAATGAAACACAGTTTTGTTCTGAATTGGTTGCACAAGAAGATGGTTAAACCACCACTGTTTCCTAATCCTCTCATGACTGGCAGATAAGTACATAAGCATGGCGCAAAAACATTCCAGCGCACAGTTGAGACGATTGTATCCATACTTGTTTTTATTTTCTTTTAACCTGAAAATTATATAGTGCCGTTTCCCCCCTGGCCTAAGATGATCCTGTATAGCTTTCCAGAGCTGAGACATCTATTTCAAATGTCCACTTGGCAGATGGACTCCTCTGGTCCTAAAGTGGCCAAAAATCCTGCAAAAAAGTCTGCAAGCTGAAACGCATCAGTCCCTCCATGCAGCTTGGAAATGGATGAAGACTGCACCTCTCGTGTACTTTGTTACATTACTTTCATTTAATTCGGTCCGTATCAGCTGTCAGTATTTTTGAATAAGAAGAGCCACATAAGAGGAGCCACAACACATCAGTTTGTTTCATGCCTGCATTTATTTGAACTGGTACCAGATGTTGTTTCTCGTTTTCCACAGTAGCTCTTGCTGAGCCAGGCAGTACACAAAAGAGTGTTTCTTTTTGCCATTTCTTTAACACTCCAATCTAATTAAAGCAGTTTAGAAGAAAACATATATCATATATATTTTCTGGTGAAATCTGAGTGTTTTGCTCACTAAAATCTGTCTGGGTCTCTGTGCCTCTGTGGCATGAGGTCATTATCGCCAGACGTATTTAATTATAAACGAGCACACAAACACACATTCAGTAGGAGGAAGGCCCCGGCTCGAACAAAAAAGGGCTGTTCGCTGGTTCTTCCCCATGTGTCACACAGCCTCTGCCCTCCCCCGTCTCCTGGCAGGTCTGCCGTTCCCGATATCTCTCACTCAGTTGTGGAACTTTCCATCAAAGCAGCTCGTTAATGATGGAGCACTCTCATGCATCTTTAAGCGCTTGACAGGGATCTTCCACTGGGCAGCTTCAGCCCGTTGATCACACAATCAGCTCACGCTCATGTCCACTTCTATTTTGTTTTTTTTTCAAAGGTCAACTATGCAGTGAGGTCATTTGAAGTTAAACGATAAAAAGAGTGCTTATTACATGCAGGGAAGCCAGCTGTATGAGTGGCAGCAGGAAAAAAAATCTTATTTTGGCTTAAATTTGCATTTATCTAAGGCGGAAATGTGTGAAGTCTATTTTTTTATTTTTTTATTCTTGTGTGTGTCAGTTGATGTGAGGTATGTGTGGGTCCTTGGATGCCTCAGCAGTTCAAGCTTATTTCTCCCAGCAGATTAACTTCACACACTGCACGCATAAGATAACACTCCTGCAGTCACCTCCGCAAACAAGGTGATTTTTGTTCAGGAAAAAAAACATATATGACATACACTCACTAAAACTGTCCTGGGCTATTGCTGTCAATCCCATTATGTGGTTATATTTCAATGTGTTCATATTTAACATGTTTGTGTGGGAGTGCTGTGCACATATATGGAGTAATTATGTTTATTAATGTCTAGTCACACTGAAGTTAAGTGACAGACAAACCTCCAGTCCAGGAAAATTGAATGCGGTTCAATTTATGTTGCTTCCATCAAAATAAATGATTAACTGGGATTATGTTAAAAATCATAACGGATTATTTGCGGGATATTTTAGGGGAACACTCCTGAACCTCAAAAAAAAAAAAATAAATAAAAATAAGGGAGACTCCTACGTCTTTAGAAACCTCCAAAACATGCAACATACAATTTGTTTTATTACCAGATAAAAAAAAAAAGAAAAAAAAGAAAGTTGCTGCGTGCATTCGTAGCTTTAGATATAAATCAGTATCATACCTTATTGGGTTATGCAAAAAGTAACATGGAAGTCTCTGTTACTGAGTTTGGGTAACCCCTTGGATTACATTACCAATTACAATTTTGATGAGGTATCTAGTGGCTTGTAATGGAATACAATTTTAGTGACCTACTCAGGCATGGTTGCAGTCAGATTGACTGGATGCTAAAACCACACACATGCCAGTATCAGATACACACAAACACTGCCCCCATGAGCACACGCACGCACACAATTGAATTGGTGTAACAGAAACAGTAAGAGACTTAACTAATTCCTTAAACACTTGTTTTTATCGCACAGCATAATAGTCCCACCGGCTCTCAATTAGTTGACATACATAAACGCTTTGCTTAATGGAGATTAAGGACTACATACTGTGTGTAGATGTACATGTGTATTGTAAGTGACAGAGAGAAAGTGGAGGCAGTTTAATGCATACCAGGACTGTGACTGCATGCTTCTCTAATGGCATGTGCGAAATGTGGCATGTTGTGTCAAGTAAGTAAAACTACTTTTTTGTATATGCCAGATGTTGACACCGCAGTTTCTCGAATGTCCAATCTCCAATGTTTGCTTAGCCTGATCAAGTCTTATCAGAATATATCACACTGTATTATCAGACTTTCACAAACTACACTAATTTACTGACAAACTAAGTTCTATTTAAACTTTAACAACGTGTGTGTGTGTGTGTGTGTGTGTGTGTGTGTGAGCATGTGAGTGTTACAGATTTATGTGTCAGCCAGAGATCTGTTTCCCTTACAACCTATTTCCGTGCACGCTGGTAACTTATCTATGTGCAGGACAGCCCATTATCACTGACCAGGTAGCGTGTGAACTCCCCAGTCTCGTCTCCTCCCGAGTGTCATTCATGCCTCCTTTCTCCCTTATCATTCACAGCTCCGTTTTCCTTCGCTGACCTTAAATATCCCTCGTTTTTGAGGCACATTTCATCTCTGATGTCGCATCCATTCAGTTTGGCCTTCCACTGTGAAGGTTTTCAGGAGAATACACAATCACTGCTTTGCTGTTGCGGCTAGAAAGTAATTTTAGGGGCAAGCTTTGTCAGATAATGCTCATCTGCTCTTTTCAGCAGCGTTCTGTCCGATATGTGGCAAACACTGTCCGTGTTATTGGTCCCTGCATAATGACTTAACAGCTGCGACACAGAATAAAATTCGGCTCTAAAGTTGTCTGTGAGAATGTTTTAATTTACATTGCTAATTAAAACTTTTCCGGCAAATCGGAAGTTTAATATCATATCACTCAATATTTGTGGCTCATTTTCAGCATTAACAAAGAAAAGCACATGGTCACTTATGATATCTCAGAAATATTGTCATATTCACCATATTTTCTGCCTCTGCACAGACATTCAGTGTAACAAGTCACTGTAAAAAGTGCATTACACACAATATCTTGGATTTTAAATTATATACGTTTAACCTGAAAATAATTTCCCGTCACATAATTAGAATGTGTTTTCATCAATTTATATGAACACAGTATGCGTTTCTTCATGGTGAAGAAGCATCTAGACTTGACTTGATCAACAAAGATTTTTATTATTTAATTATTATTCCTTATAAATAACTATTCTCATCACCATTGGTACGTCTCATGTCTCTACACCATCACACTTGAAGAAAGCAATAGCTCACGTTAGCGTCATGCTGGTGACTGCGAGAAACGGATCGATAAATAAAGATGCACCACATTTACGATCTGTTCAGGTGACACAAGCTTTATTCCGTCTCAGATGAGGTGTTGAGTTGAGTTCAGGGAGTAGGGGGTATCAAGTGAAGCCAGCAACCATTGTCAGAAACATGCCTCTCCATGTCAACCAGAATCTGACATCCTGTTGACGTCTGAGAGACTTCCAGTGATACGGTGGCCTGCATGCCCCGTTCACGTGACCTCTACCTTTGTGAGTGCCCCTATGGCACTAGCATTACAGTGAAAGCAGAGACAGGTTAATGAAAGTAATGATGGAATCTTATATAACACGGGGGATTTTCTTACCTGACGGGGAACACCGCTTACACCTCGTTTATCTTTCTCTCTCTCGGTCACAGACACACACATACCCACACACTCACAGACACGCACTTTCCTACAGATACGTTAGAGCACATAAAGCATGAGAAGACATCGATTTAAAATTCCAGAGTGTATTGCATCTACATCACAGTAAGTCGTCATTATCATACATACAAGTACAGTGAAGTGGTCTTCTTGGTGTAATAAACTCTGGTCTGCTGTAGCCATGACGATGCCATTAATGATATCTGAACAGCCAAGGGGCCGACTATATCGAAAAGGCATGAAGCTGATTGTCAAACACGCAGGAGACACACAGAGAAAAAGCAGGCCAACCATATGGAACTAATTTATGTAGTAATCTGTATTAAACTTTTATCTCTCTATCAGTCTATTTCAGCTGGTTTCACACAAATCGTAATATGAAATACATCTTTCAAAGTGTAGGCTGAAACTAAAATGAACACTTTGTGGTTGTATGCTTCCACGGACTAGTTACACTTACAACCATGACTGTCCACACTCATACAATACAGACTTAGAAGAAAAGTATTTTTGCACAACATTATGATGTCACAGTGACGTTGACCTTTGATCTTTTGCATACAAAACATCATCTTGTCTCTTGCCATCACAGCAAACTGCCCCCACCTAATTCCAATAGGTTCTTGCCACTCTAAAGTGTTGATCTGATCATATGTTCAACCAGAAATGCATATATTATAGTAGTCTTAAGCCATTTTGATGTAACATCGTCTTCCTGGAGCCAGATGAACGTGACACTTACATTCCACCTGTAAAAAAAAACACTCATAAAACATACCAGAAGTATGTTACATTGATTCTACACGTATTCCTGTAAAACAACCTGGATCATGTGACATTTTTGGCCTAATGTCATATGATTCTTTCTCAGTTCCCTTTATTCTCCTTATCAAAACAATCATATTGGCTTCTTCCTCAAGTGCAGTTTCATAACTGTAGCATCAACTTCTAAATTAAGTTATCCACCAAACTGACTGATGTTCCAGATTTGGGATGATCATCCCACCCTCATAAATAAGTAGGATTCACTACCCGTTCAAAATGTTCAATATACCTATACTTCTTCCCATGAAAATACCAGATGAAGACAGAATGCTTACAACTTCTACACTGTCAAACAATCTGAAATCAGAAATATTGCGGATACATTGATACTTAGTATTACAGTATGATTATATATGGCAAATTCAACAGTAACCCAACATTACATTAATTAAGGCACTCCATTATAATACATAATGTGGAGTCAGACTGTCAGTAGTGGAGAATTCTCTCCTGTCCTACTTGTCAGTCAAAATGGATAAATACATTATTATCATGATACACTGAATAAATACAGCAGAGATATGATTCTAGACACTATGCACAAGTTGTTCCTATAAGTTGTGACTGTTCTTTTTTTCTTTTTTTACAACCTTGGTCTTATTTGTTGAGTACTGGCCATCTTTCCTTTCAGTTTTGCATATCTGCATCATCTCCATGTGCAACATTTTTGAATATTAAATTCATTTAAATTTAAAAAGTTGCCACACCTCAGACGCTTCGGCCTCCAGTTGTGCTTCTAACCACTGCTCCAGTGGTGGTATTTCCAACTCAAAAATGCTCATCACAGTCCTCCCTCCATTGTTGTATTACATGCGATTTGTTCTCATGCTGAAAACGTGACTTGTAGCGTAAGTGACTTTTACTGTTACTGAAAAAAGTGATCAGATTAGAGTAACGCGTTACTACGTAGCGCATTACCACCATCACTGCAGCTGAGTTATGTGTGCTTCAGTTGAAGCATTGCATGACACCAAATGAAACTGTTGTAGTTTTGACCAACGCACGCAATAGGAGTCATGGCCAAAACAATACAAATAAGAGCAAAGTTATGCTACAATAAAGTCTGTTATATGACAACAGAGAATTTTTTTCGTCTGTATTGATGCAGCTAAATCTCCTATTATGAAGTAGGTGTTAGATGTGCTGACATAAATTCCTGAAAATGAAGTGTCATCTTCATATTAGACGCAAAAGAGGTAAATGTGGTACAACATCATTATTATTATAAAACAAATCTTTACAAGGTGAGGTGAATGTCTAATTGATCCCATTACAGCAACCTTGGACACTCGGCAGTAACACTTCCATTACAATTAAGTCTGAGTAAAAGTACTTCCTTTACTTGCGTACAGTTTTCTCCTATCAATGATTCCCTTTGTCACTGCCAGATGCCGTTGGCCTTGTTGAGAGACATAGTACTACCCTGTCTGGTTTCTGCATTAGTCTTCATGGTTTCCTCAGCAGCATTTGTCAAGGGCAACTTCTCCTCTGCTTCTGTCTCTCTGTGGTAGAAGTAGTTGAAGTTGGAAACGATGACGGGAACAGGCAAAGCGATGGTCAGCACACCTGCAATGGCGCACAAGGTGCCCACCATCTTACCCCCCATAGTAATGGGACACATGTCCCCGTAGCCTACTGTGGTCATGGTAACCACAGCCCACCAGAATCCATCAGGTATGCTCACAAACTGTGTGTTAGGCTCATCTACCTCTGCGAAATAGATAGCACTGGAGAAAAGAATGACTCCAATGAAGAGGAAGAAGATGAGCAAACCAAGCTCACGCATGCTGGCCTTCAGAGTCTGCCCCAGGATCTGCAGCCCCTTGGAGTGACGTGACAGTTTGAATATACGAAACACCCTGACCAGACGGATGATACGCAGAATGGCCAAAGACATGTTCTGTCCTGAGTTCTCTTGTGGCGTTGTGGACAATTCTGTAATCAGAGTGAAAAAATAGGGCATGATGGATATGATGTCAATGATGTTCATGATGTTGTGGAAAAACTCACTTTTGCTTGGACAGGCAACGAATCGCACACAAAGTTCAAAGAAGAACCAAGCAATACAGGCAGTCTCAATGATGAAGAAAGGATCAGTGAGAGTTGTGGGCTTCACGCCAGGTGGAACCCCAGAAGCAAAGCCTATGGACTGGTTGAAAGGTTGTGCAGATGTGGGGACAATTGGGTCGGTGTCATCTCTGAATTCTGGCAGTGTTTCCATGCAGAAGATAATAATAGATATGACAATGACAAAGACAGACACCAGTGCTACAGCTCTTGCTGCATTGGAGCTCTCTGGGTACTCAAACAGCAGCCAGAACTGCCTGTAAATGTCGTTATCAGGGAGAGGAACCTCAACATCTTTTATGAATCCTTCGTCTTCTCTGAACTGCTCCATGGCCTCTATTCCAAGCTCGTAGAACACAATTTCATCGGCAAACACATCAAGGGGGACGTTTGCGGGTCGTCTTATCTTACCCCCTGACTGGTAGTAATACAAGATCCCATCAAAGCTCGGCCTGTTCCGATCAAAGAAGTACTCGTTCCTCATTGGATCGAAGTAGTCCATCCTCTTCAGTGGATCTCCCAGAAGTGTTTCGGGAAACTGGTCCAATGTTTTGAGTTGTGTCTCAAAACGTAGACCGGCAATGTTGATGATGACTTTCTGGTCTCCATCATCAAGCCCTCGTTTGTCTACGAAGAGATCTTCACAGCATTCCTTGGCGAGCCGGTTGAAGATCGTCTCACTCTCCTTCGTGGCCTCACTGCTTAGCAGCAGCTTCCAGTTAGAGAGTATGCTTGCACAGCTGCTGCGCCCTTGTCTGCGTGGAGTTGGCATTGTCGGAGACTGGGGTACTCCCAGTGTCTGCGTCTGGGGCATCGCCAGAGACAAGGTGGATTCCCACATGCAGGAGGGTACAGGGCTGTAGTGGGAGGATGTGGAGGACAGCTGAGGGGCTCGCAGGTGATAATTGCTGTCTGGGCTGTTGTGCTCTGGGGGCATGTCCACTGTGAGGGCTGTGGTCTCATCAGCGTAGGTGTCCGCCTCATCCTCGAGGCTGCCATCAAGCCCATCCAAGCTCTCAAAGTCTACCAGGGCCACCTCCATGGCTTTAGTTCAGCCAGTGCAAAGCCAGACAGTCACACACACACAGACTGACAGATGGTAGGCTCAGTCACCAGAATCAGGCGCAGCGTAACAGGGCATCCAGTCTGCAGGAGAACTCACAGTAACAGAACAACAGGAGTGTTTTTTCCCTCAAATCCCTGCAGAGACAGAGAGAAACAGAGTCAGTGTGTTTCTGTCAGTTCTGCTTGTTGTGGGTTAATTGTCATCCGGTGGCGAGGATATGTGACATACACTATCATGGCACCTTGTTTTTTTAGGTACCCATCTCCTCTCAAACAGCAATAAAATAGATGTGGAATAGAGGAGAGGAAAGAAGTGGACGGAATGAGACACTGGAAAGAAAAATGAAGAGACTGCAACAGTAGTTGGAGAATATTTGACTCTTTTTGAAAGAAAAGAGTTTGTTTTCACAGCCTGAGATTGTGGAGGCACTGCGATGAGTCATGTAACTGTGAAAACAGCAGACAATTAAACAAAGCAGCAAGTAAGTATTTTGACGTGAGTGCAGATTGGTCTCATTTGTCAAAAGTTAAAACATCTCTGATCAAACCACTTTGTCTTCGTATACTGGAATTGACAGTATTTTTTTCATGCACAAAAACAACCCCCCAACTCAAAACCCGGTCAAGGGAAAGGCACTCACAGTGGACACCCGGTAATTACCCTAATGCAGGGTAACTGGGGCTGTGCATACATTAGTACATAATTAACTGGCTGTGCAGTGATAGCATGTGGCTGGCTTCTCCCACCGTGGCTCACATTTACACTACACTGTGCCACCTCTATTCTCTATTCAGGGTATTTTGTGTGTGTTTGCATTTGTATTAATATATCTGTGATAGAGATCACATGAAATCGTACACTGATCTGCGAGGTGTGGATGTGATTAACATGCGTGCATGTGAGTGTGTGTGTGTATCTGTGTGTGTGTGTGTGTGTGTGTTGGCTAAAGCCTGCAGATGTTTAATTAAAGACTCCAGAGATGAGTCACCACCTAAAACCAGTGCCAGTGATACCAATCCTGGTGGGGGGCAGGGAGACAGAAAGGGACAGAAAGAGGGAGAGAGGGAGCGAGACAGAAGTAGGATGACATGAAAATTGTTGGGAAGACGGATGTGGGTGGATGGAGTGGGTGGAGTGAGGACAGAGTTGCAAAAAAAGGAAAGTGACAATGAGACAGAATGGGAGTTGATAGGTGGGTGGATGGATAGACAGCATGATGAGAGAGGACCCCTGACAGGGAACGAACAGTGATTTATCGAGAGCGGGAGAAACACGACAAGGAGGGGAAAAGGCGAATAAAAACTGTGACTGGTAAATATATTTAATGTGAACAAGTTAAGTCAGAATCAACGTCTATTCTCATCGTAGATCACATTAGTGGAATGAAGTCATTTGACACAACCACAACTTCAATCAATATCAGGAAATCAATGATATTGGCTAATGTTTTTTCCAATAACTCCATACGCCGCCAATGTCTTATTTCAATTAAAACAGATGGAACCATTAACGTTTTGTCTCTTAAAAGTAATGGAAACACAAAGGACAGCTCTGACTATCCAAAAAGACAGACGCTTCAGCTATTTATCTTTAATTACAGTGCTACTCGAGACACATGAAATCAGTGTCTGAAGAATTTGCTCCATTGACCCTTAAAGGAAGATGGGAAGCAACAGAAACATTAAAAACATCCCAAGCAGACTCAAGGACAGAATAATAACAAACAAGAAACAAACACCTTATAGTCACATCTTACCTTGCAGGAGGCTTTCACACTGCATGTATACAATGTGCCCTTAATAAGCAACGAGAGAACGAGACAAGTGTCCTCGCAAGTTCTGCCTGAGCTGCAGCTTTCTGGTACCTTCTCCTCCGGGATCAGAATGACTGATCAGTCGTGGACTACACTGGGTAACCTTATGCTAGAGTAGAAACTAGAGCTGTTGCAAAGGCCACATGCACACACCTGCAAACAAGCATGTGAACAGGCGTGTTACAGACGTAATACTGTGTAAACCAGTCCAAAGGTTGACCACTTTGGATGCAGGCGCGTGCGTAGAGGTGTGAGCAGGCACTTCTGTGTTTAGGCATGTGTGTCATAAGCTCCCTTTAAGGGAACCGAGTGGGGTAGTCAGTGGCTCCTCGACTGGAACAGAGTGATTAGATCCTCGGATGTCAACGCGATTGACTCGCTTACCCTGCGCACTCAGCGTAGACAGACACACACACACACAGGTCGTATCCATATCTAACTTATTTACAGTATCACGCTAAATAATTGATATTTAACAACTCCGTTAACATGTTCAACGCAGTGGGGTAGAAAACATGATGAGAGAGCGACATGGGAAGAGGAACCAAAACTCCTTTCCTTCCTCACCCCTACCTTTCACTTTCAGCTCTTTTGGTGTCTCTTTTAACCTGTTTAGAAAAAAAAAATTGTTTTTAAGCGCTGCACACCATAGAAACATGAACTCTGAATGACTTTCAGCCTGAGTTACTGTCTAACATCTGCTCCATTCCAACTGAAATAATCAGACATTTACGATCTTAAGGGGTCCTCAGGCATTTCTCTGCCAACCACAGAGGTCATATGTAATCTTAGTTCACATGCCACACGGTCTCCATACCGCCCTGTCCTCACACTGTTAAATATATTTCTGCCCATAGGCATGCACGGGATCCACGACTCTACTTTCACAATCCCAAGAGTACGTGTGAACGGCTAGTGTGGGGAGCCTTGTCAACACGGTTCGATCAACACGTCTCGTTCTCTTTTACGTCCTTCAGTTTGACTCGTCACGCTTGTCACTGAATTAAAAAATTACCCATGCAACCATATCAAATGGAGCCTGTCGAGGACGCTTATCAAAATGTGTTCTCAATAATTAGCAACGTCCAAAATTATTAACACAGTGAAGCTCGCAGAAAGAATGCATCGCCACACGGCTTACGAATCATCATGCCATGTTCATATTCTGTTCTCTGCGTACACATAGACACTACAATATGAGGCTAGATGATTCCTGCGAACTCTAAGATGCTAACTCAACACTGGCACTGATTGGAAATAAATACGTGTGTAAATACATGAGAATTAAAGGACGGAAACAACCAAAATATATGCAGTAAAGTAGGAAAGTAAACGGATGCACAAAACTAAACTCCAAAGTTCTTCTGATTATAATGATATTGAAACCAACATACATTAAGATAGATAGATTATTTTATTCATCCTCAAAGGGAAATTAGGTAAACGGGAATAGTAAAAACTGCATATAATAAATATAATGTTTTAAATTGCTACAGAGCACGTGAGGATGAAATGCAGAGTGACCTTCACTTGAGGCAGGACAGGGTAAAACCGTTGTGTCGCATGGGGCCCACCCATGGTGGTGGAACTATTCTCGCCCCGCTATTAATACACAGGGAGTCACGGTGAGAGAAACCCAAGAGATAACGGCCTGCTACATGTGATGCACCGATGAAGACATCAGGGAGGCAAAAAAAAAAAAAAAAAAATGGTGGATCTGCATCAAAAATATGTGCGCCTAATGCACGCTGCGCTGAGCTGTACATTTTAGTAAGCTATCCCCTTTGACTTGATCGCATGTGTGCAAACAGATGTTCGGGATGATCTAGCTTAACTACACCCGCTCCTTCTCTAGCGGTTTGGCAAGAAATGCATTTATATGTCAAATATTTAACTCGTAATGTTTTCCACTTTCCATAATAATATCATTACTTACATGCACATTCATATTTGATATTAAGATTAAATGGCATGTTCTGATTGAAATTTCTGAATTAAGCACTGGGGCTGGAGCCTATCCCAGCTGTTATTGGGTAAGTGGTGAGGTACATCCTGGACAGGTCACCACAAAGTGACAAACAACTCACCGTTCACCAGTTTATCAAATAAAAGTCTTTGGACTGTGTGAGGAAGTGGCTATACCAAGAGAGAAGCCATGTGGCCAGGCGGCTGGCGGGACCGAACTCTCTTGCTATGAGGCATCACTGTGCTGCCCAAAGAAAAAACACAACACAAAAATAAGGAAACAATCCTACTGCATGCAAATAGGGATATTAGTGAACTATTGTTTTTGTAATTTTAACAGCTAGGTTTGAGTTATTCAGTAGAGCAGTGTGGCGTGAACAAGCCTGGAGGCCAGCCCGACCTTCCAAAAGTTGTTTGCGTAGGAAAGTTAGAAAAACTGATTATGCCAAAGGAAAAAAAAGATCTGCCGGGTCAATTAAATTGTTCACGTGGGCCTTATGTGGCGTGATAGAAGAATATCAGAGACTTGGTCATGTACGCCACCTGAGCACTGTGAAGATGTGACCACTAAAAGATAAAACCACGTAAAAACGTGCTCATTAACACACACAAGCACCGTGTCTCTCCAGCCGGGCTAAAGTCATTTTTATGCCTCTTTTCTTTTAATGGACAAAAGTAAGTGTTGGCTTTTAATTTTTGTGTAGAGCACTTCTATTAAGGACAGTCTCCCCTTAAAGCACAGCGAGCGCTGCATGGTTAATCTTGTACTTGTTTCTGTGAGGTGGGTGGTTGGGTGGAACGGGCAGGGTGCGGTGGGGATGTGTTTGTGTGACGGCATTGGTTGGTAGAGCTGATATTTTTGGATCAGAGTTTTGACCCTATTAAGAAGATTAATGCAGGCTGGGCAGCTCAGTGCTATAAGCTGGAGGATCTCTTCCGTCAGATCAACACAGATACTAGTGAGTCATAACAGATCGGCACACCAACACAGAAAGCACACATGCACACTGATATTCCTACACTTTTAAAGCGTTTGAATGAAGAGAATTCAGATTGAATGAGAACATTTTTAAGTTATATACCTTGTTTTTTTTATTTTTTATTTTTTTCAAGTATAAGTGGAGAACCTAAAGTTGCATCTGTCTCATTTATTCCACTCTACATCCTTGTCAAAACTTGTCACACATGTATTGCCCAGAATGCAGACACACTGACTAAAGATTCAGGTTTGTTAGGAACCTCAGGAATGATGTTTAGTCACTTTCAAACTTGCTTCACTCAAAGCTTTTCAGGTTTTTGTCAAACTTTCACTAGACCTGCAAAAACCTTTTTTCACATGATAAAGAATAAACGCAAATGCGATGTAAAAGTATCTGAGGCTCTAGCAGAACAATATCCCAGACAATTTTGAAACTGTTTTAAAGTTTCGGTTTGACACATCTTTGATCTCAAAAAGAGGACATGTCCGGGAAAAAGAGGATGTCTGGTCACCCTCTTTAAGACTGAGCTTACGACTTAACAGGGTTAAGTACAGAGTGTCACAACAAAAAAACGATTATGGTTGCAATACTTCGGTGATTAATTCATTTTTTTTTTTTTTTTAGTCAGCTTTAATCCTTTTGTTACGTGCCAGGAGCGCTCCTGTGTTGCCACATTCTGCAAATGGTGATTGAATGCACCTGTTTCCATTTAATCATGTTTATTCATTTTATTTGACAATAAAGAACTTGAGAACTCCTGAATTGTTCCTATAGCCTTCCCGAAGTTAATTTCATCATTGTTACTCCTCTCATTACATGGACTTATTTTGAAATTAGAATATTATCTTAATGAAAATTCTTTCCAGCTGGCTCCATGCTGTCAAGTCTAGGAAGATTTGTCTCCTCTGCTGTATGCATGAAAAGATTAAAGTATTTTTTAATGGTAGCCGTGGTATTTAAATACACTTTGGCTGGCAATATTGCTGAATCCTTTTTATTGATCTGTAATTTGTAAAGTAAAAGTTGTATTACCAACTATAGGCCTCCAAAGATGATACTAGTCATGGCACAACTCAACTCTTATTAGAATATAAACCTGGTAACAAGGCATGGAGAAAAATAATATCTCTACATGCAACTGAAAAGTCCTGAACCATTTTTTCGTTGTGGAAACAAATCTCCCTTCTGGGACAAATATAGTCTGAAGTCAAATTGAAATCAGATGACGTTCATGACAACATTGTCATTTTTCTGTCCATCACCACAGAAAGTTTGCTGATCTGCTGGTGCACATCCAAACGGAGCAACTCCAGACCAACATTCCTCCACAGAAATGTTCTGATGTTTGGGCTGATTTCCAGGCTTGCGAATAGTTATGCCCACTGCCTAGTGTACCTAGGTTGAAAGACAAAGGAATTTTATCCACCGCATTCATTCATTTATTTTTTTAAAGGGAGAGATATAACATTTATAAGCTCACGCATACAGTGCAGATGTGTATTTGGCACACAAACTGTCACACATACTGTGCAGTTGTTGTCGTTGTTTTTTTTTTTTTTCAGATAGTGACCCAGATGGTGCATATAATTAATCTATTTCATCATTACATCACACATTTTTTTTAATTAACCGTATCGCTCTCTCTTGATCCTTTAAACCGCTTCCTAAATATTGTATTACACAGGTGCATTTGGTAATGCAGTTCTCACGACCAGAGCCAAACGCTGCCTCTCATTAACAGGGCTAAAAATGGAGGCAAAATGACCCTCAGTGAATTTGGCCCTGCACTGCATTTCTGATCACCAAGCTCCAAAGACAATCTTTTACTTGTGGGACACATGGACACTGTTTTGCCAATTACTTTTTCACTACACTATAATACTTATTTTTAAAAATTTATTTTAATTTAATTTTATTTTATCTTTATTTTTACTTGTGATACTTTTATGTGCAACTAAGCTACTGTGACCAAGTAATTTCCCTTGTGGATCATTAAAGCCAGTCTATTAAGTCTATCTGAACAGAAGAATGAACATAGCTGAAACACACAGAGTCGGATGTATAAAAATACAAAGACCCAAACGACGACCAGCACGGACGAAGAGGGTGCATGCTCTAATGACTGCTACGCGTTAAACACCAGGATTCTGGGTTCAGACCTGTTACGGCTGACGATGATGAGCTATCCTGACAAACTGCTTAATTTTTATCCTTGTTTTTACTACTCCGTATGTCTGTCTGGAGCAGATTTGTGGTTTTACGTGCAGACTCCACGAGACATTCGTAAGATGTAAGCTGCTGATGCTGACATGGGCGTGTTTGCAGGCTTCAGGCCAAGTCTCAGTGGAGAGCAGCTGGGACCAAAATCCTCCCCTGGCCTTTTGACAAGACACACACGCACACACACTACACAACCCTAACTATAACCCAATATCAAAACAGAACATATCACTCCATGATAAATTAAAAACTTCCTGTGGAGCATCTAACACGCAGCCAGGGCTCTCTAGAGAAGAGGACTTGCCAACAGGCATACCGCAGACTACTATCATCCACTCAAATAGATTAAACAGATTAAAGAGACACAGGGGAGTTTTCCATGTGTCACTCACTTGCTATTAAAAAAAATAAATAATAAACACCAGCTCACCTGCTGCGATGGTTGGAGGCGTCTCCAAAAATATTGTATTTCCCACATCTTGGTGCAACTGTCTACCAAACACTTGAAATGAATTTAACAAACACTAACTTATATATCTGCAGGTAAATGCAGAAATGCTTACTCATATTTCTAGCAAACACGAATAATTAATGCTTCTACTTGGCGTGCCTGCAACGAATAAAATATTGAGATGTGCACCTCAACTGACGAAAAGTTTGCTATGACCATCCTTCACACATGTGCAGAAACCCAGCTAGGATACCAGGACCACAACAGGTCATTTACTGAGAAAATAAATATTTTTGGTTTGCTGCAGTTCCACTTTAGTTTGAGGATTAACGTGCCCATTCCCAGGTCATTTTTTATGTGACGAAGCGACAAAGAACTAACTACTCTACATCATAAATTTGATTTTGTCACAAAAAAAGGTCAACTCTAAACCATGTGAATTATCCTCTGCGTGCCACACCTCACATTACCTCATATACCTCATTTGGTTTCTCTTTACCTAAAAAGCAATGAAATTTATACACTCTCAGCCCTCCCACTATCCAGCCAGGTCACCCGCCACTTCCTCCTCCTCCTCCTCCTCCTCCTCCTCCTCCTCCTCCTCTTCCTGCTGGCATTCTTCCTCCACAGTGAGGATTAAGCCCTTCTCATTTACAGAAATATTACATTATTTTTTTTAGAAACCTTTTATTTGTGCCAGACCCAGACGGGGAAAATATGGCCATCTGGTCTGACTCTCTATTACATCTCAACTAATCTCTGATGGCGTACAAACAAGCAACAGACATGCACACGCAGGCACAAAAACGCACACGCAGATGCCAAAATACACCATGCATGTTGGGCGAATCACCACATCTGCTTATGAAATTAACAAATGACACATACTTTTGATCCATAAAGAAAGTGAGGTTGGACTCATGACATGTCGACTACTGTATACGGAAATATGACAGCTGAAGTTAATTAAGACAGTCACATAAATTGTAACGTTTGAGGTAAACAGTTAGTCGTGAACGTCACTTTCTCAGTATGTTTTCAGTGTTGGATCTAGCTGAAACTTCTCTTACGGAGAAAAAGCTCTAGTAGACGTATACACAACACAACCCAACTGTGTGAGCCAGCTGTAAATGGAAATGGAAAACAGAGCAGAGCAATAAATGGTGGTGGAATCACTTTTGTCAATCATATTATTAAACAGCAGTACTTCTATTTGCAAAACTTGTCTGTTTATGGATAAATGTTAAACGTTCAGATTTTTATTTTTGTTTTGTGTGTGAAAAATTACTTTTCACTGTGTAGATCAATAACTGAAGAAACATTCATTTGGTTTCTTAGGTCTAGCAGTTACTCATAGCACCAGGCCTACCTTTTTTTTTTTTTTTTATCTAAAACATCTCGCAGATTAGTGGCAATGAGGAGGAGGACCTAGTGTAACATGCTCTCAAACAGTTGTCATGTATTGTGAGTTAAGTTCTTACTGTGAATACACATGTGCCGTCATGCAACCTTTTATTTATTTATTCATTTATTTGGTAAGTTTCTCCCATTTGTTGTATTTCCTTTTTAAAATCGAAGGACTACAGAAAGTGTCATGAAGGTGGATGGATACAAGATGTTGGCACATTTAAATAAAGCACAGCTCGTGTATCGCGACTATGAACTGGTGGAATAAAAATATAATTTAAAAAAGAAACCTTAAACGACCACACACGGATCCACAAACTTGTTGCCACAGGTCGCTTACCCGCGCTGCCGTGAAGATCCTGCAAACTTCCGGGCGTAGTTGGTGACAGAAGTTTCTTGCTCCGGGCCGTGCCGGAGGCATGGTCAGTGCGCACTGGATCGACAGACCACAATGCGTCTCCTGTCCCCCCCAGCCTGACCGCACCGACAACAAGCGCGACCGAGGTCTCCCGGCCAATCACCCGGGGGCCAGATGTGAGAGTGATATAACAACAGCATGGTTACGTTTAATTTGGCCAATTCCCTAAACCGTGCAAAATCCCTGTTTTTCTTCGTCCTCCAACCAAAGCTGTCTCTCCATCTCGAGGGGAGGAGAGAGGACGAGTGAGTGCGTGTGCGAGAAAGACAGAGAGGGAGAGAGATAGTGAGAGATTAAAAAAGGCTTGTGTCCTGACCTCCTGCCAGCATGCTCTATGCTCTCTTGACTGCAACTTTCTCTTCTCACTTCTCGCTAGAATGGTGGAGAAGGGGACATTATGTTTTTTGTTTGTTTGTTTTGTCACGCCTAATTGTCCTTTTGTAGTCCAGCTGCTCATTGCAGACTGCAGAATACAAGGGGTTGTGTTTCCGTCAGCTGTTCTTTCTGTCCCTCTTCATAACAAGAGCACACTTAAATGAATGTGTAGCTTCAATCGGATTTGGAGAAATCAAGTGGGCAGTCTTCCCAAGATGTCAGTCAGCAGCTCCCTTTACTGCTTCCTTGCTGAGCTGAGAAGTTGAAAAGTGTATTACATCTTATGCACACACACACACGTGTATATGTATGTGTATAATCACATAATCACTGTATGTGTGTACAAGACAGGGATACGAACAAGGACATACTGCATGAACTTATTAATAACTTAACTAAAATAAAACTTGCTGTGTTATGGAGGTAGGCCAAAAAACAAAACTTTGCAGATGCTTTTAAGAACTGAAAAGACTAGAGGAAAAAAAAAATCTCGGTGTGTCCATATAGGCTGAGGCCCATGTTACTCTGGTGTCTTCTTGTTCTCCATGAAGGTTCTACTCATTCAGGTTGTGGTATGTCCAAAAAGCAAACTGAAACAAAGGCAAATGGACTTATAGAGTTTCCTGAAGATATCATCCAAGGACCTTCTTCGTACTGGTGCAGGGTTTGGGTTAAAATAGGAATATCTGTGAGTGTTGCCAATCGGAATCTCACATGTTAACAACCACATACGTGGCTGTAGGTACTTGAATGAGTGGCTAAACATCCCAAGACACTCTACAAGTTGTCTTTCTGATGTTACCCTCTTTTTTTTCCACTGGCCCCTGAACCAGGAAGTCGAACAAAGCAAAGAGGGAGGGACACCACAATACAGACAGTTGCTTCAATAGCTGTCAATAACAATACAAATTGTCTCAAGACGCTTTACAACAGCGAGCCTGAAACCTCCAGAGCAAGGCTGAAGGTGATGATGGCAAGGAAAAACTCGCTTTCTAACAGGAAGAAACCTTGAGCAGAGGAGGATGGAGGGATGGAGGGACCCATCTGCCGAAGGCCGGCCGGGTAGAAACAAAGAGGATAAAGAAAAAAGAAGAACAGGAGATAAACAAACTTCTGTCATAGATACATACATCAGGCTGAAGAAAACACGTATAATCTAACAATACAAGATATAGCTGATGATCTTATGTGACAGTTTGAGAGTATAAGAGGATTCACGGGCAGGTTGGGGAATTGTTCATCCAGGTAGGAGTGGATAAATGCCAGAGGCCATGAAGACTGGGCAGATTGACAGATGCTAATAGACTCACATTTTTTTTGCACACTGTGGTCATGACTTGTTTTTAAGTGCACTTGAAAAATGTAAACATCTCCTTTAATCCTCTCTAGTGCTGCATTTCTCTCATTTTGCCTTTTTGCATTTGGGCATCCCACACCCCACACCACGTGTCATCTTTCTAGGAGTGATGAATATCGGGTCACATGAACCGTTGAGGTCAAAAGGATGCACCCTATGACCGAGCGAGATTGATTCAGTTGCCTCAATTGCCTTCTGTAAAGTAGATCTCTCATCATACTGGTTTGAATGGATGTGTGATACGGTGACCCCTGGACCTGCACACTGCCTCAGGCTAGAGAGTAGAAGCCACTGCCTGACTGCTGGGTGACTGAGCAGAGATCAGTGTGCAGTCACATGTTGGGAGCTGCACAGTATGGATAGGCTTCCCTCTGCAGTCTGCTAGCGGGACTGCTGTTTAATGCCCAACAGAAACCCATTTTATACTGACTTCAGACACACTGTTTTATTGTGAAGTACTCCCTTCAATTTTATCCAAAAGAATCTCTCTTCGTGATGCTCATGATGACAATAAACCCAGTATTTGAATGCATGTATTTGTTTTATTGTTTCCATCCAATAGCATCAAATGTATTTCTATTTTCAGTGCTTTTAATCAAGTACAATTAACGTCTTAATTAATAAATACGTAGGCCATAACCTTAAATGTAATCAGTCTTAAACACAACTTTATTCTCTCATTATCTTATCCCTAAATCAGACATACTCCACAACATGTATCTTCTTGTTTTCTCACTGCCAATCTGGCCTGCGCAGCCCATCGGTCCATATTCATGAGCACTGCTTTCTTCTTCCAGTGAAAGAAGACTACATGTTTCAACAGGCCCTATCTCCTGCTCTCCTCTCACTTATGCACGCGTATCTGTTTTTCTTATTCCACATCTGTCAGTGCTATCAGCACCCTGTTTCTGCTCTGTTTTCCCCATAGAGTCATGAAAATAGGTCAGAGAGAGCAGTGGTAGCCAACTACTGAGCAAACCGGAGACATGAGGGGAAAGAAGGAGGAAATCTGAAAGTATGTATATGAAGCCCTCAGCTTGGATGACTTATACTATTTTTCTGGTCAGGAAAACGTATGCTTGCCTATTATCACATCATATTTCATTCTCAAGCCAGAACTTGGTGACATCTTCTAATCCCATCCTTGGGCACTGGGGTTTTAAGGCTCCTCTTTCTTGCTCAGAGCCATCCGCATCATTCTGATCAGTGGAGGTTGACGAGACTTAAAATATTTGGGGATGACTGATCAGTTGATGGAGACTGTTAGCCACATGAGGATCATTATGCTCAGTCTGAGAAAGAAGCCATTTATAGCCAAAGTGAGTTGCAAAATCCAAAGGTGGGGGAAAGTCAAGTGTTACACAAGGTTGAAGGACACGTGCATTAATGCACTATTTTTCAATTTGTTATAGCACACTTGTTGTGTTTCCTGGGAGCCTGAAGGGATTTTGAGAAATTGAACTTGCTGGGGCAGGGACTAAATCAGTATTTGCACTCTGTTGGAAAAAGAATCCTTATTCAAATGTGGACATCCTGAAACAGTAAAGATGCCTTTCCTGGGTTGTCTGTTCCAGTAGACAAAAAACGGAGAAACAAACAAAACTTTTATAGGATAAAAAAAAAGCAATAAAAAAACACCATCTGGTTTTAATCACAGTTTTACAGTTGAAGCATGATGCAGAGCTATATTATACTAAGAGTAGTGTTATGATATTGCTGAGGCCCGCAACTGGTAATGAGACTTAAGGTATTACCCCACCAAATTGATGGAGAGATTAAGTAGGGACCCCCTACCTACTATATGTGTTCTATATTCAATTCTGCCTAGTGCTATTTGTAAATATATATTATTATTATAAGCAAATAATACACAGGTTTAAATATTTTTATTTCAAACATGAAACACTACTGTTTCATGTTTGAAATAAAAATATTAAAACAGTAGTGTTTCATGGCCGTGTCAGAACACTGTGTGGGAAAATTAAAGAAAATGTATAAAAAAATGTCCGATCAACTAAAGATTTTTCGACCCCCCCTGCAGTACCTCCACGGACCCCTAGGGGTCGCGGACCTCCTGTTGAAGACCTATGATCTATATACACTTGCACTGCCACCGCACGTCCAGAAGGAACCTAAACGGGTGCCGTAAATAATGTTGTCCTGCAGGGGGAGGTAATGCGCCCAGAAGCTTTAACGCTTTCGAAATCCGAAAAGTAGAATAAGAAGGCGAACTGGGCGCGCGCCGAGCTTCTTCCTGATCTGATTTAAAAACTTGGCAGAAAACTCAAGGTAATTCACTGAATGAGCTCGGGTATTGCTCTTATGTTGATCCCCTCAAAATGTTTATTGATTCGACCAAAGAGTAATGGTAGACATCACATTGCAAAAAGACATGGCGATTAAAACATGCATTCAATAAATAAAATAAATGCATCTCAATAGCTGCAGAAATGAGTTGCCAGTACGGCCAGGTGAGCATGATCCAGAGGAGAAAATGGTATTTATGTGTTGAATGGTGTTTACTGGGATCGTCATGTGGGATTTTATTGCATGATACAAAGCCTGTTTTAAAATGTCTGTCTAAACGTGAGATATGAGATCAATGATATTAATGATATTAATTAAATGACATATTAATTTGATCAGATCATGAATCATATAAATTGTATATAATAGTAATATATAATATAATATAATATAATATAATATAATATAATATAATATAATATAATATAATTATATCATATATAATAATAATGTGGCTACGTCCTGTCCTAGTCTCCTTGAAAATGGTCAGTTCAATAGAATCATGTTGATGAGACATGATGAGATTGAGAGGTTTTGATATGCATAAAGTACTAGCTTTATTTTCACATTGCAGAGTGGGAAATAAACACAGATTTTTGTAAAAACAGATGGCTAGAAGTTGTAAAAACAGGTCAGTATTCATGTACTGTATATACACTGACTAGCTTAAGGAGAGCAAATAAAGTAATTTAAGCAACAGTGTCCTTCTAATGTTTCAAATACATGCAAATTATCCATGTTTTGTTTTTCTTTTAGAAGACATCCCTCATTCAGGGATCCAGGTGTACTGCATTAATTGCAAAATTATGAGCAGTGTGCAAAATCAATAGTAAGGATCTGCAGTAGTTACTTGTCAATATGTAATAATAGTTATTATTTTAAATGTATAACCTCCCCGACATGATTTAGAATGGGGGCTTTGAATGCAGGAGAGCAGGCAGAGGAAGGAAGCAAATGAACCCTTTGACATGCTAATGCAAAGCAACCATCAACTGCTAATGCTTTCCAATCAGCACCCCATTATGCAGTCCACTTCTAATGCACGCTTGATCAATACACAGAGAGACACGAAGAATTAAAACGCTACAGGCGAAAAATTAGTGTGTTTGCAGACTGTGAGACCACATTTGCAAATAACAACGTTTGAAAGTAATTCCTTTAATAAAGGCCACTTGAACCTGTGAGACAGATGAGTGAAAAACACACCTGCAGGAAGACAGGGAAAACCAAAAGGGAACAAAGAACAAGGCAGAGACAGAAGACCTGAGGGAGATGGCAGAGCTTGGGTTTTGAGCTTATGAATTATTCATGTGGGTGGGATATTTTAATCCCCCATATCATGTCTGTGAGCAATGAGTGGGTGGAGGTACTGAGATGAGGAGAGGAAGTGGATATGATTTGCCTATTTCTACTCTAGTGACTGTTATTGTACTTTGCAACACACACACGCACACTGATATGAACCCAATCTTACTTCCCCATCTGGAAATGTAAAAAAATCCATCTTTGATGTTCATCAATGCAATCCAACATCAGAGAAGAACAACTCTTTCCTCTTGTCAGTGGGCTTGTTGCCACATATTGAAACAGTTGCATTCAATCTGCTAATAGTCTTTTATAGACTTATTTTCTGTTACAGAACGCCTGGCTCATTTTAACCTTAAAGAAACATGACAAGTATGACAGAAACTAAAGAAATGTGTGTAAGTTAAGTTATTTAATTTTATTTATATTCAGTGGAAAGATGCTTTTTTTTGTTTTTTTTTTAAAATGTGTTTAGTACCATTTGACACATTTAAAATGAGAGTTGCTTTTTGCAGTAGTTGTGACAGAAAATAACAGGTTTTCTGTAGAAACTGACATCCACTGTAGAACAAACAACCCCTGTTCAGTGTGGAAATTGTCATGTCTCCGTATGAACACTAGGGGTCAGACAGTGTAGCAATGACCTGAGCCTACTGTAAGCAGGGAACTCTGTCCACGCAAAAAAAAGAAATCCACATTCAGCCAGTCGTTGAGTGAGGGGTCCTACAGTCACGTGTGCTTCAGTTCAAATGTCTCAAAGCTCATGGTGACCTGATGTGTGTGTGTGTGTGTCTGTCTCTGTGTGTGTTTGTGTCCGTGCTCTGATGCAAGTACACTACCTCTTCACGTTGTTCTTGCGCACGCCAGGGCTTCCAGATGCCATGCTGTTTGTCAGTTCGTATACACACAGCGGGAGGATTTCTTTCTGCAGCTTTCAGAGGTTGTCTCAGGTATCACTGACAGTGTTTGTCGCTTGTTACTATGCAGCGACAGTTATTCTAAAATGGAGCATGAGGCACGAGGGCTCTCTCTTTACTGATGTATCTTGTCACGCATAATTCTTGGGAGATTCTTTTTTTTTTCCTCCCTGAAGATCACTGCAGCCCTAGATTATGCTGTTTACCTTGCTGTTACTCTCGGAGTGTCCTTGGTGCACGGTGCTTGCGTTGCTTCCACATACTGGCGGTGGCTGACGTAAAGACAGATGGAGTACTTTGTTTATGCAATCTCCAAATATGTATAATTTACCAGATGTTGTCTCTGCATGTTAGGTGCAGAAATTAGATCAAACTCAATGCAAAATTAGTCTTATCTTATTTAATTAATGTAATAATTTATCAGTTACCATCTTCGGGGTGGTGAGTATCATCATGTCCAGCAACAGCTACTTTGATCCAGTGACTATAAACAATCTTTTCCACTTAGTAGAAGTACATCTTCTGAGATCACCAAAAATCAGGACAGTGCTGTGTTCCCCCTGTAAGAAGAGGTGTATGATGTAGAGCGGCTCACAGGATGTAGGCCAAACCCGTAAATCAATTCAGTTCATTAAACACATTGAAAGACTGAAGCTCCCTAGTGGCATCCCCCTTTTTTTTCTCGTTCTCATATGTCCACCATCTCCTCTCTCAAAATCTAACCCTTCTCCATTATTCCCTCCCAGTTCCAAACACACACCAACCATGCATCCGATATTTTTGACTGATCTAAATATTTATGTCTTTACGTTCCGTTGTGTAAATGGAACAAAAATCTGGTCGTCCACATTTATCCCAGGTATTAAGTGTGCAATTTGCGCATTCCTGCGATGCGCAGTCCTCTCCCTGGCTTTTTAACCACAAACAAATGAACAGAAGGGAAGCCCGCTGCTATTAATAGCGGTGGTAAATATAGGGGGCTTCCTCTGCAGAGACGGGAGTGATGAAATGGGGGCTTCCCCTCCTCCACACAATTGCACATGAATGCACAGATGTGCGTACTACACAGGCTTCCCCTATGGAACCCGCTGTGCTATAAAGAAAGTTCAGGTTGACAGGCTATTAAGTGGGCAGTGCACTAGGTTATAAATCAGATCTGCTGCAGAGGGTAAATGTTCCCAGCATGTGAGGCATTCACTTGGCTTATTGGTTATTGCCTCAGGCAGCAGATGGATGCGCACAATGACAGGCTATAGGGCCGAAATTGGGCAGTGAAATGAATTTGTAATATAGCGGCTGCATTTTATTATTTTCTTTAAGCCACTAAATCAAATGGAAATAAACGAGAGCCTGAAGTGTCGCTTTACACCACACGCATTTTAAAAAGGGATTAACAGTGTTGGTTGTGTTCCTGCCTTAAATTAAACCTGAGAAAAGATCGCTTTCAGTCGCATCAAATTGAAACATTTATGTGACCTCTTAACCCGTAAGAGCTCTTTCTCTGGCCGCAGACATTCTGCAAATCTATTTAAAAAGCCTGTACATTTTAAGCTTTTAGAGTTGTCACCACTGGCTTTTCTGCCATAAATCCTACAATGTGTTGACATTAACGTCTGACGTAATACAAACTCACTAAAACCCATTTTATCTATTCCTAAACTATGGAAAACAAGCTGTCACATGCTTTCCGAGAATAGATAAAGGGGGATATTTGCTGCCGGGCGGCTTAAATTAGGTTTGAGCTCATTTATATATATACATGTACATAGCTAATCAAAGAGAAATCAATGGAACAACACCCGCCATCAGTTGTCTGGGAGGCTGAGTGGACGGATGATGTCCTCAGCTGACATACGGGAACCCAGTCAACTGAGACGTGCAGAGGGACCATTATACTCCTAATGTTATGTCTGAGAGGAGAATCAGATCACCAGTTGTACATTACACTTGGGCCGCGAGCTGCTGGAGACTGAGAGAATTTGTGGGAAATGAAATGTGAGAGGGCCAAATAATAAAGCACGGAAAAGCTCCAGCGGCAGCGACGAGAGCAGAAGGGGAAGACAATGTGTAGAGAGACAAACTGGAGGACTCATTAAATGTCACAAATGTTTGTGCTCCTCACTGATGAACCAGGAGTCAAGGGCCGCTTGCTCGCCTCTCCCCTCCATACTTCCCTCCTTGCTGGTTTTATAAATAGACCACTTTACTTTCTCTGTGATCCACAGAGGGCATACAATTAACTTAAGGAGAAAAGCAGAACACAAAACTGTCGAGGGGGTGAGGGTTTATAGTCGATTCGGACGCACCTTCCGTAATGGACATGAGAGGAGTCCTTTCTCCGGCAATCGCAGCTGTTTTGGACTTGCATCCAATTGAAGCCATCACTAAATACGCATGAAAACAACACAACAGAAGCTTGAGGTTATCATAAAGATGTTATTATTCTCATCAAGATCATCATCATTATTCATAATATCATTTACAGCCATTATATTTAATGAAGGTACCCCTCTATAAATATTCTCTACTGATCAGTTTATATTCATGGGCTGTCCTTGTGAAGGGCATAGCAAGCATTAAGATCCATATTTCCCTTGTGCGATATACAGTTTGCATCTTGGTTCAGTCTTTTCTGTACAATAACAGATAAGAACAATCAGAATACGGATAGCTGAGCACAGACAACCATAAAAAGAGACAGTGATGCAGTCAAGAAGCTATTTGAGGATTATCTAAACTTTGTCCGCACGTACTGTGACTGCTGAACAAGGCAAAGAATGCAAAGTGGCTGTGTTTGTCCGGGGGTAAATATGGAATAAGACATTAATGACAGCGTCTATCTGACCAAGGCCTGCGTGTGTGTTTTCGTCAAACCCCAGTCCCTGCACTGTGTGAGGCTCAAAGGTAAACCAATGACGACATTCAAATGTATATATATATAAAAAAAAACTAACAAAAAAAGAAAACACACATACACACAACTGATCAGTTTTACAGTGTCCGATGACACAAATAAGTTATGGTTCTCACAGAAATTATATGTACTGATGAATTGTTAATATACATCCCTTATTTGTCCCTGTGGCGTACTATAACCTAAGAGATAGTTCATCTACTACACAACTTTAGTTTCATTGATTAACTGAGCAAGCATACACCTCGATCCCCTGCTACACAGGAATCTACACATGGCAGAAGCTTGTTTTTAAAGCTGAAGCTATAGGCATTTTAAGACATCATTGAAAGCAGCTGTATACATGTACATGGCTACATGGTGTGTAAACCCAACAGCAGCAGGTTGAAGTCCTCTGTAGCTTTGGAGTTTGATAAAGCCACAGGTAGGCGTCTGTCCTGATGTGTCCGTAAAGGTCACTGTTCATAGGCTGTGTGCATTTGTGTGTGTGTGTACACCAGCAATGTGTGTGTGTTCAGCAAAACCCAGCGCACCTGTATATGTGTTAATGTCCACTTGTTTGTGTCGTGGAGTCCAGCAAAGATTTTCCATGGTTTAGATCCTGATGTGCCGCCTTGTTGGTTCGTCCAAGAGAGTGTTTTTGTCCTGACGGAGTGTCACTTCAGTTGTGCGCTTAGCAGACACAAGCAGACAAGACAGCAATCCGGGCCAAGCGTTAAGTTACATAGGTGTTCCAGTCCACAAAAAACAGTTTAGGGAAATACATGTACACATCGCCCAGGAGGGTGCGGGCAGGGCTTATCTTTCATTACCACATTTTCCTTTCCAGCGTTTCTTCTCCTTGCTCCCATTCCCTCTCTTCAGTTTACAGTAAGTGGCCGATGCTGGAGTTTATTTCATAACTTGCAGATGTCATCTCTCATGAGTGTAGCAGGACATTATTTATAATTTTTATTTTGTGTTCGCTGTCTTCATGTGCTGAATGCATGTAGTGCACAGGCTGCGACAATGCGCCAAGATGGGAGAGAACACACAGAGCACTATTGTCATTCAGGCCTGGATTCACAAAGAGCCACGTTATAGACAACTGCTACTAAAAGCTTTCCATGTCTCTCCCAATCTTGTTGTCTCAGTGCGTGTCTGTCTTGCGCACGTGCACAGACAACACAGAGTTTGATGGACCTATATATCAGAGATAAGGGCACTCAGACAGTTCCTTGGAGCATTATGATACACTTGGCTGAGCAAAATCTCTCACTGACCAACTATGAATCTCTGCGCATCCATTGGGCTGGCAGCAGATTGTAGCTGTTGTTGTTGTTGTGCTTTCATTATGAGACACAGTTACTGGGCTGTTACTGCAGTAGACTATAAAACTGAAGGTAGCGAAGTATTAGTTAACATCCAAACTGCTTTAGGGATCCTGCACTGGGAGTCTAGCTCAACATGATGTGTTTCCTAACCCTGCCAAACCTCCCATTTCTTCTTATGTTTAACCTGCCGTTACGTCTGCAGTCCTCCTCACACTAGAGACAGTTACACAAGTACACACGTCAAGCACACGCAACCCCCTCTGGCTAAGTCCTCCACGCTGATGGTGACGGGGCGCTGGTTCCTCTAAAGACTTACGAATATGATCAAGTCAGTTTGCTTTTTTAAATATTATTCATACTAATGCAATGCTACAGTGACTACTGTAAAGAACATGCAGCTCTACAAAAGCAGAATACAATATGTTTGTTGAAACAAAAACAGACCGATGGAATAACTCCTGAAGTTGCACCACATAGTAGATAAGTATGTCAGCAAAATTACCGCAATATATCATTTGGTACTTTTAACTTGATCCAGAGGCAGGCAAAATTCACTAATTTTGGTGTATCGCATGCAGTGTTAAATACTGGGAAAAAATAATAAAGTAAAATTTTGATTCGGTCTGTTGTGTTAATTTTAGCGGCATTGGTAGGAAGCTTCCAAACATTCACATTGCTTTTTAACCAGCAGGTTAACTTAAAAGTCACATAAATTCATTTTAGTTAACCATAAATTCATTCTTGGGTTGCAGGCATTATGAAAACCAACTTTTTTTTTTCTTTTTAAGGTTTAACACCCTTAAAGACTTAATTGCACATCAGACCAGTTAACTTTGCTGCCATCCTAAGCTGTGCTGACATAAATACAACCTCACTAAAACCCATTAGAATCTCATTTTTGGTCTATTACTAAAAAACATGGAATGCTATGAAGTCAAAAACAGCAACACTGATGCTGGGCAGTGGGGTCTAACCAAACCCTTCTCATTGCATGTGTCAGACCCGAGCGGCTACTAAAGAGACACTTAAAGGTACAGTAACAGTTAAGAGGATGGATGAATAGGCACTCACTCCGAACACTACAAAGAAAATATTCTCTCTCTTTGATATTATATTAACCATAAAAATATAGAGGAGAAATTCACACTTGTCATATAGTACTTAAAAAAAAAATCTATCACAATGAATCAAATGAATGCACATCAGTAAACTAACAGGACATTCACTCTGCTTCGAGAGACGTTTCTTTTGTTCACCTGCGAGTCTGCACTGGTCTGCAGAGAGTAAAAGGCTCCACAGTTATTTATATATTATATACATACTGTAAATTCACTTTAGCTTCATCAAGAAGAAATGGCAGGAAAAGAAGAATGTTGTACTGTTGTGTTCTACGATTACATCACAGCACATTCATTTAGGTGTTGATCTCGACAGAGTCTGCTGTCTTGTACTATACGCGATCTAGTCAGGGCTAAGAGGCAAATGCTAAATGACTTCTCTGACAGAGAAAGCAAAAAATAGCCATTTGGCCAAAAGCATATTACTTGTTTTCTGAGTTGCTCAACTCTGTGTTGTTACCCTGACCGATCAGCTGTGGTCTTTTTTTGTTTTCTGTCTCTGAGTCAGGACCTTGGCAGTTAGAGCAGCGCGCTTAAGTTGCACGCTAATGCTAAAAATATGGCCTGTTTTTAATCACAAGTAAATAAGTTACATTTTCAAAAGTTTTGATGGTTTAATTAGTTACTGTTCATCTTCTCTGCAGCAGCTTGAGCAGGAAGTTTGAAACTAGTGGTCCCTCTATGTTGTTAATATTGATAATTACTGGTTAGGCTACTATTTTGGCTACTGATGCAAGCAGGACAACTATCGTCACACAGGTTAACTCCATGCAGACACTAACAATGTCCTAAATAAGATGGTTGGCAGTTCTATGATATGCACTGGTAAGTCTATATTACGTGGGAGAACATAAGGTCCTCTTTATTGACTCTTTCTCTAAGTTAATCTCACCCCTCTGCACTGTACTCCCACACTGGGCGCCACATACTCGTTAGTACAGGGAGTCGCAACTTACTCCTCTTGCTACAGTGTCTGTAGATCTCGGCAGATGTTCATGGCATAGCTCATATTATACATCTGTACGCATCTTAGTGATGTTTACATAGTTAGTGTTTGCCAGGGTGCAGTTTCCTGTTTTCATGGTCTCTGGCCTGAAGTCCTCAGTGCTGTGGTTCACGGCCTCCTGAATCTCCACATAGTCAGACTTACTGAGAGTAGATCCACTGCCACTTCGACCGCTTTTCTTCAGATCCTCAGCTGAGCTGGCTTTAGGCACACTAGGGATATTCAGATACTGTGCCTGTTCCTCACCCTCTGTTTCTCTGTGGTAGAAGTAGTTGAAGTTTGACACAATGACAGGCACGGGCAGGGCAATAGTTAGCACACCAGCAATTGCACAGAGAGACCCAACAATCTTTCCTCCAATAGTTGTTGGGACCATGTCTCCATAGCCTACGGTGGTCATAGAAACCACTGCCCACCAAAAGGCCTCGGGAATGCTGCTGAACTGTGATTGTGGCTCGTCTGCTTCTGCAAAGTAGACAGCACTAGAGAAGAGGATAACGCCAATGAACAGGAAGAAGATGAGGAGACCCAGCTCCCGCATACTGGCCTTTAGAGTCTGTCCTAAGATCTGAAGCCCCTTGGAGTGACGCGAGAGTTTGAAGATACGAAACACCCTCACTAGGCGAATGACACGGAGAATAGCCAAAGACATAGCCTGCTGACCTGCCTGGCTGTCTTCTGGCCTCTCTGCCAGCTCTGTGCCCAAGGTGATGAAGTAAGGGATGATTGCCACAATGTCAATGATGTTCATGATGTTGCCAAAGAATCCAGCTTTGCTGGGACAGGCAAAGAACCTAACTAGGAATTCAAAAGAGAACCAGATGATGCAGAGAGTCTCCACAATGAAGAAAGGGTCTGTAAAATATGGTGAGCTGTCAAAGGTAGACGTGGTGTTGGACGTAGACTGGAATGGGTAATAGTTCTCCTCGTCTTCATTTCGAAAAACTGGCAGTGTCTCCAGACAGAAGCTGACAATAGAGATAAGAATCACCATGACAGAGATGATGGCAATGATGCGAGCCGGACCCGAGCTCTCTGGGTATTCAAACAGAAGCCACACTTGTCTCTGAAATTCATTCTCTGGCAGAGGCCGTTCCTCTTCCTTTATGAAACCTTCATCCTCTCTGAAGATTTCCATGGCCTCCTCACCCAGTTCATAAAACCGTATCTCCTCTGAAAAAATGTCCAAGGTCACGTTAACTGGTCGACGCAGCCTCCCTCCGGATTGATAATAATACAGAATGGCATCAAAACTTGGTCGATTCCTGTCAAAAAAGTACTCGTTCCGGAGAGGATCAAAATACCTCATTCGTTTCTTAGGATCACCCAGTAGCGTCTCTGGGAACTGAGAGAGTGTCTTCAGCTGTGTCTCAAAACGCAAGCCTGAGATGTTAATGACGACCCTCTCGCAGCACTCGTGATCCGGCTCTGGGTCATAATGATCGTGAGGCTGACCTGGATGTGCTGCTGCTTCATCCGCAGGGTCGCTGGTAGCAACCGTCATGGCGGAAGTAGACGGGACCTGCAGCTTTCAGACAGGGTGGGGCCACGTTGGGCCACAAGGAGATAACGCTCCACACTCGTGTGGGTTCCGGTACAGGCAACTCTGCCTGCAAAGAGGAGCAGAACAAGACAGATGTCAGGGGAAGTGATGATCAAGGATCTTAATAAATTAGATTTTTAGCATGCACATTCAGCAAGTATTTACTGACACACATTTCTAATCCATTCATCTCATTAAAGCTAGCACTCGTCACTGAATAAAAATTGCCAGCATTTCCCAGAAACGCCGTCTTATATCAAGGCCTTCCTGCAAACAGACCAAAAGAGCAGAGCAGTTGAAAATAACAAGCAAGGAGGGGCAGAACCATTTGAGCGCACTGGCTCCATTGTGTCTATGTGTATTAGGTTATGAGTTCCCTCTCGTATGAGCACACTGCAGGATCAATATGCCAGCCAGTAATACTGTATCCACTCTCACAGGGCGTAATTACAACCAACAAATCAGATTATATGCTGAGTGCTCCATACAGTCTCTGAGATGAATTTCCTCTCTGTGTGTTTGTGATGTGACAAACATTCTCCCGCAAAGCTCAGAAAAAAACTTCCTCAAGTTACTCATCAAATTAATAGTTTATCAGTGTACATATTTATAGGATGTTGTTATTGCTTGACGAATAGCCCGGTAGATGGCTGCAGAGCTGTTTCAGGATTCAGGTATGTCAGGTGAGACATAGGCAGTAAAAGAAGCCATATCTGAATAAAAAGCATAAGTCCTACCTATTCGCACTGGCACTTGTATGGCTTGTTTACAGCGTGTCCTCTAGTGGCAGTGCGTAAAGGGCCCAGCAGAAGTGTCCGGTTCAAAATCAGTCCCCGCAGCCAAAGCAGCTCCTGGCTGTCAGTCATATATCACCCGAAGCTCCGGCTCTGCAGCAAGGCGGCAGTGGGAGTGTGAGAGGGGACAAGGTGTGAGGATGCAGGAGTTACCTCCCTCATCTCAGTGACCAGCAGATACATGTTGTGATGCGGCTACTCTACAGGTTGAAGCTGGCTGAGTGCGTCGGTGGGAAAAGTGATTTTTTTTTTTTTTTTTTTTTGTGAACGCAAATCTTAAAAATGCTGACAGCTGCAAAAATTGACAATATGACAATATGCCGGTGCCAGTAACAACAAGCAAAGGTGGTCTTGTAGCCTGGTATCTGCAGGGATTTACTGAGGAAGGGAGGCTGCCGGCGGCGCTGCTAACAGTGTTTCTACTCGTGAGCTCCCATGCTTCAGCAGATTTTATCTGAGGCGAAATCACCTGTTTGATCCGCAAACAGGTTCCCATCGCCTGATGGGTTTCGCACATTTAAGTGTGAAATAGTGAATTATTATCGTCTAATTCACCTTCGCGTAAATTCCTAAATATTTTTTTTTTCCTCATGGGAAATATCCATAGGAATACACCAGTGGTGCACATTAATAACAAACGGAGGCTTATGTTCACAACAAATTCCATGAAATAACGCGGTTCTCCGATGGCGTCTTTGATAGGAGGAAAACTGTTTCATCTGTTTAAGACAAAGCAGCCAAGTTCATGCACGGGGATGCTCAAACACTAAATGGAAATGTTGTTGATTGGCAAGCGCGAGTTAGTTTGGAGGGGCAGGTGTCAGACATGCTCAAGCCATTTGCAGCCCTATCCTGTGTGGATCGTGGACAGCCACAACAGCCTCCATGCACTAAACAAAGCAGCATAGCATTATCTGTCGGACTACAGCATTATTTCAGATAGGCTAGTGGCATGCAGGAATTCACCGCGGTTCTCTTGGTGCGCAGACGCGCGTATTTTTATCCAGTTTGTCTCTTCTTAAAAGGCGCCTTGAGGTTGTTCGTCTATTCCTTCATACATGTCCTCCTTCCTTTGTTCGACTAATCTGTCCGGCGGCTGTGTCATCTCATCACGACTAACTGTTTTTGCGCTGCCGGTTCTACCCGTGTCTCTCATATTTCACCATAATTCACCATAGTTGGGATGCGTGGGCTGCAGTTGGGTATTGCAGCGCATACTAAAAGCTTCTTGCGCGCCGCGCCCCATCCCTCTGCGCTCCCCCTTCCTCGACACTCCCGTGCCCACAGTTGCACATTAAAGAGGAAGCATCACCCACCAATAAGTGGAAGCGTTTTCAAAAAAAACGTGCGCGTCTCAGGGGAGACTGGAGAATAAGGCAACATTTAGAGGTAGAGACTGACACAGACATATAGATTTTCCTTAAATGCTGTGAGCGACTTGTGCCGTGTATCAGATGGAAGTTGACAGCACATGCACACATAGCAAATATACATTTAAAAATACTGTTTTCTTGAGTGTCGCTAAATTAATTATAATGAATGGAGAGAATGAAGGGTTATGATGTGACAGCGACAGATATCAGTCAGTACAGAGAACAACCATATCACAGGTCACTCTACCTGAGCCATAACCCAATATCTTCCTTCTTTTTATAGTTTAAACACTTGATTAGGTGTTGATGAATGGCTGTCAGACCTGTGCCTTTGTTGGCATAGATTATGTTACTGTTCTGCTCAAATATGTGTGTTGTCATCTATGAGGTCATTCAAAGGTAGGCACTAGTTAGAGTTGTTGGTTATGTTCTGATCATTTATACCACCGCATACTGCACCATCCACCAATTACTGTCAAGACATGTTAAGTATGTGCACACTCGCACCCAAAGCACTGGTACTAAAAGCTCCTAATGCACCCACAAACAAGATGAAATTCACAGTCATCCAACGATAACGCTATATATTAACCGGTAAACGGAAGTTTTCCTCCAGACCTTCCCGACATTCTTTCCTCCAGTACTTGAAAATAGGCCAGGTGAAAACCTAGATCTGTCTCCTCCAGGCAGAGTTTGTATCTGAAAAGAAAAAGACACTCCAGTTCATAAGGAATAGCACACCAGCATGTGTTCTCCTTCATCTGCCATTGTCTACAGTGCCCAAGGACAGGTTCAACATGATATGCAATCCTTCTCCAATCAAAGTGCCAAAATAATGATTAAGATGATGACATGGGGCCGCAGAAACTGCCGCCGCGGGTCATTCTGCACAGAGCTGATAACCAGTTTGCCGCTCGGGCTGAAGGTCTCAACGAGGGCCTATTGACACTTTTACATAAGCAGGCTAATTGATGGCCAGGAACTCTTAAATCCTCGTCGCATGGAAGTGTTAATGAAGAGGGGCCCATTTCTAAATGCAGACCCAGCTGAGAGCCCAGCCACCAATATCCAGGGCTAAGTGTCAGCGGCGCAATGATTCAACTTCTACCACCACCATTCACAGCAATTATCTATAACGCAGTTTTACTCGAGGGATGGGAGAGAGGGCACTTAGAGAAGGCTGTGGGATATGAGATTGAGTTTGCTGGGATTGAGAAAGGGGTGGGTCAGTCACCTATTGATTGTAATATTTTATTTAACATTTGCAGTATGGCCACGTGTCATATTGGGATCCAGCGTTCTAAAGCATGAACACATTTTGGCCAAAGAAAATATTTTTTCTTTGACTAACCGACATCCTATAAGCAGCACAGTAAGCCACTCATAACATTATCACACCTATAAGCTTGGTCACTGCTCACGTAACGGTTAGGAACAATATAGAAAATAAAATACTGGGTTGTTTTTTTAATACTGTACAAATATCGGGGATAGTCTAAACTACTAAAAAACAACAACACAACAAACAAGATAGATGCAATATTTATATAAAAGAGAACGGTAGAAAATTACTCTCCTTCCATTCTAGGGCATCAAAGCAAAGCCGCGCTCCATCCTTTTTCTTAGACCTCAGGTTACATCCAAAACAGAGCTCGTCGGGTTTACTTGTGGTGACAAACACTCTTTCTACTTCAAAGCTCATCCTTAAAGCTTTTACTTCAGTATATCTTATAGTTATGAGTGGCTTAGGTTACGCTGGACCATGTCATAGTTTTAGTGCTATCGACCTAGGCTGCTGGGGGATCTCCCATGATGCACTGAGCTCCTCTCCTCCCTTTCAGTGTTCGTGCTTTCGTGCACCACTACTGCATGTCATTAACTTTGTTTCGCCCTCTTGTTTATCCTTATAAGAGGAACTTAATGAGGATGCTGTAGACCCACTAAGCTGTTTTATAATTTATACTTTGATTGCTGCCTCCAGCCATCCCTTTGATCCATCATCAATAGTGCATCTATCATGCATTACCAGTTAACATCATGTTTTTATCATGTAGCATGGATACAGGTGGATGAATTACTCAGCTTACTTCTGATTTTTTTTTCTTTCTTTCTTTTTTTTTTTTGTCTTTGTACCTGGCAGGCCTTAAGCACATGAGTCCCTCCTCCATAGAAGTTGCATTTTGTTTCTTCCTGTCAAGTTAATTTTTCCCTGGCACCCTCACTTCCTGCTCTGTCGACTGTGAAGCATCTTGAAACTACTCACTTATATGTAAGTGCCGTAGGAAGTGTGAGCCCAAAACATTTTTATTTTTATCCTATATTGATCCCTCGTGGGGAACTCTGTCCTCTGCATTTAACCCATCGAGTCATGAATGTAGTATTAAGGAGAAGTTGTTTAAGGGGGTTCAGGTGTTTGCTCAAGGCGTTCACACATCCAAATCCTCTTCTGCAACATCTTATAACTGTAAGGCCCCTCTGAGAGTGTTATAGTCAGTGGTGGACTTCTATTACAGTCAACTGGCCACGTTACAAACTGATACAAACTAAAGTGAAAAAACAAATGAGGCATTTTAACCAGGGCGTTGTTAGGGGAGTCTTTCGTTCCTGTGGATTGAGGGAAAGGGCATTCGTAGGCCAGGCTTGTTCCAGAGCATCCCACATATACCTGATTAGTTTTTTTGGTATAGGGAGTTTGGAAGCAGAGTCAACAGCTTGGACTATTTTTCATGTTTTGGGAGCTTTTCTTATGCAGTTTTTGTTGTGTGGAAGGCCACATTGTCCTGCTAGAGACATGTGGTTGGACATGTGAGCAACAGTGTTCAGGTGGGTGGGACATGTCTTAATAACATCTACATGAATACCAAGACCTAATTTCTCTGCAGAACATAGTACTGAAGCAAGATTATTAATGTTATTCCCTTCACCTGCCATTGATTTTAATGTCGTGACTGATCGATGTATATACACAAAACAATAGACAGTTTTTTGTTTATTTTGGCCCATAATCCCATCTTGCTTATCCAGACAGTGTGAGCATTGGGAAAGTGATTATTCTGTAGTACAGCTGTGTTGCATATTGTATTGTATATTGTATATTGTATGCTCTGGGTCTTCTTTTGCCACAGGTTTATTTAGAGTCTGTAACAACCACCATAAATTGTTAAAAATTGCTGCCACACCATTCTGACCGCCCCGAACCTCTCACCCTTTAGTCCTTTGTATCAGTTCCCTCTCACCTTCAGGTTGTGCCAAGTGTGAACAGAATAGGACCATCGATCGTGGTTTGTGTTCAGCCAAGCAGACCAGATGGAACCTCATAGAGAAACTTTAGAAAGGTTTCAAACTATTGATCCCACATAGCTGCACTAACCACGTCTGAGCTTCTTTTTTTGTTCTTTTTCTGGTTGGCACTACTTGTTAGCCGGTGCAGGCATTCAAGTTCAATGTTCTCAAAAACGTCTGTGTATCCTGCCTCTTAATATACAATCATTATACTCAGGGAATAAATTCATGTTTCACTGCGCTGTCACAAAATGGGTTCAGCCGCATTAGATTGTGGGATGTTTGTGTGTCAGCGTGTGACTCAGCACCTGCACGCCTAAAATCTTTGCCCTTTCCTGCATGCAGCAAAACATGTGGACGTGACAGAGGGAGGCGGCGCGTGAGAAGGAGACAACCTAAAGGAGAGAAGAGGATGCTGTTGAGCCGACTTACGACAGCCGACTGCAGGGGAGGAGCTTTGTCCCAAATGACCTCTGCTGGCGCTGCAGCAGGTAATCACTCACTTAAAAGCTCGAACGTGCTTGGTTGTAACTGTGTCGGAATGCGTCCGACCACACAACCGGAACAGATGAACACAATGAAACACATGCTTCACATGCTTAGAAACAGTAGTGCTGACTCCACGTGCCTTTGTATCTTCGAGACAACAAGCCACATGCAGCTGTAATATTTATGAATAAAATATGCATTTAAATATATCCAAATGTGGACAGTGTTGAACTGGCTGCAAGTGATCCTAATTTAACCTCTAATTAAACTGCACACACTTTTGACGAAGGCAGGAGAAACAAATCCGTACTGTACACACACAGATGCACACACCTGCATAAAATGACGACACATGTCATTCTAACGGCTGAACACATGAACACCCTTAAATTCCTTCATTGTGACATACGGGCTTTAAAACAGCACTCAACAAAGGACAATGCCCCCTCCGTTAAAGCCAAGGTACTTACTGGAATTGCCTCATCATTTTGACCCTTCATCACTCTTTTTTTTTTTTCCTTTCCTCGTTCCCTCTCCCTCCTCCACCCCTCACTCTCACCTCACGCCTCCCTCTGGGGTCTCTTTATATTTAGAGACTGACCTTGGAAGTTCTCTACCTGGCTGCTGAAAGCAGCCTGACTGATCACGACCGCTGCTTTCATGACGGGACACGTCCTTACCTACAGAGTAGAGTACTCCTCTATTGATTCTGGACCTGGTTTCAGGTTCTGTTGTTTTTTGTTTTTTCAGTGGTCAGGAGGCGTGGCTTACTTGAAAAACTATATAGACATGACATCTATTTTGCATAAATATGTATATGAAGGCCGGGATATATTAGATAAATGCAAAGGTCACCTTCCCACTGAGGCTCGGTTCCCCGAGTTTAAAATGTCAGCTGACTGTGCAGAAGATTTCGCTCGGCTACTGTTTTTTTCTTACACTGCAGGCAGCTATTAAGCGCTGTTTGTCTGGACAGTTCAGTTAAATGAACAGTTAATGTATACAAGTCACAGTCCGGCAGCCACAAGCATCTGCAACCATTCTGTCTGGCGTGTGTGCGCGCGTGTCTCTCATGGGACTGAGACTTGTGGAAACACTGTTTCAGAGACAGCTTACACCCCATGGGAAAGACAACTCTCCTCAGAAGAATGAAGGGACCGGAGGAGGAATGTCAGGAAAAAAAAAAGGAAGGACAAGGTTAAAATTATGTCAGGAAGATATGGGAGAGCGGGTAGCAGGGGTAGCGAAGAGAGTGACATAGTCAGCAGGAAATGCAGTTAGGGGCGTGCAGAAAATGAAAATGAAGGGGCGGGATGGAACAATAGAGGTGGAGAGGGTAGTAGATAAAGGTCACAGTGACAAAGTGATGAGTCATCCCTTGGAAACCAGCAGCAGCATCTCTCTCTTTCTCTGTTACACTATCGCCCTCTCTGCCATCTGTCTGTTTGTTTTGACAGCAGAAGCTGAGATGACTGACAGCCCTTCCAACAGCTAGGGGAAAAAAAAAAAAAATCAATGTAACAATCAAGTTTGTGTCTTAACATCTGGTTCTTAATATGCTGCGGATATTATTCTGAGTGCGTTTGTTAGTGTGTGTCTTGGCTGGTTTGGTTTCATTTGCATATAGAGCATATGTCTGGACAGGGAGTCCTGCCTTGTCTGCTGTGCCTGTGGCTGAACGGTGCACAGCCAATCAGCTTCCAGATATAATCAGATTTCTGTGGAGACACTAGCAACAGCATCATCACCCTTAGCAACCGGGCTTCCAGTGCTGCGTGCTGTCAAGGATGTGGCTCTGCTGGTGAACACAGGAATATCACGTAAGTGAAAGTTACAGAGAACACTGTTAAGAGAAAAAAAAAAAAAAAAAAAGGTGACACATTCAGTAGTTAATGGTCTGGGAGGTTTGAAGACTTAAAAATGAGAATTTTAAAGAAACACATAATTTTAGAAAAAATTGAAATTGATTGTTGTAATAGTCTTACCCTGACACACTCGGTCATTACTCTACTGGACGATAATGAACTGGCCTTTAAAGTGGTCATCGCTTTTATTAAATTGCACCTCTAACTGCACTCTGGAGGAAGTTTAAAGATGAAAACCTCGTTTGAAAAAAATGATGCCTCTGTGATCTCATCGCGCAAAATAAGGTGAATAACCTTTATGAGGTACTGAGCAGAACAGTGATTAAGATGGGCACATAAAGCTCAAATGAACAGACGGATCTAGTTAACGATCTACTTTTATATTATGGAGAAACCCACTAATAAGCGAAATGTATATATATTTTGATAGCATCCATACATGAAGAGCATTTTTGTTTTTGTAGATTTGTGTAAAGGCTTGTGGCTTTTTTTGGTGCTCCTGTGTATTACTTCTGTTTGCATGTGTTCCTAACAAAGAACAAAAACAAAAAATAGTAGCTTTTCCTGCAAGTGACAACATGAGTGGGACATAACATAATGTGAGGAGTGAATATTATTATTATTATTCTGTAAAGTGTGAATGTAAATGTAGTGGTCTGGGGCACAACCTCTCTGTTCTTCTCAAAGCACCGTTTTCAGTGACAAGCTTAAGAAACCCATTGTACGACCTTCTCAGCACCAAATTGTAGACAGACATGTTTAGAGAAAAATAATTAAATAGAAATCAAATATCCAATGTTAAACTCAAGAGGCAACAATAAATATATATATATGTTTTTGCAGCTTTACAATAATTTTAAGTAATTAGGTTCATCAGTAGTTGACATTTAGAGACATTTAGTTTAATGTTCTCTGTGTGCGCGTGCAATCTGAAGTTGACTCACGGCGTTGGCATCCCCTTCACTCAGCTTGGGCGAGCTGTCCAAAAGGAGTCCCTGCATGGTGAGACCCAATCTGCCTGTGGAATAAATTCACTGATCTTCTGCCAGAGGCACACAAACACACACAAACGCAGTGTACACAGCTCACAAACACGACGACTCACAAAATGACATACTGCAAACACATTATACATTTCACTCATCTCCGAAGCCGTCTGCACATTAATTGCTGACACTAATACAAACAGCCTAATGAGGAGGGGAGGGGGGCGGGGGGGTCTTCAGTACACCTGCAGAGGGCTGAATCTGTCTCTTTTACTTACCAGCCAGCCCTCCCTTGTTACTATGGAGATTTCCTTTTGTGGCGCCGCGGCTGGCGGAGTGCTTCGACGGTGTCGCGGTGATCTGAGACGCGGCGCTATACCTTTCGCCGACATGTTTAACAGGAAAGCAGATATAAAGAAATTAAACAGGCACAGAGAAATCAAAAGGAGCGGTTTGTTCTTAACTGTGCTCATAAGGGGATCACATGAGGGGAGCACCACAGAAAAGATGTCCACGCCATAGCCAGGGGAGTAGTCGAGTAGAGTTACTGGTGGTGGTAGTGGCAGGCTTACGAAAGCAATAAAGCACACTTGCTCATACACACCGTGACAGTATGATTGCTGTAAACCTCTGTTAGAATGTTAATATTTACCTCTTGGGCACAGAGATGAAATGAAGTTTTCCATTGTGCTCACACAAAGTTCGCTCCTCTTTAAAGGTCTGACTGCAGGTCAGGAAGCAGGAGTTCAATTTGGGAATCACCTTCCCCCCTTTTTTTTTCCGAGCTAAATATACATCCGAGGCGCTTGCGTTGTTGCGGTTCTTAGATCTGTGTGACAGAACGGTGCCTTTATTTTTGGATTTTTTCCTTCTGTTTCTCTGGTGTTTACAGACGTAGTATTCTCTCTTATGTAAGTGACTACAGAGGGGATGCCTCGTTCTGTCTTCTCCCGTGTTTTTCCGTAACCAAAGGCTGTGAGCCAGGTTCATTACTGAAAGCCTGTCACTGTGCAACACGCTGTATGAGGAGCACTTATTAAGCAGCGGCATTTCCTGTATGCCAGTGTCATAAATATGAATACCTGTTTCCCGAATTGACTCGGTAAAATTAAAGCAGCGCTGAATGATTGAACCCTTCAAATCATGTCGCTTTTTTTTTTTTATATATATATATACGGCACAAAACCACATTTTTATGCTGAACAACACGGATTTACAATGGATATATTGGACTGAATGGGAAAAGACACACAACTATCCATCAGAAAGTTTTCATTTGTGCGTCTTCCTTTCCTTTAAGTGTGACATAATGTGAAACCGGACCCTAGACGTTCTCTCAAACGTAAAGCAGCATGACGCTCTCGGTAATCAACTGAAAACGGACTGCACCTCTTCTCAAATAAAGACAGCACGATTCATAATCTCTTTATACGTCATGTTTAAGACATCACAGAACAACACAGAACAAATACTGGCGTACACAGCCACCCCACCCCCCCACCCCCCGACAACATTCTGCCCCATCCCAAAAATCAAGAGTGCACTCTGGGATACAATCTACAGTCATGTGTAAACAGGTGCGTGTGAATGTTTGTGTGTCTGTTTCTGCGTGAACGCCTTCACATCGTTCTCCGTGCGTACGTCGAGGGTGGGGGCGGGCTGGGGCAGGGCGGGGGCGGGGTAGCAGCAACAAGCACACGTACCTGCGTGTTTCGCACGTTAGCAACACAGAGCACACAGAGCTACAAAGGCATATGGCTAACAGTCTTTGATTTGTGTCACAGTTTCATAGCAGTAAATCACAGACGGAATCAATTGCGTTTTGTTTTCGCCAGTTTTCACTTAAAGACGTTTGTCGCTTATTGCCCGCGATGGATGTCACTTCCCAGAAATGTGAATACAGAATGTAGAAATCCCTGTAAATTCCAGGAGTGTGAAATGTGCTTTGCAAAAATGCCGGCCGCTTCCCGAATCTGTCCGTCTGAATATTTGTATAGAAAGCAGAGCAAGAGAAATGTCCGTAACACAGTTCCAGCTGAATTCTGTCCGATTCACTTTTGTTCCTGTGATGGTTCCACTCACAGTGTGTTAACTCCGGAATAAAAGCAGTGGAAAAACTGCAGCTACAAAATTTCACGTGGAACATTTAATACGTCTGTTGCGACTGTGTTTTGTTGCATGTCTGTTTTAGAGGACGTCCCCAGTCGGAGTCGGAGAACAGCTAGGCAACACGTGTGAGTCCACGTCCGAGGGCACCAGTAGTTGAGAGCGAGGGGGAAGAGGAAGAACTGACCCAGATGGTTCTCTCTCAATTCTTTACTTTGGCATATCTCACTCAACATGGAGTCACTGCAGCCCTAAAAGGAAGACGTAGAGGGGTCACTGCAGGTTATATCTATACACTGGGAAAAACTAGTCTAAGTCATTTTAGTTAAATGTTATTGGTAGGTCGCACATGTTTTCTCTCCTAATCAAACACAGTCTGTTTACCTAAGTGGGACGCAGTCTGTTTGGGGTTGTTGGGAGTTCCAGGAGGTCTGAGCAGGAAAATGGAAAAACTTTTATCTGAAAGAGAGGAGAGGAGGAGGAGGAGAAGGAGGAGGAGGGAATGGATAAACATTGTTAGAACCACACAGCATGGCCATCATGCAGTTCAGTGGTCTTGTTAACAAAGTAAGGCCTCTCCTCTTCTCCCTGCTGTCTCATTACCGCTCATGCAAAAATCTAGCTGTAAATACTGTTTGTTCAGAAAGTGAAAAGGGAGGAGCAGGCAGCTTTGTGACAAGAGACACTATCCTATGACAAGAAGGTCGACGTGTTCTTATATGTGCCCCCACCGATGGCTACGTTTCCAATTAAGCTTTCTTTTTTTTTATTAACTGCAACCCGTACGACATAAATCATCTACACTGTGACACATTCACAGAAGACTTTTCCAGAGAAAAGGAAAGGTAATTAAAAGCCGACAGTAACAGATGTTGGTCTCCAGTCATCTGCAGGGATTCACGTGGACTGAGATGGACAGAATAAGAATTGAGCGCGCGGTAATCTACGATGTCTGTGTTTTTTTCTCCAACAATCCATCACGCCTGTGCCCAGGAGAATAGCTTCCAGACTCACCAATCTAGTTAGACGATAAACAAGTAGCTCCCATCTCCTCTATAATATATCTCACTTACTGATCAATAGACCAGTGTTTCTCCTCAGTGGAGATTTTTATGAGCCCTGAGAAATGAGCAGGCCGTTTAACCGATGCCTAATATGGAGGTACAGCAGATCATATGAAGCCAATGTCAAGGGTCAAATTGGATCGGAATAATCGATGAGGAGGTCACTCTGTGGCAACTCCCACTTTGCCTTGAGGGCACGCCACCAAATGAGATGTATGCATGTTACTGTGTATTACAACTCACATGTGCCTTATGTTTCAAGTACACGCGCAGGGACACTATAATAAGAACACTGACAGATGTCACATCACGTCTTTTGATTTTTTTTATTCCCTTACAACTCTTCTGTGTTTCAGCTAGAGTAACCGTAGTCAGGGAGGAAAGTGAACGTAGCTGTGGACATAAATCTGCAAGGATCGCAGTGCAGCTGTTTTAAAGACAAGAATGTGGTGCAGAGGACGAGCAAATTATTTTCAACAGCCTTTTAAACACGCTGCACATACCGATATTTATGAATACTACAAGGGCTTAAATGATAATCCACTGCTAGACAGATTGAACAGTTGTGTAAGAAAGCTGTATTTATTCTGTCATACCAGTGTCGGAAGATCAGCTCTGTTTTCGGTTTTGCTCTCCGATATCTCGTTGGCAAACTAAGACAGAGGTCAGGCATGAGCCACCTGTTCATCTGGCAGCGGATGGTGGCCACCAGAGGGCAGCACTCAGACTAGCTGGGTGGGCATGCTGGTGGCCCTCTTTCATAGACAAAGTCAGCTGAAGGTGAAAGTCAACCTGGGTACACTGCATGTGAATCATGCCCAGTACCAAAGGAAGTCCTCCACATTCAGACTAATCAAGGTGTACATGTAAAGCATAGATATAGACGCAACTAGTAATATTCACTTAATTACTGAAAGGAAGACAAACACTATCCTCACCCTGACATTGTGCGATATTTGCTGTAAATACTAACTACTACTAACTTTAAATAAATCTTGTCTCGTGGGGGGAGCTCATGCCATGTCAGTGGGGTGTCCTTCACCTGTTTCTATTTTTGCAGATTTGACTGACTCATCTGTAAAGTAATTGATAATATCTACAAACACCATAAACCCTGGTTCCATGACTTTACAGAAAAGGAGAGGGGAGAGAGAGGACCATGGATGTGCTCAGAACTTACCAATTTTGTCAGTGGGAGTGCAGCAGCCCCTGCTGAGCGTCCACAGTAGTGCACCCAGGACAGCCAGACAATGTGCTCCCAGTCCATTCATAATTCCTTACACGCTGCTTCTCGTGACGCCTCTCCCGGCTTAGCACCTTTCTGAGTTGTGCCTGTGTCTAATGTGGGTCAGTTCATCGTGGCAAATAATAAACAGACCTCCTTAGTCCTGTTTATTTTTGTGTCGGTGTTAAAGCCAGTTGGTGAGCTCGCTGAGTAGCTGTAGTGGCGCTGCGCATGTTTTGGGCTTGCGTTTTACGCACGCAACGCGTGCCGACACAAAAAAACGGCCTTAATAGAGACTGGAGACGAGCTATTTAGATGAGAATCTTCAATAAAGCTTCCAAGCCATCTGGGAGGTTACTGTGGAAACAAGGGTTCCATGGCAACGGTGACTGGGGTTACCGAGGAAACGGCGGTCGCCATGGAGACTGCATCACAGCGGGCTATATTTGAGGCATCCGAAGAGAAACACACTCCATCTTTGATCGCCGTTTGTGCGCACGAAAGAGCTCTGTGTTCCTTCTCCCTCACGTTTGTCTTGCGACGATAATGAGATGCTGACAGTCGCCAGGCCTCTGTGTTTACATGGCGTCGTTTACGCATTAAGTAGACTACCGGGACAGCCTATATCCAGGAACCGCAGGGAATTGTTTTTGTTTTTTTCCTTTGCTTTTTTTTTTTTTTTAAGACAGTAGCATTTGGACTAGACTTTAACGCACAATAAAGGCATAGCACAAAACGGTCTAATTGAGATAATATATGCTGAACTGAGTTTTTCAGAACACACACACATATTTAAATGATTCTGAATATTATACATAGGCTATGACTGACGGATCACGACTCATAACGCATGTTAATACAATGTGAGTGTCCTTTGAGTAGCATACATCTCTACTCATCTGTCACAGTTATAAAGCTTCTATATCTACCTGTTGTGATAGTATACTGGCTATTGCACAACGCACAACAGGTCACTCCCCTCACTCAGAGAAGAATAGGCCTAATACTTAAAGGAGCACTTTCTTTCTATGCAAGCGGGAATGGAACCATACAGATTTTATGAATTCATACCACTGAAATGAGAAAATCCTGATTCTGTGAATGGAGCAGCATCTCTGAACAGACAGGGTTTGCCCTTTCGCTGTCTTTTTTTTTTTTCCTTTCCCTACTCGTCTGATCCACCGCTGCTTCCACGGTGCGCAACGACAGAACCAGCTGTGTGTTGACACATCACCACTTCCTGTGTTCAGGGTCATGACTTTAAAGTTGGCTACACGTCAGTGAAAATCTTTTTGTTTATATTCACGCAGTTCTGTGAGTTGTTCTGGGTCGTGGTGGGGAAGTTGGGCTGCTGTTTGAACGCGCTGTTGATCCCATGCTCCTCTATCACCATATACTCGCTCTTGCTGAGTGAGGAAGAGGAACGAGTCTTCCTCAGTTCCTCGGCGTCTGCCAGAGGTTGACAGCTGCCCACGTGTAGGTATTGCGCCTGCTCCTCGCCGTCCGTTTCTCTGTGGTAGAAGTAGTTGAAATTGGAGACGATGACGGGCACAGGCAGGGCAATAGTCAGCACACCGGCGATTGCGCACAAAGACCCAACAATCTTCCCTCCAATTGTCACGGGGTGCATGTCCCCATAGCCCACGGTAGTCATTGTGACAACTGCCCACCAGAATGCGTCCGGGATGCTGCTGAAACTGGATTCTGGGTCGTCTGCCTCGGCAAAGTAGACAGCACTGGAGAAGAGAATGACACCTATGAACAAGAAGAAGATGAGCAGGCCCAATTCGCGCATACTGGCCTTTAGAGTTTGTCCTAAAATCTGAAGCCCCTTAGAGTGACGCGAGAGTTTGAAGATGCGAAACACCCGAACAAGCCTAATTACGCGGAGAATGGCTAACGACATAGCCTGCTGTCCGTTCCCTTGCCTCTCCGCCAGCTCCGTGCCCAGGGTGATGAAATAGGGGATGATGGCCACAATATCAATGATGTTCATAATATTTTTGGAGAACGTGGCTTTACTCGGACATGCAAAGAAGCGCACCAACAGCTCGAAGGAGAACCAGATGATACACAACGTCTCCACCACAAAGAACGGGTCTGAGAACGGGCTGATGAAATAGGGGAGCGTGCCGTTTATCACGGGTGCAATTGTGATCGGATCTCTGTTCTCGTCCCTGAACTCCGGCAGTGTCTCTAAGCAGAAGATGACAATGGAGATGAGAATGACGAGGACGGACACTATTGCTATTCCCCGGGCTGGACCGGAGCTCTCTGGGTATTCAAAAAGCAGCCACACCTGTCTCTGAAATTCATTCTCTGGCAACGGCCGCTCCTCTTCCTTTATGAAGCCCTCATCCTCCCTGAACTTCTCCATAGCCTCCTCACCCAGCTCATAGAAGCGTATCTCCTCAGAAAAAATGTCAATGGGCACATTAACGGGTCTTCTGATGCGCCCTCCAGACTGGTAGTAATACAGAATGGCATCAAAGCTGGGTCGGTTCCGATCGAAAAAGTATTCGTTCCTAAGAGGATCGAAGTACCTCATCCTCTTCTTGGGGTCACCCAACAGCGTCTCTGGAAACTGTGACAGAGTCTTGAGCTGCGTCTCGAAGCGTAGCCCTGAGATGTTGATGACCACCCGCTCGCAGCACTCATGATCTGGTTCATATCGGTCCAGAGAGTGGTGGCCCGGGAGAGCCGCCGACTCTTCCAGCATGTTGTCACACGCCACAACCGTCATGACGTCGGCCTCAGTCTCTGTGTATCCGTGGTTCACCAGGTTATCGCCCCGGGTTTTGGTTACGCTCGGTGGGGGTGATTGCAGGAGGCTGAGGTGGTCGTCCATGCGCGGTTGAAGACGCATACAGGGGCGGCCGCCTCGCCCCCTCCGCGAACCCTGGTCAACCACAGCCGCCGCCACAGCCTCGTCTCCCCTCCACGTCTCTCTCTCTCTCTCTCTTTCTCTCTCTCTCTCTCTCCCTCATTCGCTTTCTTCGCTTCACTTTCACTCCCTACTGTTGCTGTTCCCGCCCACGGGGAGAGATCTGGGTTTATAAACAGGCCTTTTACCCGCCCACGGCGCGCCGGGGCTGGGTACCTTTCACTGTCGTCCGCCAATCGCAGGACGCACCGATATATAGAAGAAGCAACAGACGGGCGTCATTCAACACCATGGTTTGGGCGTGCCCGCCTGTCCCAGCCCCTTTCCACGTCTTGTAGACGCGCTGAAGCACACACTCCCACATAAAAGAACACACTCCGAGTCCAAACAGTCTCTTTTTTTAAACAAGGTCATTGTCCACAGAGGGGACATTTTCAAATGGGCTTCTCACAAAGGCGAGAGAGACGTTTTTTCTTTTTCTTTCTTTTTTTTGTTTTTTTCTGGGACATTCTAACACACACACGAACATCGCCTACGGAGACGTTTTTCCAATGTGAATGAACTTGGGTGTGCCATGCTCAAATTTGTACCCATCCGGAAACGGGAGATTGCACCCTCTTCTGACATAAACAGTTTTTCTAATTGGCCCAATAAGACACATGATTGACATTGCATCTGAAAGCTTAAGTGTAACTGATATGTGTGTTGAAGTGAAGAGGAGCAGAGGCGACTGTTCGATGTGAGAGAAAGACGCGTGTTGTTGAATAATAGCAGCGTGGAAAATAATATGAAATATGCAGAAGGCAGCAATACACACATTCAAAGATGAGTCCAAAGTGAAAAGGGAGCGCACCAGCAGATCAGAAACAGTGACGATAACAACATCAAGGGACACATTCAAACCTCGTGTAATATTTAAAGGTTTGAATGTCAGAAGGGCATAGCAGTCGGCTTTATGACACATTTCAGCCGACATAATCACACAATCACCTGAAACGTGACCAGCTTTTAAGATCACGGATTATCAGATGTGCTGTGCTTGCCAGTGATGTTAGGCCTACTGATTTGTTGAATTTTTTAATATTCAGCCAGGAAACCAACCGCCTTTAGAAGTCTGGCTGATTGACAACTAATCTGAAACTATTCATTGTGATAATAAGTGGAAAAGAAAACTTTAGGAAGGAGGTTAAAGGGGAAAATATGAAATGAAGGCTGTTTTAGTTTTGTTCCTGCGTCACGTTTCAAATATCAGTTTATATATTAACCACAAAATATTCCCTGTTACCCACTGGTCCACTTGTCACTCCTGACTGTTTCATGTTTGGTTATGAAATTTTCTTAATTTATGCCTCTTGGAGGGGTGCTGTCCGAGGTGCTGAAATGAATAAAAATTGACCAGGGACCAAGAAACTTTCATAGAAATGTATCGGAGGCAGAACACACACTTTAGTTAAGTGAATTATGAACAAGACCGTAACACTAGCACTACAATTACTATTCTAAAGAACGGTGACGAGGACAAAACAAATATGTCTGGCATAAAGTAACTCTCTATAGAATGTGTGTGCTGCATTTCTAAACTCTTGATCATCTAAATGTCAGCGTAGTCTCAGGTTTTATTTACATTTCAATTTTGGTGCCTTTTGTCATCATAAATAAACAGTGTTTGATTTGCTTAATCAGATGCACTGGTGGGTTCATGTGCCAACCTGGCGTCACAGCTGGTGACCTTTGCTGCACATCCTTCCCTATCTCATCCTTCCCTTGTTTTCTGTCATGGTATTTTCAGAGGTCTGAAAGGGCAGTGTTGCTACAATTAAACAGCGCATAACTGTATGTGAATATAGAACGACTACCAGGACCTTTTCCAATGTTTTGCAATTTTAAAAGAGCTCTGTAGATGACACTTCACTTCAAAACACTTCAAAATCATTGTCTGAAATGGTAAAATATTGATTTACAATGTTGCATTGTTACCAAATATCTATGTCACCATATTCATGTAGTCTTAAAGTAAGGATGGAGATCTCTCCGTCCATACAATGCTCAACAACAAAGTTAAAAGAAATCCAAAACCAAAAGGTGGGACACTGTGCTGGTGCTCATGTCTCCAAAGAGCTGCTCATCATGTGGGGATGAATAGAAGTTCTTCAGGCCTATTACAGCCAATGCCAACCCATTATCTATGTATCCCAATGTGTGTCTGTGTGTGTGTGTTGGACATGTGAGTTAAGAATAAAAAATGAGATGAAGGCATGAAGGCATAAAAGAAAACTGGTTACTACGCTGAATCTGTGCAAAAATTAAGTGCCGTGAAACATTTCAGCAGATTTCTTTCAGTCTGCATATACTCTTAAGACAACGAATCAACAAGGGGCAGGGGGGGAAAAAGAGGAACGAGACCTCATGAGCTAATTGTTAGAATTGGCTCTGTTTGCTGCTCCTGGACATGTGCTTCCTCCAGATTAAATTAAATAAGCATCGCAGGGCTGGAGTAATCTGAAAATCTGACAGGTTTCCCGTCAACACAGCCAATCTGTGGCGAGACCAGGCCTGAAATGGTCGACCCCACCCACACATGCTCACACACACACAAACTAGTAATGCACTTCTGAGGAAACTTTTATTTATTTATTTTTTTACATACATTTATGTTAAATTCTTGTAATTGTACGAGAAGCAAAAGCAACAAGACTGGGTACTAACTGTTACTGAAAACAAACAAACAAATGTTAAACTTGTTGGGACCAATTTAATCAAGAGGGGGAATGAGTCCCTGGAAAATAAGAGAGTGAAAATACTTTAATACTTTTAGGGTAGCTGAATGTAGAAAAATTCAACCTGTTAAACCTGTTGCTCATAATCCCCTCCTGATTTAGACTTTTACTACATTAGAAGGTCAGGTTACTGCAAACAGTTGTTTGCCATTAGTTAATTAGTGGAAATGTTCAGGTTGTACTATTATAATTACTTATATTTAAAATACTGTTCTTTGGATTCGGTTTTCTCAAACAAAATTAGGCTGCTGAACAGTTCTTACACTGATGTACATGTTTGTACGACAGTAATATTGACATATCATGACTGTTACGGGGGCCATTCACTGTGTAAGTATTGCATATTCTTTCAGTAGTTTATGAGCATTTTGCTAGTTATATTTGCTACTCTTAGTAGCTAATTCGTTTCCCTTTCCTTTTATACTGTGTATATATGTATAAGCTCGCTCCACCCATTCTTTTCTGCACTGTTCAACTCCGGGTTGCATCAGCCACTTTATGTATATTGTATATTGCCACATGCTATGTCATGTTTCTCTTTAATCTACCTTGTATAAACAAGATGTATTTTTATATTCTATCTGTTCTCAGTGTTTACTTTTTTTGTTTAGTTGCTGCACCAGAGGCCTTTGAGGAAGGTGATTTCAATCCTGTATTGTGTTGCACATGTCAGTTGACTTGACTATTTTTACATTGTGTCATAAGCTACTTTTATGTAAGCAAGGAGCCTCAACTGTCGAGCTCAAGTCTTTCAGCTGTGCACTGGAAGGTTGAATCTGCAGTTGCTGTAAATCTAAAAGTCAAAAGATTTAACAGACCAATACTCAGAGTGAACTGAAAAAGCTGCAGTAAATATCAGATTCCTGCTGCGATGCCTGGTAAATGTAATAAGTTGAGACAGTTCTCTGACAATGATTGCAAGTACTGCATCTCGGATCCGTTCGACGCAGAGCCTGTCTCCTTATTGAGGCCACATTGAAGTTGTCTTGTATTAAAAAGGCCAGTCAGTCCACAGGGAAGAAGCTCAGGGACAGCCCAAAGGCCGTTCTAATGTGGTTTCCACTCTCCGTGTTAAATATAGGAACACCCCAACTCCCTTATTAACTTACGAAATTAGGCTACCTTGCTCATTGCACTTGAATGCTTCAAACTGGAATGCAGCTGACTGAAAGGCACTGAAACAAGCCCAAAGAGCATCTGAAGGGGGAAGTGGGTCATTTTATAGGCAAAACAGCTCTGCTGGCTCAAACTTGTGGACATCTGGTTTCACTTGAGAAATTAGGCTCGATTGGATCTTCTGCAAGGGATGCACAGCAGCCATGTTTGACACAGCTCCTGGAGAAACGAAGATCCTTAAAAGAGGATCGCTCCGGTCGACTTTTGTGTGACTCCACAACTAAACTACATGTGCATCAGTTACTCTCCGAATGTGTCCCCAGGAAATGTTGAAATTTGCCTCATTACGACGCAGCTGTTGCTGCTCATTTTGTTCTTGTGCCCCGACATCAGGCTAATTTCACATGTCCCGAACAGAGAATCTTTGAACCACAGCAGCTGATGTATCTTCAGTTTTTTTTCCTATTAAATAATCTAAAAACAGGGCTTTGTGTTGTATTCTGTTGTGTGGCTGGATTGTCTGATCAGGAGATTCAGAGGCGGTCGCGATGTTGTGGTGAGGAGACGTCCCATTAGATTTGCTGCCTGATCACATCTCCCCTGAACTGTGAAGAAACTTTAAGTGTTTTTTCTGGTCAGAGTCTCCGGGAGAGACCTTGGGAAGTGTCAAATCAAGAGTCACGCTGAGCCGAATTTATATAGAAAATAGTCACTAGCAGTCGAATTTTCTGCTGCTCATTTTGTTTTCAGTTTACAAATACCTTACTTGCATAGCGTTATTTTTATCGCTAATTAAATGGTAGAGCTGGTCATTATTATCCCCAGATAACTTGATAAATCCACTCGTGATTTATGTGACGAATGAGAACCAGACTCTCAATACTTTTACAAGCAGCCCTTCCTGTTACTCAGCCTATGACATGTCCTTTCTTATCCCACATCCTTTTCCTCATATGCACGCACACGAACGGTAAAAGCCCACGGGGGTGCTGTAAACTGGCGAACGAAACGAAGGCTCATATGGACTAAGCACCTGTGTTTATGTATGTGTGTGTGTGGACTAATTAATCAACTGCTTATATTAGCATAACTATATATATATTGGGGCTGGAGTGCAGCTGCACATGACACAGCCTCGGAGGTGGTAGAGAGGAGGGGAGGCAGAGAGGGAGACAGGACGGGGGCCATCTGTAGAACAAAGCCCGACTGGCCAGAGGCTGCATCTGGTCCCGCTGTAACCCCAGCAACGGTCGAAAGGGATGCCAGAGGAAGGGTAAGGGTAGCGAGAGGGGCACGATGGAAGCTTCCGCTGGCTGTGGCACTCTCAGCGTTGTTGTTTGAAGCTGGGGATCATCTCTGATGACGCCGGGTGCAGGCAAAGATAAACAAATAGCGGACATTCGGGAAATGCGCGGATGACAACCGACGCACGCAGTTGCACAAACACAGAAGAAGAAAAAAAAAACACATTAAGGAATCGGTTTGCGCTTTATTTTTTACTCGGCTCACTCAAAGGCTTTCCAGGCTGAATTAGGAAGTGTTTCTGGAGAGTTCCTCTGCGACTGAAGTGTCATAAATATGAAGATGTAGTGGCAGCCAATATGTATGCATAATAGATACAGTCCCACCAGAGCTTATCAGCTGCAGCAGCAGGAGACAGGGACGTCCCCGCTTCACAAGCCAGACATCAGTTCCATTTAGACACAGAATGATGACAGTAAGAGGGGGGGAGAAAAAAAACTAATTTACAGGAAAGCTCAAGTTGACTGCACCGAGGAATCTAATGTGTTATCCATACTGAAGCTCTGGAGACCACACAGGACTTTGATGAATTATAAAGCCTTGAAATTATCTATTAATTAGAGTGTTTGTGTTTGTGTTTTGGCCTACTTCGAAACCAAGAGTTTCTCGACAACAGCAGCGTAATGAACAAAAGGAACAACTGCTGGAATAACTGCATTATACAGGGATTACTTCGATACGTTAATCCATAAAATATAACCCATTCTTTCCTGCGGCACCAGCGGCAATGAAGACTCAGGGAAGTTCATGGTTAAAAAAAAAAAATGTGCGAGTCTTGTCACATTCCCATCATTCACATGCCCCCACCTTCTCCACCTCTCCCTCCCTCCCTCCTTCATCACCAAGCTGACATTGCTCACACTTAAATTTCTCACATCATCTTCTCCTCTTTCCTGTCTATCACCCTCACTCAGCCCTTTCCACACCTTCTAATCTTTTTGCCATCTTCTCAGCTTTGAGCATTATAGACCTATGTTTGGAAGCAAAACATCGCTTTTTCTCCCTGCTTTCTGTCTATATATGACATAATTCTCCTTTTCTTATTTGTATAATTGTAAAAATGCACATCATGTCTCCTATAAACTTAATTAAACTTAACCCTTTGACTTCCACGCTAATAGATACGATTAATCACCATTAAATATCATTGATTTTGAATTTATATTAATTAAAATTGAGTGTCATTATTATTATATCATTATTAAAATGTTCACACGATTGTACAGATTGATACAATATAAACACAATATACGAATACATACGATTTTCAAGCTACGGTCATATGTTCAAAAGCGCTATGGCTCAAAAAAAGTATAAAAGCCACAGCTTAGATATTTTATACATAATGTGTTCACACACGGGCAAAGCAATGGTTAGAAATTAAGCATTTTATTGCCTACTACTACTTAAAAAAAAAGATCAACATACCAGTTAATAATTTAAACTAATTTACGTGAAGCTCTTAGGTTTTTAAATGCACTCAGGAGGGCGTACTGTATTTGTATAATTAGTAGCATTTATAGTAGTGTGGTGGTATTTGTACTTATCTCTATATTCCTATCTGACTGACTTTCCCTGTTGATCCAGATGTTTTTTTTTTTTTTTCTTTGGTACATGCAGCGATATGCTTTTTCATCCAGGGAACCACGTTGTTAACACGGCCACAAAAACCCATATTCTGTTACTTCCAGTCCCAAAACTGTGGCAGACCCCCCTCTGTTTTCCGCCATTACAGTCTTACCTTTTTTTATATACAATAATGGCATCAGTGGAAAAAGTTATCCAATACAAAGGGCGCTCCGACACAAATGCTTGATGGAGAACTTTAAGAGTGGTGGCTTCCACTGCAGGCTACCCATCAGCCAAATTTCCATATTTCTCTGCTGTGGCTTTTCTCCCACGGTGTGTTTTACAGAGATGAATAGAGAATAGGAAAGTGATGGAACCCCAGGATCTCTGTGAATGTGTGTGTGTGTGTGTGTGTGTCTGTGTGTGTGTGTGTGTGTGTGTGTGTGTGTGTGTGTGTGTGTGTGTGTGTGTGTGTGTGTGTGTGTGTGTGTGTGTGTGCGCGCCATGGGAGGTCCAGCACCTTTTCAAAGCCTGAACTCCGCAGAGGCAAATGCAATAAGTCATTAACTAAACTGACACACACACACACAGACACACACACTGTATGACTGGAGTTCCTTGGTGGCCTCCCTGGCCTCATGTACATTCACTCTCTCCAGCAGTACATCCTTGGTAAGTGGGTCAGCCTGTCTTTGCCAATATCAACAGTACAAACAAGCACTTTTTCCCCTGATTTCCTTTATTATTATTATTATTATTATTATTATTATTATTATTATTCTTTTGCATCTTTCCCTCTCCGAACATATTCCTCACTTCCTCACATTGCAGCATATTAACCTTGTGTCGTCTACTTCAGTGCAACACGAACACGCAAGCAAAACACCGGACAAATCAAGTGTGCGTGCATGTGTTGTGGGTGTGTGTAGAGGACATTTAAGCAATTTGTGAAGTAAATGTTAATCCACTCGAGTGACACTTTCATTAACACATTGTTGACATGGCAAGTTAGTTCTTTGTCCCCTCAGGGTTACCGTTTCAAAAGCTTTCAGAGGCAATTTGGTAAAATCCATTGTTGAAAAAAAATAGTGTCTGATAATTGACTTTTCTTTGCTGCCGTTGCAAACTAACACGCTCAAGGTTAGATTTACACAATGAGAGTTTTTAAGAGTGTCTATTCTGTTCACATTTCCATGTATTTTAGTGGGAAAAAAAGGCCAGATAAGCTGATTAGTATTCATTAAATCTTCTTCATTAGTCACAGCCACTTGTTCTTCCCGGTAATGTGGCACTGTGTTTGAATTGTCAAGAGTGATTAAAGGTCAGACATTAAAAGTTTTCAAAAAGACTTTTCAATTTTTGCTTTGGAATTTTCTAATTACCCCGCACTCTTTGAAGCTGTGCCACGTTGTGTGTGTCTTTCTGGGTTCATTTGGACAATTAAAATGTGCCGTGATGTATGCATGCCAAAGTGACTCAAAAGATGCTAAGTAGGTCAATTAGTTATTATATCATGAAGCTAAAATTATATGTCTGCTTGTCAGATTGGTGTGCTTACTTTTTTATACTTAACATGTATGTTTCTTGCTGAAAAAATATGTAACAGAGTTTTAAACCTTGGAAACTGCAAAACTTCTGGGTGTTGCAATAGAAAGCAGCACATATTCAGCCCATCTGGCTTTTCCCCCCTGAAATAAGATAATAACTAAAAGAATTATAATTATAATTTAAATAATAGATTCAGGATGACAAGTTTCCTGCTTAGTTGAAGGTCGATCTACCTGCTGAACAGCTGAACTTTAAAAAGAGTAACAGTAGAGTGACAGTACAGGAACAAGTTCAAAATTACTTTGATCGATACATTTTAAATTAGTCGTTATGTTTTTCTTTTTCTTTTCTCCCAATTACAACGCCATCATGTCAGAGAGGATGATGTTGATAGATGAAGATGCCTTCCAACTGCTGCTCATTACATCGCATGTCAGGATTTACTCAAGAGGCACTCCCCACTCCAAATACCAGCCCTCACCCCCACTCACCTCAGCTGTCGATACATGTGCACGTGGTGTGTCGGTGGTCACACACACACACGCTGTTTGTGCGTGCGCCGCCTGTCCACTCTCGTCTTCTCCCCCATCATTCTTTCTCCCCTCTCATCCCCCACTCACTCACTCATTCGTGAGACTCATCTTCTATCCATCTGTCTTAATCCCACTCCCCCCCATCACCGGCCTCTCTGAAAGGTGTTGCCTTGATAAATTATTCAGTTTCTGGCATTTGGAAGTCTCTGCCCTCGCGAATGGAGAACGAATACAGTCAAACAAAATAAAATTTGCAGTCGCACCCAGACTGACAGCACACTGTTCTCTTTTCTAAATGGCAGTTTTGCAGGTTCTCTCAAACACACAACTGAAAAATATGAGACAGTTCCAGCTGAGCCGTAAAAGGCACCATCACTACCGAAAAAAAAAAGGCTGAAGAACCTGATGTTCTTGATAATCTGCATATTGTAATCATGAAATGAATACTAATGCTGGTTCTACACAGAAAGATAATTAAATTTATTTCTAAAAATTGTCTGAAACATAGTCAAAGAAGGATTCATTCTGTGTGCAATGGTAATTAAGGCAGCATAGAAACAAAGAAGCCTGGCATCAGTTACAGTAAAAGGGTGGAGGAAATTATATTTTCCAGATAAATTGTTTAAAGGGGTGAACACTGACCCTTAATACCCACTTTGCAAGCTGTTCACCCCACTTGAAGTCCATCGCTTTGCAGCAACAGATTGTCAACCTGTTTTTTTTGTTTTGTTTTTTTTTTTTTTGTTTTTGTTTTTTTTGTTGTTTTCCTGAGATTGAAAAGAAAAAGAAACGGGACATTCTTAACATTCTCATCACTGTTCTCTTAAAACGCTCGCTGTCACTTGGCACATTGTGTGATTTTTGAGTCTGCGCTCGTTAATTAGACGCACACACTTTCTGTTCCCCGTTGTGATGGAGGACAATGCGATGAAAGAAGTAACCCAATTTCTCCCGGCTTAACATAAAAGGCTCGTGATATGATTACGCCAAGAACGCGCGTGCTCGCGCAAGGCGTAGGAGAACGAGCGCTCGCATGCGCGCGTACAGAAACGAACGCACGCGAGGGGTTCAGTAATACAGAGTTTAGAATAATCTATAACATTTGAACGCAGCGCATGTCGGGGAGGAGACGCGGTGGCTTTAATCAACGCAGAGTTGAAAACTTCTACAAAAACATTTATAATGGTCTGCGGTGAGATAATGAGTCCAGCGCACTATTTGACGGAGTGGCATCATTCAGAGATTGTTCATCTGCGTTTTTCACACACACACACACACACACACACACACACACTGGTAGACGCAAGACTGCTGGGACTCACTTCTATTTTTAGGAGAAGAGCTTAGAAGTAAGTTATGGGAAGTACATAAGGTGTCTTGTTCTGTCTTTCCCTTCAGAACAGGGCAAAGGGCTAATAGCACTGAGACTGTGGAAGGCCAGAGCAACTGGAGGAATCAGAGCAAATAAAAACTGCCCCACAAAGACTCGCGTAGACACACATGGTGCACGGACACACCCTCTCTCTCTCCACAAGCCTCCCCAGCTACCCTCTTTGACAGATGACTTCCTCGGGCAGCTAGGGATGTGAGACAGTGTGAATTGAATTTCAGGGGCCGGTGGGGTGAAAGACACACACACACACACTCACATACACACACATGTACATGCACAAAAGTGCGCACTCACCGCACAGCCCATAAACAGAATGACATTGGCACAGTTAAATCTCAATTACATTGCAGCTATGGTGGCCTCAATCTCTGGAAGATGTGGCGTCATTTTGTCCTCCATTGTCCCTCTCCCTCCTTCCTCCATTTTTTCACCCTTTGACTCCTTCAGTTTTCCAGTCTGCTCACAGATGCCAGGCACACTGCGGATGTGTCGCGCGTGCAAAATCTTTGCGCGCTCCTTTGTGATTTTTTTTATGCGCAGCCACCGGCGTTCATATGGGTGTTTATCCTCAGGGAACACCGGTGCTGTAAATTAAAAACTAACAGTCTGTGGGGACGGGGGGAGCTGAAGCTTCGGGAGCCATAATTGTTCTTGGGGAAGTAATTTCAAATGCATGAGGCAGAACAATTGTTGTCGCCCGAGTCTTTAGCTTCTACAGTGAGGCTAAAGGGCTCCAACGGTGTACACGTGCGTTATTGGTGCGTCGTTTGAAACCAGTCCTAAAATCAACATACAGGTTAGTCAAGCAGCCTCTGGGCTGTGCAAATACGATATATGGTGCTGGAAAAATAATTAAAGAGGCTTGAAGATATTGTTTAACTTTTAAACTGGTTTTTAGCAGAAGAACTCAACGGTTAAATAATATCAATAATTGATGTGGAAAGGTTTAGGATTATGGCGGCATCGTGTTTCTGGCAGTGCATGCTTTCGTCAAAGGGAAAGAATGAAACTTTTTGAACCACATATATTATTACAGATATTTGTAGCGTCTTTCTGCTGATTATGTTCTTCACTCTACCGACACCACAATATATATACTGTATATATATTGCAATTGCGTTGGCCCGCATCCCTGATCTTGATGTTGTGAAGACTCGCGTGAAGACTCACTTTCACGTGCTTAATGTCAACCAGCGCTCAAGCGACACTTCAGCTGAGACTCGCCATCATGTTTAAATAGCTGCTTCAGAACTGTTTTCTCTTCCTTTTCTTTAGCTCTTTAGTTTGGTTACATTGTCCCTGCTCTTGTGTTTTTTTCTGTGTCCAGCAGGATTTTGCGTGTCTTTGCACATTTGAGCACAAATGCAGAAAACACGCAATGCACATGTCCGGATTGACCGACAAAAGCACCACGAATTCAGTCGACTTCTGTCTCTATTACCAGGGCCTTAAGACTAAAACTTAAAGACGCCTCAAACATCTACCACCTGAAACTCATTTGTTCAGGCTCGTGTGCCTCTATCCAGAGGTCACCTTCGAGGAGATAAGCCACCACTAAGAAGAAAAGAACGGATGTCTGGAATCAGAGATGGAGGGACGGAAGGAGAGGGAGACTGAGGGTGTGCAGTTTGTCATTCCATTAAACTTGTGACTCTCTTTTGGTCTGTAATGGCCTTTGCCATAGCAACAATGTCCAATAGTGGCTCGTTAATAATGTAATAGATGAGAAAATAAAGCTGCCAATCAAAGAGCCTCAGTCCCCAGTACCCTGAGTGAATAATTCACCACAGGCACTGATTAGAAACAGGCAGAGAGAGCAGGAGAAAGAGACTGACAAAGGTGGTGGTGGCCGCGACAAAGGAGAGTGATGGGACTCAGAGGGGAGTGGAGGGGAGAGGGAGGGGAGGGGAGGGTGAGAGATGAGCGGAAGAAAGAAAGAAAGGTATTCACTTATTATGTAACTCAGAAAATGAAAGAAGAGAGCAGTGGGCCGTGGCTCCTTCCAAAGAGCTTGATACAAAAAAAGGCTCTGCCGTAAGAGAAGGTGGCAACGTGCTGCAACACAGCGAGCGTCCCATACTGTGGCTGTGGAAAAACATGTTGTTCAGTGCTAAAATTATAATGATAGGTGCTATTCTTAACCTTTGCCCCGATCGGGGTGTCAAGCATCCGTTTTCCCTAGGTCTCTCTTTGCGTTCAGAAAGAGGTGGAAATGTACACACTCACATACACATAGGAAGCACATGTCATTATCCAGTCACGGACAGGAATCCAGCTTTCCAACAAGCGGCTGTAAACAACAGTGACACATAACATAGATATTCGGCTGAAAGGCACGAAGCAGCAGTCTTTGTGTGGTAAAAATAGTTGCGTGTGTGTTTCTTTAAAAGCCCCATTCTCAAACAGAATGTAAAATTAAAACAGATCATTTCTCCTTTTTGATTCAGTCGCAGATTCCATGAGATTTGTCCTTCCTTCCTGTCAGTGGCTCAGTTTGTGTCCCTGCTTCAGACACAACACCGCTTCCTGCCCTTTCAATTAGCAGCGCTTGAAACACGGCATTTCCTGGCAAACCTTTAGTCAGTAGGATGCTCACACTGAGCTCATGTATAAATTTAGCCTTTATATGATCACTTCATACAGGCCAAGGCAATGCAGGCATGGAAAGAAAGGTTGTAATTAGAGGCCTGCGGCACAGGGAATGTGCCACATAATCATTTACATGTGCAAGACAGACATGCAGGTGCACACAACACACACACAAATTCATAGCATTAACTAGTTTCTACCTATGGAAACAAAAAAAGTTTAGTTTAGTTTTAAAATTTTAATTTACTGAAGTAATTTGTGCTTCAACATTACGAGATGTCAAAACACCTGAACACAGCCAGTCCAGATAGGGCATGAAAAGTCTAAGCAGTTGTTCTGCCAAGCTTTGTTGGCTTTTACTTCAAAACATTTTTGGTCAGGTCCGCTCCGTCTAACTCAGCATGTGTGTGTGAAAACACATCAGCCCACATGTGCATCTGCGGTAAACTCACTCACCAGTTTTTCCTTCATGACCCAGTTTACAGTTTTTCCTGTTGTGGATGATGAAACATCGTCTTACCACATGTTGGCTGTGTGTGTGTGTGTCTACTTGTGTTACTTATGCTCTGGGGGCATAAATCTAAGCAGTCATGTTATAGGTGAACAATTACATTACAAGTGTGAAGACTTGGCTTAAGATGTTGGAAGTAGTCATGATGAGGGTCAGTTTGCAGTGTGTTAATACCTTAGTCCCTGTAATGTCGTTTGAACTGGCGGAAGCACAACTACGCACGTGCATGTGTGTTTGAGTGTCGCATGGTGATGTGCGACTTCCGATACCAGGTCTTTATGCTCTAAAATCGATTTTCAAACCAAAATATCGTACTTTCGACACTTCAGTCATTTGAGGTAATGTAGTAACACAATGGAAAGTAACTAAACTATTGAGCTGTGGCAACACAACAAACCCTGTGAAACACCTCAGGTTAAACCACAACACGGAATGCAAGGCATTTATGGTGAGGTCGACCGAAGAGAACACAGGAATTAAGATTCATTGCTAGTCATTTCATTAATAGTTAAACAATAATTTATTTAAATGGTCTTATTAATTTACTTATCTCTCATTTTTAGTGTTGGAAACAGCGTTTTTACATATGTTGTATGATTGTGTCATTTTGACATTTTATGATGATGTTATTCCATATAAAGTATTAAAATGAATGCAAATCTGCAACGTTAGGGATGCTTACGGGATGCTGCATCTTAGGTTTATCTGTCGGTGCACAGCTGCAAAAAGACATAAAAAAATGACTAAGCTCAGACAGATGTTATTATTCTTTGTAATTCTCTCACTGTTTGCTGAGATACGTGGAGCGTTGCTATGAAAGAACCGCACAAGTGCTTGCCGGTACATTTATGTTGAACGTTTGGAGTTGAAAATGTCCTCATTGCATTTTGGCTAACAATAAACATTCGAAAGGATAAGCCTTTGATGAGTGCCCTCTGTATCCCTATTCATTAAGCACAGAGAGCCCTTGTGTGATTTTTTAATTTTTTTTTTATTATTATAATTATTTTATTTTTTATCGTCTTGTCTTGTCATGCACTCAACATCTGATACGGATAGAAATGCACTTTGCAATTATGACTTCCAGCTGGACTCCAGTGATCCCATCATGTCCAGAGCCATAACTTAAAGTCAATTACCTCTGAGGGAAGGAGCCCGAGTTTAGAATAAAAGACACTTAACCAGATGAGTTTGACTGTGGAGAAAGACAGCTTTCTCATTACTCAGATAACTGGTCTGCGCTGCTGAGACACAGAGGAGCACCCAGGCAGTAAAGCACATACTTCTCCCCTAATACTTGATAACATAAGTGCTATGTTTTACAGCCTGACGTCTTCTTTCTCAAACTTGAATCACTCCAAGTAAAAAAAAAAAAAAAAAAGAAAGAAAAGAAAGGGGGGGCTTCAGTAGTGAAGGCTGTGTTATGACAACAAGACAAACAGCCTAAAGGTTTAGATGTCCGACTCAGAGCTTGATGTGTACATTAATCCGGGTGAGCTCCAGTTTCACATGGAGGGGTCCAAGCGTTTCCCATGAACTTAGACACAAAGACACAGTTGCGCACAAGTTAAAACCACATGGACATTTCGAGAAAGCACATGAATGCATCCGTGCGGTTTCCGTGTGTATACTAAGCATGTGGCTGAGATATGAACCCGCTCACATCAATGAACTATTAGGACAATAATCTGCGTGTCCCCTGGTCAAGTGGCTCTGCTACCGGAGCTGCAGGGAGCGCACATAGGATACTCCTGAACAGATCACTTCAAATCTCTGCAAAGCACTAATACAGACACCTTAATTAGGATCTTTGTGGTTTATGAAGCTACGTCAATGTGGGAGCACAGACTCATACTCAGAAGAATTGTTGCTCAAATTACTGCAACCATTTTCTAGAGATCAACATAACAACCACTGCTGCTCCCCAGTGGTCTATAAAGGAAACTGAACAGGTATACTTTACCAAAGTTATTAAGGGGAAAGTGTTGCTCAGTCGGCACCATAATAGGCCAAGGAAGAATAAGGGACAATATGATGATGAAAAAAAATAATAATAATACATTTTGACATTGGAATAGGAGGGATAAGATGTGAGGAAGGGAGCAGATTTAAAGAAAAAAAAAACAACAACAACAAAAGAAAAGAGATGTAGAGAGAGAGACAATCCCGCCTTTGTCCTCCCTGTACAAAAGAGCAGACAAAGAACCGCGGACACCTGATCGCGAGCGGCTTGGACCAGAGAGAGCGAGAGAGTCTGCGGGACTAAAGAGAGAGACGGACGAGGGCATGAGGTGCATTTGGGTGTACAGTACGTGTGTGTCCGCGTGAATGTGTGCGTGTGTGTGCGCGTTATCCGGGGAAGGGGAGAAAGCCAGGAAACAGGTTCCCATTGTGCACCGGGGAGTAATGAGGGAGCTAATGAGGGTTTGAGTTTCCAGAGCTGCCCTTTACAAGCGCACCGTGCCTGGGCCCTGGAGAGCCAGAGAACTGAGAGAGCAGAGAGGGGGGGTGGCGGGCATCAATGAAGATAGGGGAGCTTGATCTAGATACCAGTGAACAGCCATCAGTCTCAAACTACCACACAGGGAGTAGAAGTGACACTGTGGATTTTGATAACACCAGATGCTCATGGTGTTGCGTAGCACCTCTGTTGTGTTACTGTACAATGTGCAAACTAGTGTTATTTATACGTGATGCGCCCACTTTGGGTAAATAGTCATTTTGATTGGCATAATGTTCTGATTTTCTCTGTGTTATTATTATTATTAGCCACTTGGGGGCAGCAAATGACACGGATGCAACACATTTTCGTCCCAGGCTCTAAAATCATGTTGACAAGACTTTCCAATAGCTTCATAATGTGTTCATCAGCATTATCAGATAAAAAGTTACCATCACAGTCAATAAAGTCATGCTTTACACAAAAAGAGCAAAGCAGCAAAAAATAAATAAATCCCTTGTTCATTTTTACACACTTAAGTGTGCATATTTGATCAAATGTCACTGCTGCAACCTCTAATGCCTGCTGCCTAATAGATTCTCACACCCACAATGTCCCAATCCTAAAAGTCTGAAATGAATTTCCATCCAAAGAAAGATGCTTAGTAGCGGCCAAGACTTTAATTCAAATAGAGTTAAAACATCCGCGACTAATTGTGCGCATCGGAAAAATGCAAACGATCCCTTATTTAAAGGCATGAATGAATAGCCGTGATCAATGGGTAGTTTGAAAAAACACATGCGCAAACATTTTACTGTTTGCATTCTTACCCTAAGCGATGGCTGTAACTTCCTCTTCCTTTTTAATGGCCAAACATCCCCCACCCCCATAACGCAAACAGTATATTTTGTCTTATGTGACAGACTGAGAGGCAACGTCGGACAAACATTACGCATTAATAGCGAGGTGAGGAGGGATTTACTGTATAATACATGTGTACTTTCTGTATGTACGCACAGGGACTTGGAGAGCTGTCGTCTTTATGAAACAGGTCTGTGAGGAGCCCCGCTGGCTGGGAAATAATAAAAGATTCAACAGCAACACAGGTCATTTGAAGAGGTTAATTTGATCTTTAGTGAAATCAGTCCAGCCATGTGATTTCTTTTGTGAGAAGACTCACCTCACTCCGTTTCCCGCAAGCTTTACTGTCCCTGCTTTACAAGGACTCGTCCAGAGACACAAATACCACCTGATTCATCTCCGTGTGTATATCCATCAGAGCTGTAAAGTCTTGGATGTCACCTTGTCACCCCCTTACTTGGCTGGCTGACTGTTTAAACTCAGGAGACTGACATTAGGACTGGGGCAGGACGAGCTAGCAAGTGGAATGTAAGCATTTGGGAAATGTGAGAACTTGTCTGCGACTTGCAGTCTGTGTGCAGTCCAAAGCACCATCACGGTCTGCGCTTGTGTACGTGTGCGAGGGGCCTGAAACCTCCAAATTTACTTGACTTGTTTTAAGAAAGATTTCAGTTGCTTCTGCTGACCAGGTGAATATAATACAGCAATCACAGAAACAATCTGCTCACTCTTTGCAAAAATGTAAACATGACAGTTGTTTTGCGGGCTTCCATTTCAAGATCAAAACACAGCACGGACGTGACCAGGGTTAGAGAGGGGATAGAAAAACAGTGTTACACCTATAAGGTTATCTGGCATGTTTCCATTATACTTCTAGGAGGATTGCAGATCATTACATTGTGAACACCACATCTGGTCACATCACATGTTGAGACTCGCCCACCATATGGTGACAAGAGGACTATTTATTTTAGCTTCAAGACTTGGTTTTTGTTCCCTCTGTGTTTGTGTGGACCAATTTAATGTTTAGACATTGACAATGAGGACATTTTACTAATTATCCACGGACTGCATTATTGTTTAGTCACCAATTTGGTCCCTGAAGAGCGGTGTTTGAAGCTCAGTGCAGTGGTTATGGACTTCCATCTTCCATCTTGGCTGTGCCTGACTCCTCCTAACTCCCAGCTTATCTAAAAATGTCCAAAGAGTTGGAGTGTGACAGGACCTCAGGCAAAGTGACCATAGATCCATACATTTAAGTCTGAATACAGTTTGAACAGATCTGTTTCAGAGCCTGAGTTTCAAAAAAAAAAAAAAACCTTGTCGTTGAGGGTATGCTGTATATTATGCAAAACGGGCCTTTTTAACGCAGTCTATGAGAAAGGCCTTCAAGTGGCCATTCAAGGAACTTTTTCCTTGTTGACTTAATTTTTCAGCCCCAGAGGTTCCCACTACGTGAGATGGACTGACACAAAGTTTGCATAAAAAACAAACAAACAAAAAACACTATGCATTACACTGACATTTCATCTACAGCCTTATTGTCCTCAGTGAAAGACCTTGAACAATGCTTGACAGATCACCATTACATTCATGATTCCTTAAGAATTAGTTCAGTTAAATTTACCATCATGTCCAATTTGTCCTATAGCTTGATGTGCAATCAGATACTTGGGGCGATAATCACGATCCCATCATTCTCAGCTGGCAAATATATTCTTGCTTTTCACTGCTAAAATGTGCAATATCGATATCTGTTCATAATCAAGCAAAACATAACCTGCTACAGCGCATCTCACTGTAGTGAATGATTCCATAGTGTCTGGTGAGACGTAATTTTCTAATAAAAAGTATCTGTTCTGCATAAAGTCTCCTTAATGACTCCTCATTTTGTCTTTTTTCTCTGAATAACAGCATCCTTTAAGAACCGTTGACAAGTTACCAGATTTACTATTATGGAAACACCTTAAGTAATTATAACCACTTGAATATCTGATATTAGATATCAGTTCCCTGCAACCTCACGGAGTCACAGAACCGGCCGTAGACTTGTCATTTTTACCAGTCATGAACTCTTCAAAAGGCTGTATTGAGTTGAGTTGGGTTAGATGGGGATTGGTGACTTTGTGATTGTCAAGTTTAGCCACTTGGTGCAAAATAGGGTCGTCACTACTCGAGAAACCCAAGTACGGAACACACACTTTAAAACATGGGGACCAGCACAGAACCTGTTAGCAGCTTGTTACATGACATAAAGAGCATTCTTCAGCAGGCAGCCATGGCACAAGCCAGGGGCATACTTCCATGCGATACGACTCCACTGGCACAACATGTTTTGTTCCTCCACATAAAATGCAAACAAAATAGGATTTGTCTGTATCGCTTCATCTCTCCACAGCTATAATTTACAATGTAACATGCCGATTCTACCTGACCACAAAACAATGATTGAATTACATTAAACAAGCAGAACCATTATTTCAGCAGAAATACTTCAAAAGGGCCCAGAACACGAAAATCTGAAAACAATTACCGGGGGGGCCACAGTAGAGGCTACAACAGAAACAACATGCGTTTCAGTATATGCTTATTTGGCCCACTGGCCAGAGTCCATTACCACCCATAGCAACTTGAGGACTTGCATTGATGTAGCTCCAACCGAAGCTGGACTGATTTGGTCCGAGCTAGGAGACGTTAGCTGGACAAAGGCCTCTGAGGCTTGTGATGGAAAAAAAAATTGTCTTCTTTTATTTTAAATCTAAACTGTGAGATCCGTGGTTACCAAACACGCTCCAGATGTGCGTCTTACACGTTGGGCCACAAAGTTTGCTAAAGATAAGACAGAAGCCTCCCTGTCATGCCTCTCTTGTCTATTTATTTGCCCTTAAATTTACTCGAGACACTAAAAGCAAACAGCGGCAGCTGAATTTCAAAACTCGTAGTTGTAAAATTCTCTGTGACTCTTCCATTCTCTTTTCCTGTTCACACACACACACTATTTGGCCGCGCTCCCAGTCATGCTACTCCTCCATTGAGGGTCCCGGTAGCAGCAGCGGGGCCGTCTTATCAAATGCCTGCGTCCCGTTTGATCCCATCCTCAATTTCAAAGGGGGACACCCGATCCCCGCCCTGGGTGAAGAGGGTGAGGCAGGAGGGGGTGGGCATAGGGATGGATAGTGGGCAGGTAGTACAATGTTTGCAACAGATGGGTATAGGTGGATCCTGGCCCCCTCGTTCTGCTTCTCTGTCCCCCAAGGATCCTGTTTCAAACGACAGGTAAATATGGCTCCTCTCAGATGTCAAATCCTCATCAATTACTGCTTGTTCACGGGAACACGCGCAGATTAAAAACCACTCCTGCCCGTGGATACAAACAAACACTTTGTGGCAGACAACTGTAATCCTGTGTAAACTGATCCGCAAATCACAGAGAGAAAACTGTAATCATATTATTAGACTGTCAACTCGTTCCAGATTATGGCTCCAATTTGGCCGCGTGTCAGTGCAATTGCGACTGCGAGCACTCGCTCTGCCCTGTGTTAGGCTGAGTGATGCAATCCTACCTGAACGCGCACCACTCTGCCAACGTTTTAGTCATGTAACAGTCACTCAAAGTCGCATGTAAAACCCATAAAAGATTTAAGATAAAACATTTAGAGACATTCATTCTGCCAACGCTGTACAGCAAACTGCAGTTCCTCAAGTGGCCACATGAAGAATGCTAAACAGCTTAAATTTACACCAGAAACAAAATGTTCTGAGCACTTTGGTCTCTACAGCGGCCCCTGTATGCAACCTGCGTTTCAGCTTTGATATCGGTCCATGAGTAGAGCACATTTTGTTTTCAGTGCAGCTTTTTCTTCCCACAATCTCTTTTTTTTTCTGATTTTATGTTGTGCATTGCTCTTTCTCAACAGTTTCTCGTCGCGTGCGTGTGTTTTTAATAAAAGTCTTGAGTTGGAGCAAGGTCAGGTTGGACGTGTTATAAACGTGGACCCTGGGGGCCCAATGTGTGCTAGAGCAATAGCAGGAATTTTTACAGTTTAAACACTGGTGCGATTGCCTTCCAAGCAGGTGGAATTTTTTTTTTCAACCGGCAGACGTGGCTGTTTTGAGCTTTATGAATGCGAAAGGACTACCTTGACTCTGATTGTTGACTCGAGCAGGAAGTGGTGTCTTCATCTGTTAGACATGTAAACAGATATTGAACAGCTGTTGGTTCAATCCTAGAGCAGATACAGTATGTTGTCTTTTGCGAAACAAACCAGGGAAGGGGACATTTCTTGCGTTATTTAGACACCGACACCATGCATCTTCAGTAAGAGAACAATAGCAATAACACCAACAAAAATGTCTGTAAAAAATGTTTTAGTAGAGACAGACACATTATTTATCTCAAAGACTCTAACAATCTCCACCCAAACTCTAAATCGGAAACGTGACATAAACGTGTCTTGTCTTTCTCTGCCTTATAAACAAATTGAGGTTTCAAAGAAGTCATAAAAGATCTCAATATGTTTGCTTGCCAGTTTGGAGCAGCCTCCGGCACAAAACGCTCACAGTATTTAACTGTATAAGTGGTGGACACTATGCGAAATTATTTTTTTTGTCTGCGTGTGTAAAGGGTTTTTAAGATCTGAGGCACATTAAATCTTAAATCCCCCGTGCACCAATAAATTTGTGCACCCATTGAGTGGGAACCTCTGCCACAAGATCCGGCGCACATGTGTGTTTGTGTCAGCGCGCGTGTGTGTAAAAGGTGAACCATGCAGGGTCAGACCCAGAGGTGTCTCCGGGGCAGGTTGCAACACTATGTCACAGAGTCAGAGATGCCAAACATGCGCCTGTGTCTGCAGCGGCGACTGCAAACTGAACATAGCTGTCGAGTCAGAAAACAACCCGTCAAAAGACGTCTAATGTTACAGAAGTCACTGTACGCGCTGCATTTTTCCGGCGAGCAGCTAAAAGGCTGCATGTGAACTTAATGGGCAAAGAAAGTAGCTTACTCACAAAGGCTCAACAAGTTTGGATCCCTGGTGGTCTTTCCTTTCCTTTACGAGGTGATGTAATGAAACACACCGTAGCTCATTATGAGAATCTTTACTGGTTTTAATCAGCAGCAGCTACTGTCTACTTTCATGAGCACAATGTGCGTGCTCTTTTACATGCTGGAAACTGAGCTGACGTGCACACGCGCACACACACACAAATTTGTGGCACACTCTGAAAGGTTACGTAATTATCTGAGATTAAGCTGTAAAAAAAAAAAAAAGTTCACACAGTGGAAATATAATGCTACAACAATTAACCTGAACTCCCGCCGAGCAATTACGACATTTCCATTTCAGCTAACTGCATAAGCATCAAAGTCATTTACACTGTTCAGGCATTATGGTTTAAGCAGCATGTCTGAGCCACTGAAGCATTTCCACCTAGCGCCCACAAACTTGTGGAGTTTTATGCAGCTCTGAGATGTACGCAGGCATAGCTTGATAATGACATCGCTGCGGCTAAGCAGGCAAATGCCTTAGCTTTATGAGATTGCCTCTAAGTCATTAGCCTTGTTGTGTACTGTATTACCACCGGTGCCTAAAAACCAGGCTGACAGAGCATGACAGCCTGCATACTCATTACAGCAGTGTTAAACGCATTTGGGCTAAGTGAGGGTGAATAAAAGCAACGAGGACAAACGGACCTGTCTCTCTGTGGCGTTTCGCGGTGCTGCGTTTTGGAACCTTGCAAACAGTTTATTTGTGCAGTTAAAGGTAGCGAGCCACACTGAACAAAGAGCAAGGTGGGGTGGCTTTTCTAAAAAACAATCTTAGAATTTGTCATGATGGACCATGTTTATGTTCGGTTTCTCCTCGCGAGCATTCGCCGTCTCCCCTCATCTCCAGCCACATTCCTCCAGATGGGACGGGGCGTGTTGAGTCTGCGCTCCAAGTTCTTGTGCAACTTAAGCACACCACCTAGCATATCAGAAATCCTGATTTTCAACATGTTATTGGGCTCTTGAGTCGAATGGGCTTTCTGGTTAAATATTCATGTCGCCGGTGGAAGAACCAGCAGTGACAAAAATCCATGTGATTTAGATTAGCTGGGAAAACAGTAACCCCTCTTGCGCCCCCACCCCCACCCCACTCCCGCCGCCCCTCCAACCACTAGCTCTGACCTGTGTTATGGTTTCCAAATTGAAACTCAAGCCCGCAGAATGTCATACAGCAGCACAATGCAGCGTGCTGCCCATGCTGTATTCAGCATATGTGGGCAGGATTGGTTTACCAGGTTCCAATGTTTTATTTAGTACGTGTCAAAGTGGTTGCATGGGTGTACTTGTGCGTATACGTATGTGTGTGTGTGTGTGTGTGTGTCTGTCACGAGGGCATGTGCCTCATGTTTAAAGGAACATCAAGGAATACTAATCAACAGTCTATTACAAGTGATTGATGAACTTTGGCAGACTACTGCAGCTGAATCTTGTGTTGCCTTTGTGAGTGTGCGTGTTTGTATCACGCCGTGCAAGCCCATGTCTGCTGTGTATCCATATGTGGATGATATTTTATTCAACAGATGTCACTGGCCCCGGTCACACTCGTCTGAACAAGAAGACACACAGATGGAACCTAAAACCACGGGCTTGGATGGGTTTCTTGTAATAACCCTGGCAACATTAAAAATAAAGGGGGAACATGACAATTACCACCTATTAGAGTCTGTCTTGCTCAGCCGCACACAGTCTGCTCAGAGGATGTAGCCAGGTTCCTCTCTATAAACAGTTCTAAAATCATTATGCACATAGGTAAGTTCATCAAAAAAGAATGGGAGAAGCTTGACAACTTACTTTGCTTTTTATATTATTCATGTGCTCCGTAGTGCATTTTGCCAGGACAACTGAGTGAAATCTTTTTGCTCACCTGACAGCTTTCAAATTGAATTCTCTCCCCTCGAGACGACATAAATACAACTAATTCAAGATGTTACCCTGCCACGAATGTGTGTGTTTTTTTAGCGGGGCACATTCTTCACCAACATGTCAACCAGCATAATCAGAGCAGCGGTCCTCCACTGAGACGACTGCGAAGAGGGAGGAAGTCATTTGGTGCGGAAGCAGCACTCTCTGGCCAAAACGCTACTTAGAGATGAATGTCTGGGTTACATTAGCTCTGATTTTGTTTATCTCACTGTCCACTTTAATAGTGACGCTGATGAATGTTTGATTTCGGAGATATATATATGCACCTTTCTGGGTGTGTTGGATGTCTGCAATATTTAATTCTCATGACCATTTGTGTCTTTAACCTGCGTTCCCACTCTGTTTCTCTTGCTGCGACTCTCAATTAAATCCTCAAACTCCAGTGTTGCCCTCTTTGCTTCAGTTGCTCAACCCGTGCAGCCGTCATTAGAAAGCCATTAATGCGAGCTCTCTCTAAGAGTTCCTTTCCTACCTTTCACATGTAAACACTTTAAATTGTTCCGTGTTTATTTGTCCCAGAGTGTTTAGTATTATCTGACAGGAAGAAAAATTTACAGTCTCACCAGATACACAGTTCCAATGAAATGCTCTGTAATCAAACCGCAGGTTAACTAGTAATGATGTGAGTTCACCCGAGGCACGAGTTGCACGTGGCTAGTCATATTTAACCAGAATCTGGAATTCTGTAGACAAGAATTACTTCAGCAGACCTGTAATTCGTCCACAGATGGGGCCATTAAATAGCTAAATTGTAACTGAGGGCTCCAGTTTCAACTTTAGATACTGTAGATAAAATATAAACCACGTGCACACGGGACAACTCTCTCCGCTTCAAGTGCACAGATAAACACTTTTGCCTCTTTTGGTACAGTCAATCGGCGAACATCCCTTCAACAGTAAATTTGTATTGGCAATGATACGTTATTTAATTTCAACTGTCTGGTCATATGGAAACAGTACTGATTATGGTATCGTTACCCACTCAAGATGTATGACAGGGCATATTAGGCTGTGTTTAATGGATGGCCCCTGAGAACTCTGCGGCAGTGATTTTCCATGGCTGTCTACCCCGCCGCACACACCACGAGTAAGCTTCCATACTTATGCGAGTGTGAGACGGAGCTATAAACACATGTTAATGGCCATGGACACCTGTGAATACTTCACTGTAGGGCCTCTTTTCCCCTCTCTTTCTGTCTCTCTCAAACATGCACACGCAGTGATGTTTAAAGCTCGCACCGGTCCTCGCAAAGCTGGTTGTACAACACTCGCTGTGAGCAGCCAGAGCAGCCCAAAAAAAAACATCACATCTGCGTCCGTCAGTGTGGGTGTACATAGTGAAAGTTGGTGGTTTTCCACCTTATTATACCTCCTGTTCCTTGTGAGTCATCTCCGTATGTGTGCAAACTCACGCACACACACTTTCCCTCCCGCAGACCGGCAATTGAGACCACCTGGTCACAATCAGTCAGGGCCAGGGGTTAAAATCATATTGTCTTTAACGTGGTGGAAAAGAGTCACGGAGGGATTCACGAAGCAGGATGGGCTGACAAAGTACCAAGCCTGAGCACCTTCAAAATTCATTCATCCGTCGGTCAAATCCATCTTCGTAGCCTGCCAGGTCCTGGACCATGACGGATGTGGTTAATGAGTCATGCTTTCTTTAAAGCAGATAATTTCTGCAAATGCTTTAAGACCACACTTTAAAGCCTATCAAAGTGCATTGCTCTGAGGTATCACAAAGGCTCAAATTTGCGGCTCAAAAATTGTCCAGACCGCAAATGCCAGAGAGCTAAATAGTTCCTGTAAGAGATATTAGGCAGTGAGCAACTGGGCACCATGCCGTTGGATACTCATTTTTTAAAACCTCTGACATCACATTGCGTCAGAAGACAGGAAACAATGCTAATGTCACAGCCTGTGCCATCTGCTGGCATGCTACACTATTTAGCCCAGATAATTATCCGCAGCTGTACATGATCACACATAAATACACTGAAATATTTTAGTCATACCAGATGGATTGTTACACTGAACAATTTAAAAAGTCATCTTTGGAAACCGTTTAAAAATGTTTAAGACACTCTTGGATGAACCGTCTGTCTGCCATGGACAAAAAAAAAAAAACAGTCCACAGTTCGGGCAGCTTTGAAAGCCTAGCTGGCTATGGAAGACAATTCTCTGTACGGAAAATCTGCACATAAAAGTCACTCTTAAGCTCCTTCCACAAATAAAGCGATTCGCTTGTCAGTCATCGCTTTGTAGCTGACAGTTGTTGGCTGGTGGATGCTCCAGGCTCTGGTTTCCTGAGAAATACTTGCACTGAATATTTCTACCCTACATATTTCCAAGTGAAACAACCAGAACTTAAAAACATCGATAGTGTACAGACCGAGTGGCTTTCTGTTGAATGTTTATGGAATTAGGTTTGCGCCCAATGTCAGATCCTAGCATCAGCCGATCCCACAATATTTTTGGGTCTGTCATCGCTACAACTCGCTGAATTTCACACACAGTCTATGGTCTCAGTTGTTCATCCCAACTTTGTGGATTGGCCCCAAACAGAGCCTGGCTAGATACACTACTTTTTCAGAAAAAGATGGAGCAGTGCACGGCACCCACTGAGTTGAAACAAATACAATGCTAACAGCTTCCTGCTACGTCTGGACCATTGCTGAGGTTCAGTAAACTTCCACATGTCGGAGTTCAGGTAAAATCTGGAGGCATTCAAGGACAAAAAACAAAGGAGATCTTAAGTTACATGTTTTCTTTCTCTGAAAGAATGCTCTCTGACACTATAATAAGTTTTACAAGTGGCATTGCAGAGCAGGGAACGTTTTTGACAGCTTTTCTACTTTCACCCCCATCTGCCCATTGATGCAACACTGACTGTAGCCAGTAGTGGACCCTTCTTCTCTATCTGTGTGAGCGTGTGTGTGTGTTTTGTGTGTGTCACTTAACTGTAATTGCACTTTAACCCGTCACTCTGCTTTTCCACAGAGTTTCAGAAGTAGCTGGAAGTATTTGGCTTCGAACGGGACAGTCGTCCCTGTGTTTCATCCTGCATTTACACACTCCTCTGGTGCCAGAGGTAGAACCGGTGCCATCTCTTCTGTGGTAAAAAAAAATCAGTCAGTGGAGTTGTCAGCTGGTTTTAATGGCTGCCTTGTCTCTGTGCCATGTCATTCTTTCCTAAAGCGTTTCTCTCCCATTGTCTGCCTTCTGTCTTTCACTTTCTCTTCTAACTCCTTTTTCAGTCAAGATATAAACCAGAGCTGGCCCCAGTTACAGCACATTAGAGGAAGTTGTTGCTACAATAAGCATCTCATAACAAACAAGGAAATAAATGTGTGAAGACCAAGGATGTTTGCTCTAGCCCCCTCGGCAAATGGCCGACAATCTGCAGACCCTCGTGAATTAATCCATGTTGCAAACAGGGCGTATGTTATTCAGACACTGTTTTGTCAGTTCGGTATAACCTGATCTTCATTCACTATTTTCCTTTCCATTTTCTTTTATATGGGACCGTTTTTTCCATTAAAGCCTTAGGCTGTGTTTATGTTATAATTGTAATAGTTTATGGATATATCATTCGTTTTAGTTTTAACTTTTTATTTTCTTTATTACAAATGATTAAAATAGATGGTATCCAGGTATCCATTCATCATAACATCTGGATTGACAGTGTACTTGAAGAACCAGCGCTCCACTTCCTTGTCTCGAACCTCTCAGACTACAGCCAGCTTGTAATGTTGACATTAATGTTGATGTTGATGTCAAGACATTTCAAAGCAGGATGTGATGACATTAGTGGAGAAAATGGCACCCACCACCTACATCATTGGCGGATGGACGAAGATTTGTGTGAGCTCTCAGTTTAACTGACTTCCTTTCTCCTGCTGTTTTCCTATTGTCTTTTTTGACCATTTACACTAAACAATGACATAATTTAATAATGATGTTTAAATTGTGTGATCTTAGTAAACAATGTCATGCAGCCTTGTGCCAGTCAGATGAAAGAACATTTCCCATTTGACAGAATATTTACTTTGAAGTGAAAACAGTTAGACTAGATGTTTTTATCTGTAGCTGAGTGAACTCAACAAGATCGTTTTTTTTAATTCACGTGTTTTTTATTAACCCATCATTACGTTCCTTCCATTGTGTTTATGGCTTTTGTTTTTTAAACATCGCCTGCAAAAAATAATTTGCTCAAGAAACGCTGTCTTCAATCGTGTATGTTTTGGTCTCCAAACATGGTTGGCAGTGGAGCTTATTTCATATCCTACATAGAACTTGGATTTGATTATTTTTTCTTTTTCCAACAGACACAAGATACGGAAATCTTCAGCAACTGTGGGCGCTGATGAAAAGCAGAAAGTGATCTAATGTCCAACAACAGCAACATTTATGAATGAATAAACGCACATTGATATTAATCGAGTTCATCCCTCTTTTTTTTTTTTCACTGACACGCACACACACACACGTGTTGGTTTGGTTTATGGTGATGTCACTTTGCAAACATTCTGTCCTCGGGCTTTGTCAAGATTGTGGCGATGAAAGCACAGTTGGAAACAAAACTTCTTCTTGTCCACAGACAAAGTCTTGATTCTGAAATGACATGAAAAACAGCACATTCTTATTCATGATCTGTCCTCTTCAAACAGCAGCTGCGTACTGTCATGAAACTCACCGTGAACTCCAGTTGACTGGAGTGTGGAATTATAAACCGGTTGCTGGAACTTACACATTTTGAGAAGCCTTCTCAGTTACCTAGTTTTCTGCATGTGGCTGCAGCATTCAGTCACAGTGGTAAAAATGTTGAATGTGAAACAAGGGACAATTCTCAGCCTCAGCTGTTGCCATCTTGGCTATGAAAATGATCATGGAGAAGCCATCTCTGTGTTTATTGGGTTTGGTACTGGTACATAATGGTGCATCAGCCAGTCAAATGTTGCCACCTTCTACATAGTGCGCTCAACGTATTTGATTGAAGTGTATGAATATAAGTATGCAATTTTATACACAACCAGTCTTAACCTCAACCAATGTTCAGTGCTGAACAATGTTCTGGAGGAGCTTTAAATTTCTCTGATTTCTTCTTACGAAGCCACTTCCACTACTCAGTTGCATTCTTAGGATGTCGGACGTGAACGGCTGTCTTTGAGGCTCATTTCTTTTACATCATGTTCAGGAAGGTTCTCCTCATCTGGCAGACAGCCAACCTGACATTATCCCATCAAAGAAGCTAATAAATCTGTTTCCCCTCAATGATACGTCACCTGAGGGATGATGTTTTTGAGTTGGTATGCAGGTTTTTTTTTTTTTTTCCGTGGAATCAAATTCTTTTAACGTCCTGTTAACGCCATGTATTCTGAGCAGCTATGACTCTCAATAACTCTCAATAAGGGACTTTCAAAAGGAAGTTTAGTAGTTAGTCATTGCTTTACACAGTGGTAAATCTTGTCAAACATGTCGCCAAAACCTTCAGATATCTGTGTACAAACACACAATATTAAGTTAACAGTTAACACACAACACATCTCATTTACGGTGTAGACCTGGAAAGCAAGTCGAACATTAGTGAACATGAAAGCAACAGATGATAATTCAAATCAGGTGGAGCGAGTCTGTTCAATGATCCATCCTCAAGATAAACAATGTCTCACTCGTGAGAGTTTAGATCCATTAGTCTACAGTTAGACTAACTGTTTATAAAACGGAGACCTTCTAGTATCGTGGCTAGTCCTCCTGAAACTGATGCTCAATAAAAAAGGAGGAGAAGAAGAAGAAGAAATTCAGCCAGCCAAGACTTAAAAGGATAGGATATGGTTTTGCAGTTGTAAAGTTGGTAAATAGTTTGGTCAACCAGAGTGAGGATTGATCTTGTGTGGTCTCAGTGGGTTTGGGAATGAGTTAGTCATAGGTTTATGAACAGGGCGGAAGAGACATCTTCATGGCTCGGAGGCCCTCTCTTGCTGCTAGACAGTACTAAACACCAGGGGATCTAGGCTCAGGAGACCACTGGGAGCCCAGAACATGACGTACGTGGATTTACTACTCCCCTCTAAGAATAGATTCCAACTGACACTACATATTTTTATTTATTTTTTTTTTTAAAAAAGGTTTTGGAAAAAGGCTGAAAATGGTGTTATGCTTCAGTCACCAACAGGACAAAATTAACACGCATCACACGCCTTGCCTCCAAAATCATCGCTCTTCCCACAGAGATCCATAAGGCGATTCGCAGCACACACCTCATCCCACTACCATCAGTTCAGAGACACCGGACTTTTAAATATCATTGAGCACGCTTGTTAAAGATACTGCTATAGCCACTCTAAACAATAGACCCTGATGACATTTTGGCTTTTTTCTCCCCCCGTGTCTGCCATCTATGTCCACCACTTTCAATGCCTAATGTCATAAGTCAGTGTTGATTTGAGCACTTTTTTGTATTTTTTGTTGTGTGGAATATGTGTAAATCGGGTAGAAACAAATCTCCTTTCTTCAAATAAAGTTTATAAGTCTAAAGTCATTTCTTCAACAGAAAAAAAGGTGATTAAAAGCAAAATAAAGTATATCACAGAGAATAAGACATACCTTTGTATGGCAAATAGCGAGTGGAAAAACACAGCAGCAAATTACTGCGAATGTTAAACTTGACCCTAAATGCAGGCTGGAAATGCTTACTTCGACATTTTGTGTAACACGGTAGGCAGCTCTACCTTCGTAGCGTAGACACAGGATATTGAAATCTCTTTGGGGTCCATAATGAAACGATTACGAAACGGTCCACATCCCTCAGCAAAACGATGGAGCCCTGCGCCGAATGGAGCCAGAAGCCACGACATCTTTTCCCAGTTAAGGGGGCTTAGGGAGCAGCCATCGAGCCCGGTGACCTGTGCTGATTAGAGAAGTGTTTGGCACGAAGGCAGGGTGTGTCTGCCAAGCTCCAACCACCCAAGAACAGCGCCCCACACACCCACTGAAATTAAACTGACATTTTTCTTCTTCTTTTTTTTTTTTTTTTTTACAAGAAGCAGAAAACATGTCACTGCTCCTCAGAATCTTAAATGGCAACAGCAGATCAGACTGAATCTGGGTGCTCATCATTTCCAGTCATTCAGGATCAATTAGGTGCTTCATTCCATTCCGCTGAGCTTTTCTTTGTTTTACATGGATTCGTCAGGGTTAGTAACATCTTGTGAAATATTATAGCTAAAAGGCATGGGAGCAAATTGTGTGTCTCTCTGCAGTATTACACACTGTGGGATATTCCACCAATAACTCCAGTTGAACCTCTGCTGGGACGTCAGTTATCCGTAGAGTATTTTCAGATCAGCCTTTGTCCCAAACCGCAAAGCTGGGGAAACTGGAGGGGGCGGGGGGCATCTTTTCCATTTGTCTTTTCATTCTTTGTTGAAAATCGCAGTGTTTTCCACTACCCCACCCTTAACAGTCTTTAGCGCGCACAAACGTTGCATTTTGACCTTGCCTCTCCCACCATAAGAGAAGTACAGAGAGCCGCTCAGAACCAGACAGATGTTTGAAGGCAACATCTGTCCAGATCTATCCCCATGTCAAGAGATGCCAAGAACAATGAAATGCTTGGAAAATGTTTCTCAAAGGACTGAAAAGACAGAGAAAAAAAAACTTGGTTTATGTTATCACTTGGCTTTTGTGTACACGAGGAGCTCTCTCAGTAGACAATTAGACACCTATTTCCTCTCACAAGGCTAGGTTTCCTGCTCTTTGGCCCCCGATTAATACGGCTAGAGTAGCTTGTGATGTTGTGTAAAATTTTTTTAACATGCTGCCCAGTAATCCCAAAGCCAGAAGGTGAGATGTTTTTGGAATAGAAAGGGTTTATTCATTATTGTTCTGAACAGCACTTTTGGACTCAGACTGGAGTGGTGGCTCAAGGGGCAATATTTCAACACTTCATTCCGAGTTTCACATGTAAAAATGGTGATTGCTGTGTTCCGAGGACACACTTGAATGCAACTGGTGTTTAGTGGAGAATTCTCAGTTATGACATCTTTGTTTTTGTTTACCGTTTCAGACACTATTGCATCCCCTATCAAATTGCTGTAACTGACAAGATCTACAAACACTGTAATGTTGCAACCTTAATGTTGCAAACTGAGCATATTAAAACATGTTGGATCATCATTCCACTGGAAAACTACGTAGCATGTTCAGCACTGAACCAAGAAGCCACTATTTTTTTTTAGCTGATGTTGATGGTAGTAACTGGAACTATTTGTTTTATCTTCGAAATACTGTACTACTTTGTCATTACATGCAGAAATTTAAGCGAAACGGGGTGGATATAAAACCCACAAAAAGTGGTGTGCTCCAAGAAGTTTCCAGGAAATGACTAACTAAGAGGCAAAACTAATAGATCACCAGCTGAGGTAATGTCTGAGTTCAGAGATCATGCTTTTCTGTGAATAGTTTGGTAACTGCAAGTAATAAAAAATGGGATGAACAAAAGGGCTTTGACCCTAGAGTTTTTTTTTGGTGTTTGTTTGACCATTAATTATTAACAATTCTACAATGAATGAAATGCAGAAATTCAGAAAATGAAAACTTTGGTACTTTTTGTTGCTATGTACCAAGTGTTGGGCTACGGGATGAGGGGAGTAACAACAGAATGTAACTGAGAATGAAAATTCAGTGGGACTGAACGGAAATCCAACAGTACACATTTTCAAACTACAACGTAATGGATAATGAAGCGGCATCTCTCTGAGAGGACGGGGTAAATGATGAACTGTTAAAACTGGGCTCAGCGACGCAAGGCAAACCAACCCCGATGCATGCAGAACAGAGCCCGTCACTCCACTGGCCAACGGCCGTGCCTTCGCTCTTCACTTTTATCTTCTCTCCTTCCACTGACAACTAAGTGACATCAGGTGCGCTCAGTCACCTGCTGCAGCGCAGAGGTAGGGCAGCACCTGAAAGCACTCAGGGGAAAAGAGGACACATGACTGTAATGCATGGGTTCGGGACTCCAATCGTTTAGTAAAATCTCTATTGGAAGAGCTCCATGGGTTTGTTAGTTGCTTTTTGACACATATCTCTTCATGCAGTAGTGGCTGAAGCGCTGAACACCACAAACAACGCACATGTCGACCTGATGGCACAGGAAAAAGTCAGAGGATTACCGAAGCTTAGGAGGGTGGTGCAGATCATCTAAATATCAACACATTCACTAGTTAACGGGAAAGTTTGTTTTGTTTTTTCAGGTACTTCTCCTTTGTGTAGTACCTGCAGCAGATGTTGGCAATGGAAGCCAAGCGATGAACTGTGGTGGATGGGGTCAGTGGAAGAAACATACCTGTCAATCAGCATTTTCTAGGAAACTAAAGCTGTTTCTTGTACTTGTGCTTTATTCAAAACCAGCGGGCAAATAAAAAACTCTATTAGTTAGCCTGATCGCCTGAAGCTATGACTTTGGTGTGTTTGCAAGTTAGTTTGAATCCAAATTAACTTGTTTAAACAAAGTGACACACTGGGCAGATACACCTCTGCTCTATTTGTATTTTATTATTTGGAGATGAATCTATCCTTACCTGAAGCTATCTTACTCCATATTTCTTTCTTTTCCCCTTTCAGCCCTCTTCATTCTGGCCATCCATCCCTCTGTGGAGCTATAGTTGCTTTAGCAGATGCCATCTGGAAGTAGCAGATAGTCGCTACTGTGTGGCAGCAGATGTGTCCTGTGTTCAGGGATGTAGTTTATAACTGTAACTAAACCCTGCAGGCCAGCACCAGCCCCGCTGTCTGTCAGACATCAACTGCAAGCCGCCACACACATAGGAACTGAGCGGCTTAAAGGACAATAGCAGTGTTTTTACACTGTCATCCCAGTAAATCCTGGGTGATTACAGTTTATGATTCATGTCCGCCTCCCACGTCAGGCAAGTGGCTGCGACAATTTTAAATGTATTTTCTCACCTTGCAATTGGTTTCAATTCAGTTTTAGTGTGCTGTTAAAATGTTGCTGTTTGGGGTGTTCCTATTGGTTCCTCTTCATATTCATCATGCCTGTTCACGTCCCATTGCTAGTCAATAACTATCCTGAAGTAACATTTGTTTGTTCATAAATTCAATTTGTTCACGATAGAAAGGTAAAGTACTTTACCTGTGGCTTTGCTATGGTGCATGACTAGATAATTGCTCTACCAACGTTCACAGGGACGAGGAGGGAGTGGAACTGTGGCGTATAAACAAGAAGGGGGAGGGGGACAGTGCAGATTTTACATAAGCTGCCTTTAACTTAGAACATACTTGCAAACGTCACCCTACGTTGAACCTCCAACTGACATGACCTTTGAAGCAGATGATTTAAAGAATAATATATAGCAGTAAATAAAGGAAGGAGGAGTCTTATCTAAAGACATATACCAAGATATGTTGAGTCCATATGCAAATATGTATTTCGTTTCTATCACTGTGTAATACTGCCTTAAAGTAGTCACCAGTATCCTCATCCCATCCATCCATGTGTCGTTCACTATCAAAAAATAACTTTAACACATGAAACATGCCTGATGAGTGAGCTATTTATATGCAGTATCACATTAAAAAACACTTATTTCACCGTGTTGTGATAGATATTGGATGTCTTATAAACAACTCTCTGACTTAATCATTCCACAGTATTGTTGACTTTAGTGAGGAAGGTGTTTTTTTTATGCTGCACAACAACATCAGGGATAAAGCATTCAAATTAGCAAGTGCAGACATATGCACAGATGTACAGATTCTTTAGTTGCAGAACTTGAATATTTCATTTTAGAAAACGTGAACCAATCTGGTGCAACTTACAGGCATCGTAAGTGCAGTAGTTTTTATTTGGGTGAAAAAAAATACAGCTGCAGCTACAACACAGCTGTAATCCTCCAAGACATCTGCCAAAAAAACAAGTAGAGACAGACCTTTTATTTCTGATTTGAGGAGAAGACTTGTGTAATATGAGTAGAGTTTATTCCTTCCGATTGTTAGGAAACACTAACTAAAGAGTTAGGAGGAATCTCAATAATACTGATGCCACTGTTTATATCAGTAGGCCACCGTGTGCATGGCCTTTCCTGTAAACTCTGTGCTTTGGTTAGATCTAAACAAATGACAAAAATAGTCTCGAAGACTCGTACAACCTTGGGCACGTTTGATCTGGTGTTTGTCCCTCTTAATTGTGCACGTGAGTGTGCTGCTGTGTGTGTGAAAGATTTGACCCTAACCACAACTCATCGTACAACCCTCGTGACTCCGGAGGCAGCGAGTCCGTTTCCATCCTGTGTTGTGAGCTGGTGTTGGTATTTCACGTCTGATCCCCTCTGCAGAGTCAGACTGATGCTGAACTCTTTTTACTGAAGCTTTCCAAAAGACAGCTCAAGACAAAGTAATGACCCTAAAAGGTCATAAACCTTTAGATTACACACGCGATTCCATTTGGTTAGTGTGAGTGATGAAAGTCATTCTGGAGCCTCATGTCTAGACTCCAGCCACAAAATAAGGCCATTAGGTCGTGGCCCACCTCTCTGCAGCTTGCAGTTGGTCAATGCTGGACGTCCCGGGCTCTGGTTGTTTAGGTAAGCCTCTCGTACTTTTGCTAGCCCAAATGTTTGTTGTTGTTGAGCGAAACAAACGCAATACAAAGCTATTAGTATATGGACTGAGCTGGGGCTTCTTCACATCGCTGGTCTCAATTTGAAAGGAAAACACCATTTCCATCTGGGTTCACCAAAATCTGCTTGGTGAATATAGTGGCAGGGAGCAAAGTCGTGTCCACCACCACGGTTTTCGGTTTGTGTCGCCGCAATGTTCAATTACCTGCCAAGTCCAACGGACAAGAGACCAGCAACTTTTATTTCTTTGTCACAACACTGATGCGATTGTGTTCCTAACTACTGGGTGATGTCCTTGTGTTTCTTCTTGGTCCCTCTTCATCCTCTCTCTGTTTCTTGACATGGAAAAGCTTCCACCGAATAAATTATTTTTGAACATGTTGTTCCCTAGTGAGGTAAATATCAGGTGATGTGACAAGTTTCAGTAAACGTAATCAGTTAATCCAAAAATGTTAAAGAAAGGCTAGTGGACCGGTAACAGCTTTGGATACACTATGGCCTGGATGAGTGAGAACCTTCACAGACATAATCAGCTTCATTGCGTGTAGAGCCCACTTCTGACACTATTAAATGTGTCGTTTTCCTGATGTGTAAAAGTCTTCATTGTATTATATTGTAAAATGTTAACCCTCTGCGACGGCTGTAGCTACAACCTGTATGCTTTTTCAGTTGTTCGCTTGTACGTCCATCCTGTCTGTTTTTGGTGAACCTATTCGCAAAAACGCTTCAAAGTAATTTCTTTAAATTTACCAAAAGTCTCAAGGTACAAATTATTATATTTTGGTGGTCAAAGACCAAAAGCATGTGGAGCTCCCTCTAGTGGCTGACTACGATAAAGGTCATAAGCAAGGATGGTTCCTGTCGTTTTAAGTAGTTAATTTGATGCTTATGTATGTTCAAGTGTCCAGTTTCCTGAGGAAGTGTGTTTTATTTATGCAGCTCCACTCCCGGACAGTGCTGCGCAGACTCTGGCTCCAAATTTGCAAAATAATGCCGCCACCTGTAACCTCAGGATACTAACATCGGTGGCGTCCTTTTTTTTCTACAGCTAATTGTTAAATCTTCACAAATGCATTTGTTTGCATTTGCATTTGCTTGTGAACAGGTGTTCCTGCCAAAGATCAGGATACATCTATTCAAATTTCCTGCGTGATCAAACAGATAGTATTATGGGCCATTTCATTCTCATTGGAGAAACACAAATGACAAAACAATATTGCTACATGTTACACTGAAGAAACCAAACAATGCGGTCAAAGAAAATGAGAAAAGGATACTGGTTGCTCAGTGCTCCTTTAAAGTCAAAGCGTCTCGGATGTAAGTCAGCTGAGTATGGAGTAGGTGTGCCACGTCTTTACAGCCTGGGAGTGTTTTGATGTTTTCAAGATTTCTGTGGGGGTGGCTTTTCCTGAAAAATGTCATCTCTCTAACACGCATAACACTGTTATTTTTTCTGTTGTGCATTCCGACTATGTGGAGTAACTGCCCTGAGGCCTTTGACATTGCTTTCACTCTTTACCTGGTAACTTAACTGTTTAATTAGTCACAGCTTGAGACACCCTGGGATCCCGTCTGTGTCATAAGGTGGTTGCCAAATAAATGCATTTTTCCTGTGTGTTTCCTTTTGTTGTGAGAAATGACTCTTAAAGACTTTCCTCATGACACACAGTTATTATAGAAGTAATTGTGTCATTGGTTGCCAAGTCAGATACTGAGAACTGATTCTCTTAAAAAGGCTTCACGCCAGTAATGGTGCGTCTCAGTTTCTGCCTGACTTAAAACAAAAACATTAAACCTATTTCGTTTCAAGATGAAGAAGGTAACAAATCTTCTCATTTGACAGGTTGTGTTTGGACCTGTGTGTGTGTGTGTGTGTGTGTGTGTTTGTGTGGGTTGCTGTTTGTGCACGTGGAGGAATACGCAAGAGCGTAGAACCAGTATAATCTGTTAGAGGACTCTCTGTGGGGGTTTTAAGGGAGTATATCCAAAACAGCTGTTGCTTTGTTCCAGTCCCAGGTGTCTGTGCATTTAACGCACCCCTCACAACTCTCTCTGTGTCCTTATCTTTATCCCCTCTTCGCCATTTACAGTTCTCCTATACCTCCCCTGCTCCGCTTACCCAACTCAGCCTTGCTGCTAAATACTCCCTTCACCTTTGTTATGTAACTCCTCATCTGACTATTTCAACACATGCAAACATCTTATTTACACTTTCAATTGTGGACAGAGAGTTGGGTCAAATATAGAAACTGCTAATCTTTTGAAAGGATGTGCATAAGGGTGACACATTTTTATCATCAAAGTCTAACATAAATTAAGACTGATCGGATCGAGACGGATCCTTACAGCAGTGGGGCAGGTTTAATCCCACCCTGTTCTCTTTGATGCTCCTTCTTACACTATTAATTCCTGGTTGCCCCCAAAACGATTAACCGCATGCTGAACGGGGCCACCTCATTATATCTCCAGCTAAAACAAATGGCTCGTGGAAATTATTTACAGCTGCTTTTGTTTACATCCACAATTTAGTAATTATGGCTAGAGGCCTAAAGCCAAGAAACTTTAACGTCAAGCTCACCGTGGCATGAGTTCAGTTTCCACTTTCCATCACGCGGCTCTTACATACTCTGGCAGCTCGCTCACTAGAAAACATATATGAACCTCTAATTAAATCCCAGATTTACACTTGCACAGTCATCTGCAGAAACGGATAAGCGTTCCAGAGGCAACGCCTCTAATGTGTAATCAGCTATACAGAAATACCAAATAAGCAATCCTAGGAAGTGAGAGGCAACAAACATAGGCGGGACAAATGGGAACAGTGACATTGTGGCATTCATCGAGCTGCTGAAATAATAATTGTTATTCAGATATTTGTGGAAATAGTTGAACGACAGGTTAAGTCTTTTCCACAAGCTGCATCTGTGATATATTTGAAGCAAATTGTGTAGTTTAGACTTGGGAAACATTTGAAGTGGTGCTCTATCTATCTGTCTAAACACTGATCAGACACAGAATTAAAACCACTGATGTATTTGGGAGAAGTAAATAAAGCTGACCATTGGAGATGGTGTTGATGTTGCTTGATCCACCCGCCTACACCAGACCAGACACCCCCACCCCATAGCAATGACACACCTTGATGGCAGCAGCCATCCCTAGCGGGATGACACACACAAAAACAGTTTAGGGACATCTCAAAAAACATGGAAGAACAACACAAAGTGTTGACCTGGCCTCCAAACCTACTAGATCCCAAAGTGATCAAGCAAATGTCGGATGTAGTGGAACAAGTCTGATCAACAGAGACCCCTCCCCTCAACCCATAGGACCGACCACTAACAACATCCTGTTGCCAGACACCACAGGACACCCTCAGAAGGTCCATGTCCATTCTCTGATGAGTCACAACTGTTTTGGCACAAGGGAGACCAACACAATCATAATGTTATGACTGATCGGTGTAATTTGCATTATTTATTTGACCTTGTGCACATTACTCAAGAGGATGTCCCATTAAATGTGTGTGTCATTCTTATTTTATGACGCCGCACTTCTATTAGCTGCATTGTCGAAGCTTGTCGTAAGTGATTTGCTGGATATTAAATTGTTCACAGTCAGTTGCATTACTAGTATGCTTTTACCAGCCTCTGAAAACCTGGAACCACCTCTGAAAAAGTAGGAGAGGGAAATCTGCATGATGTGACATGAGAAGAATCTCTCTATTAGTGTCACGTTGACTCACCCACTCTGTTTAATAGTTTATATCCTTTATTTCCAGGAGATGATACAAATGCATCAGGGTGACCTTAATCAGGAGAACATGGCGCGCATTATTAGATTTCTCCATGTATTTAACTTGGTGCAGCTGCAGCTTTTATTTTCATCTGTTCTGCGGTCAGCTCAGTGTTTTATGAAAATACTTCTAGCGACTTAATAAAACATTGTGACTTTTTAAACTGAATAAAAGTGACTTTAAGACTCATTTAAACATAAGGCCAACATGTAACAGTATCATATTCACAGCATATAGAGAGATTCACAAAGGACTTTAGTCAGCTATAATTTTATAAGTTCTCGTAGATGTTTGAGGGAGTTTTTTTTTACATTTTTTACATTTCACTAATAAATTGTCACAAAGCTGGTATGACAAATAAATTAACAAACAGTTGCCTGTTAACATTATCACTTATAATCAAATAGCCTTTATGGCTACGGGCTGTAAAATTCCATTTTGAAATGAAGCCCCTGAAAGACAGAGTGGAAAAATACAACAGATATTCCGTGACTGAATAAAAATATCTGCACTGTGTAATTTTAAAATCTGCTCAGACGATGATGCCACGTGGCGTGTTTTTTTTTTTTTTTTTTCAATTTCAAGTTTTTGTTGGCAACAGCACAAAGGTGCCTGCTCATGCTTGCTCATGTTTTGCAGTGTCAGTGACCACAAACACCGAGTGGAAATGAATGGGGAAACTTCTCTAACAAATTGAGAGGAAATAATTACGAGTGGAATGCAGACAACGGAGAATGTCCTCTAACGCCTGCTCTAGTGCGACGTGAGTCACAGAAGTTTCACATTTGGTGGAGTGAGGCTCCCTTTGAGACCTTGTGGCTCACATATTACGGATTTCGTGAAAAGGGGCGGAAATCTTTTTTTTTTTTTTTTTTTTAAATTAATCAAGTGAGTCTGCCGGAAAATTTGATTCTGTCAAAAATTTGAGAAAGTCTCAATGTCCTTGCGTTATCTTGGGTATTGCTGAGATTGCTGATGGAGATTTAAACCACAAAAGATGTCAATATGGGGGCCAAGTGATTTCCTGTTCATAGCTGGGTTTTTTTTGTATTAATTCCATATGGTAGCGTTGCTTCTATGCTGTTCCGTGCATCCCAAGTCTGCTCCCAGATTTCTGCGGGTTTATTAAAACCATTGCTGGCTTCTGTCTCCGATAGTTTCTACTAGACTGTATGGAGGATATACTGCGTGCACTTTGGAAGGATGTCCAAACGCAACAATGTGTTCGAGGCAGAGATCTAAGCCAACGTATCTGAGTTGAGAGCTGTGAGGGAACAGACCCTAAGGCTGGGGTTCCATTACAGGACACAATGCCCTCTGTGTGTGGAAAACAGCCAGCCACTAAAGAAGGCTATGGTGACCACGAATGTATAGTCACAGAATGGCACCAATGCTGAACTAAATTACTTGGATTTTCCGCAGTTGAGGTTTCACCTGTTCTAGTAAAAGCGTACATCAAGAAGAAAGATTTAGCTGGTGAAGATGTTTTGTATCCTGACAAGACAAGAACAAGTTGCCATTACAAGACATCAAAAAGAAGCTTAAAAGTCCAAGAGTCATCTGATAAGACGTCAATAATGGCGTCCATCTCTTCAGCAACATGTGATCTTAGGGTCTGGCTCTCATCCCTCGACTTTGGCGCTGATCCAGATGCGAAATGAACACAAGATGTTGTTGGATTTACCATTTTGATCAAATCTCTGGGAATGTGTTTCAGTAGCAGCGGGGCATGTCGCAGAAACAATGGTGAGAGAGGCTAAAGGTTAAAGTACTTACTTACCCAGTACGCACAACCACAGTAACTGACACAGACTCACACAAACACACACAGGGACTTTGGGTTTAATGAAGAGCTCGCTCTCCGCAGAGAGGAGATTACGTTTGCAGGGCAAACTGTGGGAAGAACTGGAAAACTATTCGGCCTATAAAAAAAGAAAGAATTCTTTTTGGTATTATGAAGCCAAGGATGTGCATGCTGTTGCTTTTTCTATATGGTCAGGTACGCTCAGCTATCGATCTCGATCCATATGTATATACTGTGCATGGTGCTGAGTGCTTATGGCCGTGAGCCTGGCTGTTTGCTTGCTCTGCCTGTGTACAGCATAGCCTGTCCTTGGTGGGACAATAGCGGGATTCTGCCTAGCGAGGTCGTGGGAGGAAGGGGACAGAAGAGTCAATGAGTGAAGAGGCTTCTGGGATGCGTCAGCGCGAGGCCATGATTAGGGTGTAGGAGGACGAGACTTCCAACTCAACAATGCGCCGAGGACCAGCCATTCAGTGGCCTCGCAGGATGACACACACACACGCACACATGCAACCATAGGTACACACAGTCAACAAAGGTGCAGGTGAAATTAAGCTATTCATCCCGCTTCCCCGTGACATATGGATAACTAGAACAGGAGGCTTCATCAGGCGTAGGTTTTCGCTGGCCGTTAAGGAAAAGAAAGAATCAATGCTACTGGAAATGTCAGAGGGACGATGTGTCATCGTCATCAATGAGTCTGACCAATGCTTATGTATAAAAGAAATGCTACGTAATTCTGAATGCTTTGTGTATAATTTTCTAAAACCCATTAAGTGTTAAGAAAGCGCCGAAAGTGACGTCAGAGATTAGATCAGACTTGGGTAATGAAGGATTGTTACAGTAGTCATACAATAGGTGCTTGTACATTCATCCAGCGGGAACGCTGGGCTCAGAACACATCCCTTCCAATGTGTTGTGCACCTGATCATTATGTGTACGGTGTGAATTAAAAGGTAGCTTATATGAAAGGTGAAAAGATTTTAAGACGAGAGCCCAAGTCATCCTTGAACTTTTTTATAGAAATCATGAAAAGGTGTCTCTGATTAATTCATCAAAATGTAAATGTGAATGCTTTGAACAACTCAGCGACAGTAACCTTAAACCACTGCCACATAAAACCAAAACTACTCGCTACTTACCCCTAAGTAAGGAAGGACCTTGTTTGTGAACTAACCCTGGGATTCGCCTTTGACCTGTATCTTCCCTTTCAACGGACTGACAATTAAACACCAATGCATAACACTCAAGTTCACAGAAGCATGACGTCCTTCTCGGAATGACTGAGATGAGTGGAGGTGTGCGCTTCATACCGGGCGCGCGTCTGTTCCTGCAGACTTCTGAGTACCCAAACAGCGTCTCAGCGCCATGGAGAAACCTGTTCGGCCGCTTCCGTCAGATATCGCCGAGATTCATGTCGAACGCGTCTGCGGATTAGCCTGTTGTTAAGTGCTTCACTGAAAACAGCGCGGGTGTTTAGATGCGGATGCAGACTCTGTGTTGGCATATTGTTTTGAAGCATGCGAATGCTGGACATTATGTAGCACTGTGCAGAATGTGCTGTGCATGCACTGTGTGTCAGAACTTTCAAGGCTTTGCAGGCGTTTGCTGGAATTTATAGCACTGGAAATTAAAGACCACACATTAGAACTGGATTGTGTCTCAGCCAAGAAATTATAAGACGCGCTCATGCAGTGTTATAATGATTAATAGCACATTTTATTGCACAAAACCATGACGCAACCACAAACAGCCTTGTTTTCATGTCAATAGGGCCGGCAGCGCTCGTATATTAATATGTTTAATAACTACAAATCTAAAACAAATGCGTTGTTGTTGTTGTTGAACAGTTGCATCTCACTGAAATGTTATAAATTTAAAAGTGCAGCCTAGACCAAGTTTCCAAGGCTAGGAAACCCGATCAGCGATGCTGTCTTCAAATAACCTGCATTTAGATCCTGAAACAAGGTCAAACTCATGCATGTAGATCTTCCGAAGCAGTCCCGGTCTGAAAATGCCTGAAATATGAGGATATTGGTGCACTCTTGACCTCCTCCCCACCCTCCCAGGCAAAGTGTTCACCCCTCCTCAGCATTTCTCACCCTTAACCAACCCCAGAGTGGGGGGTGCAGGGCCATAGTTCTCTGTCTGGGGTTTCCCCTTTCAGACTGAATCTTGATAACAAGGGCCAAGGCCGTTTTGACAGTGACACAAGCCCATACGCACGCGCACACGCACGGACACACACAGTACTAAATGTCACAGCCTCAAAAAGAGCCCCGCCACCTTTAGGAAAGCGCCCACAAGAGTTTGAACCCAACAGCGGGGGGTCAAAATTCTTGCGCCGAGAGAAACTCTTCTCAGATTTGCCCCTTGTGTTTCTTCTGGGCCCATTTGCAACTAACAAGGTTTTCTCCTCGACGCCAAAACAAAATCGTCTTTTCTTCTGAAACTGAGGGATTGTCATTTTCCTGAGAGGAAGAGAAAAGGATGACACTGACACACAATCCTTTCTTTCTCTCATTTTTCTCTTTTTCTCCCCCCCCTCGCTCTCTCTCTGTCTGTTGGAGGAGATGGGTAGGATGTCTGTCTGCTCAGCGCCAGGGGCTCTGACAATGATACGGTTCAGGTCAGAGAAGAACCGTGAAACGCATAGAACCAAGAAGAGTGTGAGAAGGCAAGAGATGGGAAAATAAAGATGCGTAAACAAGAAAGGGGGAGAAACGTCAGAAAGGGACTGTTGTGACACTGGAGCCTGGAGCCCTTGCTGAATGCAGGGTGTGGCTGGCAGCTACCAGGGTGAGGGGATATTATAGCTGCATGGTTTGACTGTTCTGGTTCCTCTATTCCCCCCTTTCGCGTCCATTAGCAATTGACAAGTAGCAGACATGGATTCCTGGTTGCAACAGACCATCAAAGCTCTATTCTTGTATGTCCACAAATTTCACTGGACTGTACACATTTCTTCTATGCGTGCGTTTGAACCGCAGAAGCATGCGTGGTTTTGCAACATCCTACCACACATGGCAGCGCGCTATGTTTCTGAAATGGTCAATGAGTTTCTGTAACTTCTGTAAGTCCACACACACGAAACCGCTTGTCTTTGTCCAAGGTTATAACTGCAGTGACTCAGTTATTGGAACAACAATCTTGGGAATCTTTCTCTGCGCTGGGCAATGTCTGACTCCACAGGTGACGTCAAGTCTCGCACAAGCCGAAGCTGAATCAGAAATCCTTTCCGCAGTTTTACGCAGGAGAGGCCCACGTGGGTGATGAATGGGAGGGAAAAAATGAATGACAGCGGTTAGGTGTATGATATGAGTAGCTTTTACTTTTCTTTCCTTTTTTTTTTTTTTGTTCACGGAAACATGTGCAATGGGTAGGCACTAGGACCTGCTGTGAGCCACACAGGAGGGAGGGAGCAGCTTTGGGAGTCCTCTCACCAAACTTTTACAACAATCCATTTCCCAAAGAGTGTGGGAGGGAGACAGACAGAAGTGGATGGCCCGAGACCTGGATTCACAGCTTTAAAAGCAGGAGCGGGATTTTGAGTTTGGGATAATTCTACCGCTGGCCCCCAGAGAGAGTGAGGTGGAATATAGCTGAGTTTGTGTGGAAGATTTCACTCACCGGTGCGAGAACTGGGAGAAGGATCATTACAGGGTGGTGAGTTCTACCTGTTTTTTTTTCTTTTTTTTTTATTATTATTATTATTATTATTTTAATTACACATGATATGAATGCGTTGGGCGTGTGACCACATAGGAGGAAGGAAGCAGAGTTTATCTTGTGCCTTGAATTTCTTTCTTTCTTTTTTTTCATACCTGTCATTAAGTGAAAGTGGAGCCTCTAAATTGAGATTGAGCTCAGCAGCAGCCAGTTAGTCCTCTGTAGTGTAGAGGGGAGAGCATTCCAGCTGACTCCAACACATAGGAGCCACTATATATATGAAATTTAACAAGATAATGCTGCTTGTGTTGCTGTGTTCTTCCCTTGGTTTTCCAGATACGTGCAGATGATAGACAAGGTGTAGACAGAAAGGGAGAATAGAGGTGAGGATTAGAAAAAATTAGAAAAAGGGGGGGTTCTCCAAACTTCAATGAGAACCCGCTTGCTGTTCAGAAAACTCCTGGGACATCAGGTTACCTTGTCTCTCTTTCTCTCTGTCTCTCTCCCTCTCTCCCCCTCTTTTTCTATCTGTCCTTCTCTCCACTCATGTTACACAACCCTCAAAAGACTTGTAGATTCTGATGAGCTCCAATGTCCAACATGAAGTATGTTGCTGAGGCTATCCTTATATCCTGGGTGGGGCCTGGTGCTTATATGGGCGTGCGACTGGTCAATTTCTCTAATTATTATTATTATGTTTTTACTCCAATATGAACATTGGCAATTATGTGTGTGTATGCAAGCAAGCATGTGTGTGTGCTAAACACAGACCTCATGCCTGCCACTCCTACAAGGGAATTCCTTTCGGGCTTTGACAGGGGAGGAATGTCACTGCAAACCAACATTTACGCGCACAAACATATACCAAGAAGCTCAACCTGTGATCTGACGTGTTGTAAAATTAGGTCTAATTCTGTTTTGGAGATGCTGCAACAATGGCATCATCACTGGATCGGGGTTTGTAAAATTACCAAATGCAAAATAGTAGAGTTACGTACGTTCTGTGTTTTTGACTGTGCAGCATTGCACAAACTTAGACTAGTACATAAAAAAATCTCTCCACAAGAAAAAAAAGAAACGTGCGCTGGTCCGTGGTGTGCTGGAGGGAGATGACTGCTGTTTTCATCACCTATCTGTAGGAGTAAGCTGCAGCCAACCGCCCATATATTTTTACATGACATCTCAACAGACCCTGTACACTGTCTTTGTGGTAAACACGGCATAAATCAGAGCACATTTTCAGAGATGCCCAAGTGAAATTAGAGAGCATGTAAAGATAAAAGAAAGATGGCCTGTGGTTTCTTTTTGGGAAAAAGAAAAAAAAAAGAAAATAAATCTGAAACTCAGGTCCAGATAAGCCAGCTTGTCAACACTTTAAAATGAATGCACATCGAGATAAATTCTCCTTGTCTGAGGAAATTACTTTTCTATGTTGTTGAAGTCATTTGGCCAACACAAACTTCATTTGACCAGTTTGTCGTTTTACAGCTTATCTTGGCTTGCCTGTGGCTCTAACTGTCTGTCAGTTTATGCAGAGGGAGGCATTTATGACATACAGTAACTTCACTGACCCTTTCCCCCTTTAGTTCAGTGTTTTTTGTTTTTTTACATCAACAGTGAATCTGAGACTCAATTTTACAAAATTTCTGACTTGAAAAAAAAAGCGATGATATCTTAAACTTTGAAGTTTACAATGGACCCTCTCGATATAACCTTTAAACCCAAGAGTGTACGCAATGTCGGCGCTAAAAACAGCGGAGGCCACATGAACTACTGTTCATATGTGTATGGAGGGCAGATGGACAGTGCTGTTTTCCCCCGCAGACAAAGATGTCTGTGATTATTCATGACCCTCTCAGGTTTCCCTTTGAAGCTGAGTTACAGCTTTCCCTACCAGTGTATATGTGTGTGCATGTGTGCATTAGTGCGTGTGTGTGTGTGAGTGAGAGAGAGAAAAAGAGAGGATAACACTTTACTATAAGGTACACAAAATGTTGAGATTTTACTATGGAAATCTAAATGCTTAGTTGAATAGCAATTCATTTTAAGCAGTGCCACAACTCTGGGTTATATATGGGAGAGAAAAAATGCAAGAAATAGGTGTTTAGGTCATGAATGTTAATATGTATCTTTTCCTGTCCTGAATGCGCATTTTATTCATTTAGCTGACGCAGACAATTCCTGTTATTTTGCTCAGATTGTTTTCTAATGACTTAACTCTACCAGAGGGCCAGAACAGCCTATTAATAATGGGTGAAGTAAGGATGGCTGTGCTACCATTGTAGATGGTATTTAAATGTTTATCCATGTAAATTCATCTGTTTTGTGGTGAAACACAGAATGCTTTATTTGTTCCAGAGTCACTTAGTGGTTTCTTAGAATTTTTGTGGGGTGTGAAAGACTGGATCTTTTACAAGTTAATACATTAATTGTCTACCACACATCAGTTTTATCATACAATTGTACAATCATGTATTCATTCATGAGAGCAGTTTTTTTTTTTTTTTCCCAAAATTGCCTCAATATTTGATGCATTAGTGTCAGATTTGTGAAGTGACATAACGGCACCGACGAGCAAAGAAATCTGAAAAATTGCACTTGCTCAGATTGTGACAAGAACAGGATCCGCCCCCTTAAAGACAATAAAGGATGGAATGATGTGAGCTGTCTAGACTACGCAGTGTTATATGGGACACCTGGGCAGGGGAGAGGTTGTGGCACACCTGGACTGTCAGTTTAACTCCGGCTCTTAAACCTGAGGCGTGAAGCCAGCTGCATTTAAAGTGACACTGAAACTACAAATAATAAAACAAACATGGTTCACTATGGAGTCAATTTCTTCTCGACAGGCCTTTGACTGGTTAGTGTGATAATCTGTTCGTGTTTCCGTGAGAAGAAACTAAGAGATTATAGAGAATTATATTCATACAAATACGTTTTTAGTCTCAAATTAATTAGACTTATTTGATCAGATTTATTTTTTGCTCATGCACAGAAGGAAATTATGTATTGTGATTGTGATGTGATTTGGTTCACATGGTGTCTTTGGCTGAATTATCAAATACAGTTTCTATCATGATGTACCCAGAATTGTTCCTACAGCTATTTGCAACCTGTCTAAAAGAAGTTTGTGACTAGGTTGACTTGGTGACTTGGACTTGGAGAAACATCAGTTAGGATTACTGGAGAAAGTCTGAAATCACCATGATATCACTCGCGTACTGTCAGTGTTAAATTGTTAGATTGATCACACAGATAATGCATTTAATAATTTCTTATAAGCCCACAATAGCTTGAGGCAGAGCTTTTATGATCTTCTCCTCATGCAGATGTAATCATCCTTTGCAGAGGAAGTTTGTCTGAGCATACTCTTCCCAGTGTTTGTTCAGCTTTTGCAGCTTTACTAAAAAAAAAACAAAAAAAAAACCAAACTACATAAAACACTTGTGACTTGTTATGTATGAGGAAATTCATTTGTTGTACACATGCATGCATCCTTACCAACTGCACTGAAAAGTATAATGGCTATCATAGTAAACAATCTTTTGTCTTTTTTGCTTGTGTGTGTCAGTTACAAACCTAAATACCAAATCAAATACTGTGCCATCAGCCGTCGTTTTCTTCAGCTCGTTCTTCCCGTGAACATGAAGACACAGTTTCGCTGAGGTAAAAATGAGAGGACGATCATTTGTGGGTCAGAATGTAAACCCTGGGCCCGGGTTATCTTTTAGGTCAATACACAAAGCCGGGTAGGAACATCTGGTGTAAAGTGAACCAGCTGAAAGGTCTGTCTGGAATCAGTGGGCAAGGTAAAAGTTCAAGAGTTCAAGCTTGAGGTTAAAATTCTGTGCTTGTGGAGGTAAACTGGTATTTTCTTTTTTTCTAGGTCATAACAGGTCAGAATCCTGCACCGTAACGCATAGGATCCTATTGCAGAGCAGAGTAGGAAATGCGGAAACGTAACATCACCTTTCTGCAGTAATTCTTGTTGACGTTTCCTTTACAAACAACTTCTCACGATGTTTGGAAGAGCACTTATTCAACAGAAATCACGGCTAACATTGTTTGACATTTTGTAACTTACTGGGTTTGGACAAAATTCTTATCAGACATGAGCTGGATTCTTTATGCGCATCTGGTTTTCAGTCCCTCCGCAATGTACAAAAGTAAGAATAAAACAGTCCTGTGTTTAGACCTACATTGACATGCGCTGAAAACTGAATCCAGGACTGTTAATGTGAGCCAGTGTTTGCGCTTGACTGTTGAAGATCTGATTTCGACAGGTGCTCCGTCAAAGGGTTATGTCTGCCTGTGTCTGCGTGTTTCTGTTCTTATGTCTACATATGTGCATGTGTGCACTGTATATGCCTTAAAAAAGACACATAAATGTGCAGACATGCCTGCTCATTCCACATTAAATGCCTCTGTGACTTTCAGCTATGGTTTGCTCTCTTCTCATGCATGTGCGCGCTGCTCAAACACACACACAGCCGGTAAATCTCTAAATTACCTGGGCCTTTCTTACAACTAAAATAACAGTGTTGTGGTCTTAATCTGTTGATTTAGCGCACATCTACTGTTTTGAATTGTTTCACCGCAGCTCTTTTTCATGTTTGTGCGTGTGTGTACAATTGGATTAATGTGATGACAGTGTCTCGCTCTCACTTTAGTTCCTCTTTTATCCCAATTGGTTGTTAGACTGTAGCTTGTCCGGACATGAAACTCTCCCTTGTTGCCAACAACAGAACAAAATACTTGATCCTTTCAAATACGCCAATTGACCCCAAAGCCTCAAATAACATGTGTTAGTGATGCACATGTGTGTACATGTGTATGTACTGCATATGTGTGTTTGTGTTGGATACGCATCAAACACATAAACTCGCCTTAGCCCGAAGGATATAAGTGCAGCCACTCATTATGCACTTATTTGGAACATGCCAATTGGAGACGGCATATGGATAGGATCCATAAAGATGAGCCACTGGCTAGTTATAACAGATTGGTCTCCTACAACGGCAGCAGAAATTAATAATTCAACCTCGAGTCACACTGTTTTAGACATAGGTTTCTCTACTTTTCCCTTCAGAGTTTTTCTGCCATGTTATATTTAAAACTGGAGGATTGATGCTGTGTCATGAGGACTCTTAGGGAGGATGACGCTGTAGGAAGCAATTCCTCTTTGCTGGATTCTCCGTTAAGCCCATGCATCAAACTACACAGTTAACATTAATTTATATAAACCCCCGCTGCAGGTCACACACACACACAAACACGCAGATCCCTGCTGGAAAGTGGCCGCCTTATCTCTTTCACCATAGCTCTGCTCACACACTGAACATGGCAAGCTGCTAACAGACAGAGGATGGGCCTGGGAGGTCCCACGCAGACAGGTGGTTGACATCAGCTGGAGAGAGGAGGGTGGGAAGGAGAAAGAGGGAGGGAGGCAGAGGGACACAGAAGCAGAGAGAGAAGGAGCAATAACAGAGCGATGGAGAGGCCACACAGAGCAGAAGACAGGCGGGTCAAGTAATCAGCAAGCACTGGGAGTCACGACAGTCTTTAGAAGATTCAGTTAACAATCTTGACAGCGCTGTCTACACGAGGACGACAGAGAGGATTGATGAGAGGTGTTGTGTATGATAAAACAAAGAGTAATACCATAACAGGAAACCTTTAGTTCAGTTAAAAGCATACCAATACTTGCTGCTTACGTGAAGCACGTGTAATATTTACTACGTCTACTATGTTACCAACTTGACATTTTAGTGTTGATGGCATTCATCATTACACAGAATAAGATGTTACAATCCCTTGTGCCAAGATCTTAGTCAAAACACCTTTTGTAAGTATATTTTTTGGGCATTTTTAGCCTTTTTCATTGAAAGTTCAGTAGAGAGGCAGAGAGGAAGGAAAGTGCACCCGGTGCGGATTTGAACCGGTCCTGTACCAAGGACTGTAGCCTCAACACGTGAGGTGGCAACCAACCAGAAGACACCAGCTAACTAGCCCAGCCAACAGCAGTAAGCGGTATGCAGCACATCTCTTGACCAATGTTTCATTAAGTTAGGCACACAACACCTCAAGAAGGCTTAACAGTGAGTTCCAGTGTCCTGGAGTCACCCCCCTCCATGCTGTCATCGCACAACTGTGTGACTTTCAACCATTGAAAGATTAGCTTAGCCTTACTACTAACTACTAAAACCACTCAGTAAGCCTTAGTTTTAGCACACTCCCCAGTTAGTGTGTTTCCTCCTTAGCCACAGCCACTCACTTGCTCGCTCTGCTGCAAGGGACATGTTGTTTACTTCAACCCTCTGTTTTCTACCCAACTCGCACAGAAGAGCAATGCTGGATGTTGCCAAAAATTCATGGCAGCCTACCTCCACCGGCCGCACACAAGCGCTCCACCCTCACTGCTCAGCTTCTGCTGCCATCTCTGCATATATCACTCTCTTGCGCTCATTAGCCTCCTCAAATCTGTCTTCCCACGGGACAGTAAAGTCGATAAAATACACTACCTTCTCTACTTCCAACCGTAACAGCAGGTCCAGCCGCAGTCGGTTATATAATGGGTATATAATTAGTTCTGCACCAGTTTGGTTGTAATATATACACAAATACATGCTACAAAACAATAGGGTCATCGTAACCAAGTTAGAATAGGTCATCACCTGCAAATCACGAATGTCTGTACAAGACAAAGTTATTTCAGTTTTAACATACTGACAGACTGTTTATATCAAATATAGCTTATGATCAAAGAATCCAAGTAGGAAAACACCTAAAGAAACCAGTGCATGCAAATTCTCGTGTCTGACTCATGGTATCAGACTTGGGTGTCTGGGCGAGCACATCTATTTACGCCCAAGTTTCTCCTTATGCTCTAGATTCTCTTTAACTGGGTGACTCACGTAGCAATTACTCTGCAGCTGATTTGTTTGCAACAGTCACATATAATTCTATATGCTCGATTTCGACAGGGGTTTGAGCTTTAAAAGACGTTCAAATAATAATATTATGAGATGAGTCAAGTCAGGATCCGAATGACTCACACGTGCGTTAGTCAGTGATCTTAATCAGAAATCCAACTGGCATATATTTCCTTTAATCATTGGTGGTGGTTTCACTCACATGCACACACACACACAGATGCTGATTCTCTCCAAAAGGAATAGTCTGAACATGAGTGAACCTCAGCTTGGACAACTTGAAGGGTTTTCTTCTACTGGGGGATGCCCTGAGACTAAATAAGCAACATGATCAATGACAACTGTGGGACTGCAAATTTTCAGTCTGTTGGAGCGAACACAGGGGGAACGTTCTCTGTTAAAGCTATTTAGAGTGGGGCGACTGAGATGAAACTCCACATGTCCCTTACCCCTGACTGGTTTGTTACTCCCTGTAGACTTCATTCCTCCTTCCAAACCTGTCCTTGAACTTTGTCTCCATGGCCATTCCCCAGAAACTTTGCACTTCTTCTCTCTATCACATGCTCCTATATTTGGTCAGTTCCCAAGGCATCTCATTGCCCTTCTCTAGCCCACCCTCCATTGCCTCTTGTCTCTCCCCATCCTTTGATGTTTCTGATTCCTTCCTCTCCATCCCTCTGTCTTCATCTCCATCTGCAGCCAGACAAGCATTCTTGTCTCTGGCCCTCCTCCTCCTCCTCCGCCTCCTCCTCTTCCCTGCACTGCTGTGGGATTTTAGATTTTCACCAGGAAGAGGGGGAGTTATCACCACAGCCATGCCAAAAGATTAAGCACTTGTCATGAGAAGATTGTTGAATGTCAAGGTCATATAAAAACTAGGGGCCTGGAAAACATGTTAATCATTGTGTTCATCCTGCCTTCAAGGCCTGGAGGACCGGCCTCCCACGTCCACTGGTCCAGTGCAGGGAGAGGGTGGGCTGAATGGGGATGGGCCCGATGGTGGAGAGGGGGAGAAAAAGGGGCAGAAAAGGGGAGAAGGTATTTTACTAATACAATCGCGGTGCTCTTTTCTGAGATTTCATCACTGACTTCATCGCCAAAATACTGCATGCATGTAGTTCTGTCATCAACGGCCACAGAGATTTCCTAAGAACAAACAAACAGCTTATCACCACTAAATCTTATTATCTCTGATTATATTTAATTCAGTAAATCAATACGGGTTGTGTCAACAGAGATTTAAGGCAGCGTCACATTCAGATTAATACAGCTTTTGGTTTTGCTTGCTCTGCTGCACACATGAAGTGCACCATGCAGAGTGAAGACATTGCTGGAAGTTGAGATTTGTTGCACTAACCTTTCTGTTACTTATATTGTTTCAATTCAAAAACAGTTTAATAAGACATCATCCGCACATTGTCCAAAGTACAGCATGATATACAGGACACATAGACCCTTGTTTTTTCTACTGTGGTGTTAAGACACCCTTAGTTTAATTTATGTACAATAGCTCTTTGTGGTATATTACGTCTAGTCAATTGCGGCGCTAGAGGACAGGTTGCATGTTGTTGTTTAGCAAATACATTTTTTCTAGATGCAACAACTCTAACTATGCCAACGAAAACTGTAACTTGTGTGCAATGACCATTAAAGTTCTTCTTCTTAGAACACGTCCACACGTTTCAATCCCACAAACAGGGCTTTTTTTCGTGGGAAAGTGCTACAAACCACATTAGTAAACCAAAAAATAAAAACAAGAAGGAAAAAAAACATCCCTCGGTGTATAAAGAGCTGCATTGTTTCACTTAAAAGTTTCTATTTGCCACTCATCCCTTTCTTCCAAATGCAATTATAGCTGAAACGAGAGTCAGCTAAAACATTGTTTATTCTGGAATCCGTTTCGCAAACACCACAAGGATTCAATCTTTCTGTTATGAGAAATCCTCGTTCGATTTACCGTAGGACAGTGTGTCATAGCAGTGCAAAGGCTGACCTTACGCTTTTTTGTCATGTCTCTGCTTGGTCTCCGGGGTTGCCATGGTAAATATAAGACAAATCTGGAACCAATGTTGTGTTAGGACGGGAAATTAGCGGTTTAGCTGCACGTAGCACAGTGCATGACCCTTCTTTTCTTTTCAACCGAAAAGCCGATTAGAAGGTGTTCAGGCCAGAAAGACACAGAGTATGCCAAAGTCTCAAATTCCTGGGACTGTCTTGCAGTACATTTGACAGGAATGTCTAAGTGTCTCATCTGTGCTAAAGTGCTTTTGTTACTCCAAAGAAAACTGTAAGTGGCTTACACTTCACAAATCAGGGTATGTTATTGTACCTATTGTATGACAGGTACATGGGATACATTTAATTTATCGGTATTTGGATTCAGCTAAACTGTAATACCTTGCCACTCTTTACACAACACTTTTAGATTTTTAGAAAAAGAGATAAAGTGAAGCCATATGCAGACACTGCTAACCCACTTCCAAGGCAAATTATTCCCAGTACTAGTCGAAATCCTATTGTCTGTGTACTTGGTGAATGTTTAAAGAAAAATTCTTTGCAGCTTCTGAAGCAGTAGCCAAATATGTCCACAACTCACATACCAAAACAATACACACACACACACAAACTTTGAAGATGGGCAAGGTGGAAAAAGAAGAGGTTGTGTGGATATGATCAAAGTAAAGCTGTATTATTTTCCCTAAAGATGAGAAAATAATGATCAGACCCGGCGCTCGGCACCTGCGCACCAGAGCGGTGCTGAAGTCTGTTTGCTTTTAGATGCTGAAAGACCCATGAAACACCCATGTATCTGGCCTTTGAGGAGATCGCAGAGGCAAGAATTAACAGACAGAGAGGCAAAAAGGCAGACAGAAATGTAGAAAGGCACGGAAAAGCAGGATGAAGACCCTGGCTCGTTGCCAAGTCTGTCCCTTTTAGTTTCCACATCATGGCTCCCTGCTTCCCTGATATTCTCAAGATGCCCTCAACAGACATACGCAGGCTTTTATTTTACAGCATCTGATGATGAAAACATCTGTGTAACATAGTGGTACAGTATACGTTTTTTTAAAAAGATCCTACAGACATTGCCCTCTGGATACTTGCTAACCAGGCTCCCAATTCATAGCATCAAGTTCACGTATGGTTTAGGATAAATTTGATTTATTGGTTCCATACAAAACACCAGGCTTTGATATATTTCCGAGGGTGTGTGTACCTACTTACAACTTTAAGCTGCCAGCACCACTTCAATGAAACATCAGTAGATTATCTGTAAAGAGATACATCTGAAAGTTAGATAGTCTTCTACCTGTATGTTGTTAACTCCAGGTGTATTTTATTGCTGCGTCAAGCAAATACAATCTGACGTCAATAAGTGCAGATATTTTCCCTTTCCATATTGTAGCAATTGACACTGCAACACCAAATGCTCTTTTGTTCTGCATATCTTGCATCATTTGTCATCCGACTGCAGAGTAAAGTGCTTTAGCAGGTTGTGTCCGCCTGTCAGTTTGACACTGCCTGTTTCGTTCTTCCTGTGCCCCGAGACCAGAGCAGCAGAATTTGCTGTTTGAAGTATTTCTGATTTACAACAGGTGCCCCGGTTCTCCTAGCAAACGTCTTTTAAACATAAAGACGGGACAGAGCCGTACATTTGTGTTTTTACACCGGATTTAAAGCTGTGGACCGAGGAATGAAGGTGTATGACGGTCATGTTTCCATGCGATGTAGGAAAACCAGTGGAACACACGTATCAGAATCCTTAAGGAACTTAAGGATAATCTACTTAATGCATCCACTATAATTAACATTGGATAGTGTAAAAATAGTAAGAAAGATTATCAAGTCGACAGACCTATATCAGCGTGGGCCACATAATACGAGTGAAATCAACATAAACAGGCAAGAATCACCAGAACCAATCGGTTCAAAGACCATTTGAAAGACAAAAGAAGAGTGATGCTGTGATCTGACTCAAATTACATTTGCAAAAGAACATAAACAGTGAGGCAGCAGTTTTTGGAGATGGGTTATTTTTGTGCTGTGAGATTCAAATTCAGTTCGTAACATGTTTGTTTTGAGAAGGTCAGAGGCAGAACTCCAACTGGACTGTGCTAACGATGCATGACGGTGGGAAAATAAAAGTGTGGGGCTGATGGGTTTTTTTTATTGTCTTTTTTTTTTTTTTGCAATGGTGTAGCTCAACTAGAATTTATTCATCAAATTGGGATCTCTGAAATTGGGGGGAGACTTAAACAGATCAGTCGACTAATATCCAAGTATCCAAGACTTTGATAACAATCCAAAGCATGTTGAAATAACATTTTACCCAGATTAAAATAAAAAAATAAAAAAAAGTCAGCACATAAGTCAGGGTTGGACATTGATACTGATTTCAGCTCCGCTTCACTAGGTCACAAATCCATACTGGACTAAATCGAATTTGGATTTAGTCCAGTATGGATTTGTTTGGAGATGTTTCAGTTTCTAAATAGTTTTGCTTAGTTATGTTAAGAATTTTACTAAGCTAATGTCATCATTGCTTTAGGAGATTTGTGGTATTTCCACAATATCTTGGCTCATCTTGATAATGTTTTTGCTTTTGTTCAACTGTGCTCTGTCGTCATACTTTAAATTGATCCAATAATGTTATAAATTGATATTGAATCATTAATTTTTTAGATATCTATGTGCTCATTAGAATCAAATGAATGAATCAAAGGGTGAGACTATAACCACAGTTATTGCCCAGATGTTGCAATGCCAGTCTACAAACTAAAAGATGGGAAAGTGGATACTGAAACATTGTAAATGTTAATCTCTATTGGGTGAGAAAAAATATTTTTTGTCCGCATTATAATGCATAACTGTCATCGGCAACAGAAATAATGTGTTATTCCAACTCAGAAATCGCATTATCTAGTTTTCACCACCCCTCTCAATCCTTCCCTTTGGACCAACCGGTTCCAAGTAAGGTAGTTATGTGAGGGCATTTTTGTTCCTATTGAGCTGCTATTCTAACTTTTTTTCAGAAAATCTTTTTGACTTGACAGGTACTTGCTTTAAAATAAGTGTTGTTTACTTTGACATTTTGTTACCTAATGGAAAGAAATTTGTACATTTTAAACGTGGATTAAGCATCCAAAGAGCTTTTTCTTTTCTTTTCTCTTCCAACTGTCTGTATTTAAGAGCTGTAGCACGTGTCCAAGAATGGGCTGCTCACTGACAGCCTCTCAGGAACATTTGGAGAACGTGACTTAATTGTGCTTTTAACAAACCCTGAATGACATCACTTTACGTGACAAAAAAACGTGATTCATTGTAATGTCTTGGCCGTTGCATTGGTTTCACGTGGCAGCATATCGAAACTGTGACGAGCGGATTTTCTTTATTTCTGACAAGCTTCCATTGCAAGACTGAATGAAATAATGACGAGATGAGGAATGGAAGCGTCAATTGTTGTTATTTAAATTGTGGAAGCACGGGACTCTGGATCGAGGGCTCAAAGACGATCTCAAAGACGATCCTTATAAGTACTTGTGTTGTTCAAACATTGATTAACAAGAGTTAGAGACAATTTTAGAGGAAATAAATACATCTTAAAACATCTGGATTTGTGTAAAAGGGAGCGAGTTGACCTGGCAGTCGTCCTACTTGATAATTATTTCAAGTGGTTGACAGCAGGAGGAACCGCATTACACTGAGCTGATGAGAGACACCGAAAAAAACTGTTGACCTTTCTCTTATTTTTTCCCCGCATCACCCTCTCTCTGTCTCCATTCTTTCCTCCCCTCCCTGTGTCTGCCGCTGTCAGTCTCTCTCTCACCCTTTCATAATCTAAGACGGTTGTCAACACTCTCTGAGAAGTGTGTGTTTGTTTGAGAAAACCGTTGACACGCCGCTCTTGCACATCTTTTAACAAGGACTTGTAACTAAAGACTAATGTATCACACAGATAGGGAGAAGCCCTTTGCTTACTGTAAACTAACTTCAGATGGATGGTGTTTTGGCCCAGCTGCCTTGTTATCACTGTTCAGCAGTCAACACATCGTATTCCAACCGCATGCAGTCGATTGGCGACAAGTCGGCACCAGATCTGTGGATCGTCCTGTGTAGTTGGCAGACTAAATAAAAACGTCCTACTGGCTAACACTGCACAGTTGGTGCCGGTAAGATTGAGGCTGGTATCCAATGCCTTTGGTAGTAATCAATTGTCCCTGAGTTGTTTGAAGTGTTTTTCTCCCTCGTGTTTACCCTGTGATTGGTTTTCTAGGTCACAGACGAGCAGCTCAGTGACTAATGTCTTCGCTTCTCATACTTTCATCAGCTTTGGCGGTCTCATTTAACCAGGTAGCGCCATGTGGTGCGTGGAACTCCACTGCAGAATTTGAAAGTGACAGATGACTCAACAGAAGGCGGTCTTGATTTACCGTCTGGCATATCTGGGCAGCCAGGATATTGCAGAGAATGGGAACCTCCTTATAGTTAACCACATATATATTATAACGTTCTTGTAAAGAGTCGTTGAAGTCACAATATATGAACCACAAGAGGATATTTAAGAATTGCTTTGTTTATGGTGCTGTGTATTGATGCAGTATGTTGATTGCATGGAAATGGGAACCGTGCGGAATCTGTCGTCCCTGTTGCTTCAAGGGTTTTGGAATATCTTTGTCATTATTCGGCCACAAGACCGACAAGGATGCCAGCTTCCTAACTCTTCATGCCATCTCCCATGTGTGTTTGGTTTTCTGGTTTTCCCTGAATGCTGAAGAGGGAAGCAGCTCACGCCTTACACGCTACTCTGAGACTTCCTGTTTTACCACTAACATAACAGTCGCCTTTCTCCAGCGTTTGATATAGGACATAAAGTACATTTGGCCATTTCATCCATTATTATCTCTTCCAGGCCCAGTCAACACCTTGCAGATGTGAATGAAATATGTTGACTTTCCAGTGCAGAATTTCTGCAGTGAAATGTGGCTTGGTTTCCGCAAAACCATAAAACAAACAAACTGCTTTGGGACCGCATCCAAATCCTGTTGCGGACAATCCCACTGACTTGTGTAAGCATGGCTGTGCATGTGTGTATGTTTGTTATTCTGTATACAGTATTCGTGCGAGAGGGTCAGAGTGATCGTCAGATGGATTCTGATCCAGTGCTGAAGTAATCCTATAAGTCAGAGGTTCTTTCTAAACCGCTCTGACCTCTGCGCTCCTGCGCTGCAGTGTTTACGCTGGCTCCGTTGGCCTTAAACACGAGCCACATATTTTTAACATTAGGATCCTCCAGGCTCACCCTGGGCCATGTAAATAGTGAGCTGCCCGTCAGCCTGGATCAGTCAACTCACTGCCTGTTTGGACCAGCTCCATATGTGTATGAGTGTGTGTAATTGTGAATATCGGGGCCAAAATGATATCACTACTAGGTCAGTTTCTCAAAACAATACTTTTTTACCATCATCCAAGATTACTTGATTGCTTTGTAGATGTTTTGTGGTGGCTGTGGTTTTTGTGTATTTACATAAGAAAATGCCACAATACCACAGTGTAAAAGTAATTGATTGCATGTTGCAAATATTGCCTCTTAAAGTGTTGAATAGGATGCAACAAGTTTCTCTCACACATCTTAACCAGTAACTCCAGTTATCATGTAAATGTGGGGGACAGATAAGAAGTAACTTATAAGGTACCATAAGTGATATTTGAGTACTTTGCAGACACCCAGGTGAAGAAAATGTGTTTCACAGGACATAAAGGCATCCGCAGGTTGTGGGAAAATGCCTGTGAAATGATTTAAGATGCTAAACCTCTCTCTTTCACTTGAGTTGATGTGTCTAATGGGAACAGAGCCAGCGACGTTTTGATATTTCTCAGCTGCTTGACAATGTCTGTGAATGCTGGTTCACTTTGGCAAAGGAGGCAACGCTGACCTCCTCTGGTTAAGATGCGCTACTCCGGGAGTATTTGCTTGAAAAGATTAAGTAAAAGCTAGACCTTTCATTTTTGCAAAGATGATCGTGAATCACTACCTGAATGCCGCAGCTTTCGTAACAAGGCGGTGCAATTAAACATACTGAGTTAAACATTTCCAACGCTGACAAACTTTGTGTCACTCCAACAGCGTACCAGCAAGATGGATTCTAGAGAACACTGCGGATAAGTCAAAAATACTGACACACCAGCTTCAGCTCACCTCAGTGACCTACCGAGTGTTTGCGTGGGACGGGGTGTGTTTATTCATGCACATCGCGGCGTCTAAGCACGCAAACTATTCATAAAAACAGCCTTCCATGCATTCCTGTGTGCGCACCCATGTGTGTGTAGAAACACACACATGTACACTCGGACTAAGTTTGCATGTGTTAACATCTCCTATTATTGGTGCACATTGGAGTGCTTCTTGTTCAATATATAGAACGTAACACAACATCTAATGATGTGTGAAATGCTTCACATTCCAATGTATGGCAAGTCTAAGCTGTGAGAGTTAAACATGCTGAGTGTGTGTGTGCACTACGCGGGAGATAAGGTCAGATAATGATGAATTGTGTGCGTCTGTAAAAGCGGCGGTGGTCATGGAAAGGGAGATGAGCGCTTAGCAGCGCTCTTGAAATCATCTCAGCTTCACTGCTAAGCGTATTTCACTTCCTGCGGGATCACTGTAGAGTCTTAATGTCACAGAAAATAAATGGGTGTACCATGTAAAGTTTGTTGCTTTTGGGTTGAGAATTGGGAGGCTTAATATATTTTCTATTATATCACTTCATCACATCAAAGTATTTATTTTAACAGTAAAAAAAATATTATTTGCACCTGTATTAAATATATGTGTGTGTGTGTGTTACAGAGCTGTAGTTCAGCGGGTCCAGATGGCAGGCATAAGGGGCCCGGCCTGCACTGGAGTCTGGCTCTAGAGTCCACAGGGGCTCCCACTTCAACTGGACACATTCCACAGGTACACATAAATGCACTCCATGCAACACATACACACAAAGGCACACTCAAATAAGACCAGAGGTGTGTCTGTAAATGGTAAAATCGCTGGTGATCCGTAAAAGCGCGCAGTATTTGAATTACCGTAACTCACAGTGGTTTGCTCTATTCACAAAATTCAAAGTGTGGCTGGGAACAATGGGAAGTTAAACAACTCTCTATTCCTGGGGCTCCCCGGTCTTGCGTCACTGCCCAACCTGCAGCCGACAGCAGTAGTGCGTCATCATTATCGTAATGGCAGCTTTTTTTCAAGAAAGCACAACTTCCCAGTGTTCAGCCACACTTTGAATTTTGTCCATCGGTAGGTTGCGGTAATTCATATACCGAACATTTTCTTTATGCGCAGACGGATGTTCAGGTCTTAAAGGTTTAGGAACAGCTCAAAAAACAACACACTTTTGTCTTTTTTATAAAAATCTGATTACCTTAGATATTGGTACGACATTATTTGAACTTTCCCCTTTTTTTCCGCCTGTGTTTGCTCAGGACGTGTGCCCATGAGGTCGTCACCACTGGTCCTGCTCCTCCTGATCGGCATCCAGGCTGCACTGAACATGGGAGGTGGATTGGCCGGGAGCGCTGGGGCAGCCGACCACAAAGTAGGACAGCAGACGGGAGCCAATCACAGAGCAGGACAGCATCATACAGCAGCCAGGGACCACCTATCTGAAGAGCATACTTCACAACAGCGCCATAGGACCAGCCACCACAGGACCAAGAGGCCGCACTCAAGGGCAGCTTCACCCACACAAGATATGAGCCCCGTCACGGGGCGCTCTACATCCGATTCCCTCCCTGACCCCTCCATCCCGGTGGTGGACCCCAAGCTCTTCTCCAAGAGACATTACCGCTCTTCGCCCCGTGTTGTCTTCAGTGAGGTGCCCCCATCACACGATGCCCTGGAAGGCGAGGGCTATGACACTGAAGGGGTGAGGGGGATGAGGGTGAGGCGCAGAGCGGGATCGCACAACATGCACCGAGGGGAGTACTCGGTGTGTGACAGCATAAATACCTGGGTGGGCAACCTGACACGAGCCACAGACATAGCTGGAAACGAGGTGACGGTGCTGCCCAATGTTACAATCAACAACGTGGTGAAGAAACAGTTCTTCTACGAGACCACCTGTCGCTCCCCCACGCACAGGGGCTCCGGGACTTCAAACGGGGGAAGGTCCGGGGGACGGGGCGGCAAGCAAGGTTCCAAATCGGGCAACTCGGGCTGTCTCGGCATCGACAGTCGCCACTGGAACTCCTACTGCACCAACACGCACATATTCGTAAGTGCCCTGACCATCTACAAGGAACGGACAGCCTGGAGATTCATCCGCATCAATGCCGCGTGTGTGTGTGTTCTAAGCCGGAAGTCTTGGACGGGGAAAATGGGTCACTGACTGGGGAGGACGACTCCTGACCACTGAACTAAGAACCAAGCACACACACACTTCTAAACAGCCACTGCAGCTTTATTGCCAATACTGTAATCCTTTCCTCCACCTCTGAACATACACCCATACTCACCACGGCATTCACACACACACACACACCTATACACACACACACCTATACATACACCTATACACACACACACAAACAACATCTTCTATCCAAACCCTCGGCCCCTGACCCTACCTCAGTCAGAGAAGACCTGGTTGTTTTAAGTTATGAGGACTGCATGTCATATTTATGGTTTATACAGTCAAATATGAAAATATATACATACAGTATGTGTATATAGACAAAACGAATTCAAGCTTTTAATGTTGATGTTATTGTTGTCGTGTTGTTCATGCTGTTATTTATTAAACACCTCAGTACTTGCCTGGTTTGTTGTTTCCATTGAGGATGCGCCATATTTTGACTTTAAGGATGCTCTGTTATCAGTTTATTGATTACACATTGACAGCTCTGGATCCTAATTAGCATCATTTACAGACTCATCAGGTGAAAAACCTTCAGAAATATCTGGTGCCCTACCTGTCCACCACCAAAAAATAAACAAAGGTTGAATGTTTCTTCAAATGTATTTCCCTCAGAGGTCCCGAGTACGACACTGGTTGTTGTTTCTCAACATTTTTGTCTTTGAAATACTGTTTAGTTTTAATTTAAATGGTAAAAATAACTACCCAACATGTTTCATGTACCAAGCCCTTTGCGTAAGGACAAGAAATGCATTTTTAAATGCTTAACAAGTAAAAAAAAAAAAAAAAAAAGACAGCTGGAAACAACATGACTGTACTACTTAATTCATTATTTAAAATTACAGTTGACTCCTGTGTGCTGGTTTGATTTGGGGGAAACGCAGCACAGATAGTATGTTGTAGACCCAGTAGAAGGGAATGTTGTTAAGGCATCAACATTAAGGCAAAAGAAATACGCCAAGTTTTGACAAAGTTATGGAGGACCAATTCTGCCATAATTAAAAATAGATAAATGAATGTCCGACCGTGTGGCAAATGGACGCGGTCAAGCGACATACCCCTTCCTCCAAATACTCGAGTATCTGAGGGTCAATGCTTGTGTCCGTGTATGACGCCAAATACAACAGAGTATCAGTCACCTACGTTGGCTCCTGCTTGCTGTTGCTGTGCCATTTCAATTCAAGCCACCTGGCTGGCTGTGAAAAGCAAGACATGTGCAGTCGATCCGTGAACTCGCTGATCAACCAGTAGGCGAAAAGTTCAACCGGTGTGGTCAGCCTTCGCATCAAAACCAGGCATCAATAAATACATTTTATGGCATATATTTATTAATTCATGGCATATAGATGTAGGTATTTTTTTGTTTATTCATTTATTTTAAATTATGGCAGAGTTGGTCTTCCATACAGGGAAGGTAAATCAAACAATAAAGAAACATACAAAAATATAAACGGAGGATAAATTACTACATATTGTGCATTAAGAAGGTGTGTATTAACAGGCACGGAGTGTGAAGACAAAAATGTGCATTACCAAACAAACAAGGTGTGTTATTGTAACGCATGAGGCTTTAAAAGTCTGTGAGAGTCTCCATGTGTGGAGGGGGGCCTACTTACATTTTCAGTTGCTGCTGGAAAGAAACCTGTGGCGTGAGGTTCTGGTCCACTGGGAAGATGCAGCTGGCGACATTTCCTGGTGGAAATATAAGTACATATAAGTTGTCAGAAAGAAATCTCACCTGCAACCTCATGGCAACATCTGGAAAAGCTAGAGCTGTTTTGGAAGTGAGGCTGGTTTCTACCCAGGACTATAAAAATATCTCAGAAGTACATGCTGAAACGCTTACACGTCCCACACTTACTGATTAACATTTGTTTTTACAACTACTTGTACTCAGGCTATAATCCGTGGTGGCTGTAAATGCAGGCACATGTTGTGTTGATTTTATTCCAATAATTATAATCTGTCATAACTCAAGTTGAATGATCAGTACAGTAGGAGGAGACCAAAAGCCAACTATTTTTCACTGAACACACCTGTAGCACATATTTCCAATCAAATTCCTCAAATGACAACAACTCAGATGACAGGATCAATTTGTGGCCTTAAGATTTGAGTGTTGTGTCCCGCTGCAGTTTCCTGCTTCACCTCATAATTCATCCTTGTATACTTCAAATCGTCCCTTTACGTCGCTTCTCTTTGTTCTCTTTCGGTGAGAATATGCTTCCCTCTTGTGGCCACACAGAAAATTTTATTATTTAGTAGATGTCACTGCTGAAGGAATAGGAGAGACACCTCTCTCTGTCTCCTTCTTTTCTTCTCCCTGTGAGTTCTGCACCTCTCTTCACATCATCACCCTCCGTGAAGAGCCAGGCCGTGCTCTCACCTTGTACTAACGCTGCTGCTTCACAAATCATGCACACACAGTGCTATTTACCACTCAGTGCGTTGCCAGGAAACATCATCACGGCATATCTGATCAAAGATTTATTTTTTCCTTTCAGATGCTGACCTAAGATAACCTCTCACTTTAGCTGCAAACAGGAAGTGTGGTGACTTGTTTTCTTTTTCATCTTGATGTCGCCACAGTAACTGTGAGGTTACACAAAGAGATAACGGCGAAGCTGAGGTCACAGTCTTCTGTAAAGAGACAAAAGAATGGCTTGCAATCTCAGTATTTTCTCTTGTGCATTTTCAAATCTTCTGCACAAACTGATTTAAAGGACATGTAGGCAAACGTGGATGACTATACTATTAATAAACACTTTATTTATCCACAGATGGTATATAAGTGCTTTTAAAACATGCACTACCCTTCTTCTTTGGGACCATTTTTTTATTTTTTGCATCTGTATTGTGTGCACTTTAGAAAACGAATTACCAATATGACCAGTAGGCGGTGCTATGCTGCCACAGATAGAAAGCGTCGACCAGATTTAAGGTTTCCTTCCAAGTCTGTGGTCACAAAGATGAGGTTTAGTGTTGTGATCACATCTTTATTAGCATTATAAAAGAAATAAAATGAAATATAACCAGGTCACTGCTTAGTCTGCATAGTCAACAACGACCTGAGGATAAAGTTCAAGGCGCTGAGACATGAGTGGAGCAACAGGCAAATAGCAAGAACTTTGATTTGTAGAAATGATAATGAAACTTATAATAGAGAGTGATGACAATACGTTTCCCATGATGCTCTTTCTATATGCATATATATTCTCACACTCCAGATTAAATCAAACACAGTGAAACACAGCAACAACTTATCTGTGAACTTAAAGGCCGTAGACATGTGGGTGCTTCGTGACAGGCCCATTTAGTATCACATCACACTATCCTAGTCAGCTGTTTGATATCTGTATTTATGGAGGCTATGGCATGCATTTTTGATCACATGATTAGAACCGCATAGCAACCGAGCCACCGAAGTCCAACAACAACGGACTCGCTGGGACTCAGTGGTCTTATCTGGCTTTCCTCTTTTGGTGCTGCTCTGGTCAGAGTCCAAACTCTTTCTGTTTTCTCCGCACCCGCTGCAATTTTAATGAGTCTCAGAGTGCAAAGTTTTAAGTGATTCGGACAGATGCATGCGTGGATGGTTGATTAATACAAAGCATTCGCTCTAGCCCTTCCCTCCGTCTCTCTCTGTTTAACTCTGCCATGTCATTCCTGCCTTACTCTGTGCTCCCTCCATCGTTCAGCTTGGCAGGCCACTTTGTTCCTCTATAAGGACATTTTCTAGCCAGTGCTTAACTGCCAGTGATAAAATAAATTGTCCCACCCCCCTCCTCCTCCTCTCCGCTCCATAGTTATGTGGAAAATATTTACTGTATGTTTAACACAGTGCTGCTACTTAGGTACGTGTTCTCAGTTGTTGGGGACAGAGGTTATCAGTAAATCTAGATGTTTCTAATGACTTTGTACTAAGTTGGGAAACGTTTTAAGGAATAATAAGAATAATAAGTAGATACTAGAATATCTACTTGAGTGTAGAAAACTAACCAATAGTAGATGACCAAAAAAAAAGAAGCATGTTTTGACCTGGCTAAATCGTTCGAGCTGGTTTTCATTGCATTGTTAAACATGTAACACAATCACCTAATTTCAGCTAGGAAGATTATAAAGAACTCGACTTAATGACAGAAATTAGGCAGTTTGAATGAATGTTTCCATAAAACCTCGTACTGTTGCCAAGGTATGTGATTTGATGTGGGAAAGATTGTTCAGTTGATGCAACTAGGGCGTGCCCTTTTTTATTTTTTCGCCAAAGGAAATTGAGCACATCCTGTTGTCTAATATTGAGATTGCAAAATTAAACAGTTTCAAAGATCTAATGCCCGCACACAGGCATCCTCTTGGTTACGTGCTGACTCATACATTTCATAATAAACATTAACCAAGTATCAAACTATGCACTGCATTGACACTATCACGTGCTACTTTCGGCATAGAAATCACGTTCTCTTTTAGCTGTTTCTCTTTTGGAGTCCGGTTTATAATTGTTTGAAGTAGCCTTCAGCTCAAACACGTGTCTTGATCAGTGTCGCTGTGTGTACATTTTGAGCTTTCACAGCTCAGGATGATGCATGCGTATTTATATTATCCGGCGGCGGGGAGGCTTTTTAACAGCACACAGTTGCAGTGGTTCAGATGACAGCCCTGGACCGATTTGCCAACTTGTGTTATCTGGAAACTCGAGGTCTGCGTTGCACGTACATTTCCAGTGATGCAGGAGATTCCTGGTTGTGATTTACAACCCTGTCATTTTTATTTGGCTAAAATACATTATTACATTTATGACATGTTTTTATATATCTTTCCAACCTGCATGGAGGTCACCTTTTGGTAGATAAAGCACTGTGTGGCACGAGGTTGCAGGAGGGAAATGGAAGCCAAGGAAATGACATATGCAAATTTGTAAATTGGACTCATTTGTGGGTGAATAATGAGTTTGTGTTGTTCTTGACGTGTTGGTTTGCTTTTAACTTCCCCAACGAGCAGTCTCGCAGCCCCCCACCCTCCCCAGCCACCCTCTTCAGCTTTATTGAAAGGGGCGGTCTGGAAAGAGCCTAAGCGGATCCTGCTTTGTGTGTGTGTGTTTCGGTGTGTGTGTGTGTGTGTGTGTGTGTGTGTGTGTGTGTGAGAGAGAGAGAGAGAGAGAGAGAGAGAGAGAGAGAGAGAGCGGCTACTGTGACAGCGCTGCTTGATGCACAAGTGGTGTAACGGGGGGGCCGTTATTGTCACATTGCGCGCAGCCTGTGCAGCCGTTTCAACATTTAGCAAGGGCAAAGACAAAACAGTCGCATCCAGCCAACATGGGGAAGGTGGAAGGAGGAATGAAGTGTGTGAAATACCTTTTGTTCGTGTTCAACTTCATATTCTGGGTGAGTTTTTTTACGTTTGGTCTTAACCTGCGCGATGATGGGACGCGTATAAATTGCGCGTAAAGAAAACACTCGGGCAAGTGCAGCGGCGCGGAATACTCACTCTACTCAGGAGACTTTCACATCCACGTGGTGTTTTAGCAGAGCGGCTGAGGTGGTTTGCAATTTCCCCATTTGTTCTCTGGCCGTACTTGTATGGGTGCGCTTTATTTAGCCTAGCTGTTGTCCGGCGTGGGTTGTAGACTACTACTCTGCGTGGCGCGGAAAGGGTGACAGACAGTGTTTTTTTTTTTTTTTTACTTTTGGCTCACCGGGCTCAAATCAGATTTTCCACAGAGGAAAAACCCGCCCCCCCTTTCCCGGGGAAGCGTGTTTTTGAAAGGAAGACTGAATGAAAAGACAGAAAGAGGAATGGAAAACAAACCCAGTAGTTGGCCCGCTGTGCCTCATTGCTTCATTAGCAAACACTGCAAAACGGAGCGATACGTTTACCCTAAAAGCACAAGCGTCCAATTCTAAAACAGTTAAAAGGCAGCACTTAAGCAGTCATTAAGGAGGCCCTGGAGAGTCACTTTGCGCAAGACAATCAGTCAGGTGGCTTTGAAAGGTGCCTGTGAGTGTCTTGCACACATGCTCTGTGGGTGCACCTTCATAAACTTTTTTTTTTTTTTATATATAGACTTAGACTTTAGACTTTAGACTTTATTTGTCCAAGAAGGGAGATTTGTTTTTGTCTTGACTGCAACATACATTCAACACAACTAAAAAGTGGGCATGGATGGCAGACACAGGGAAGAAGAGAGAGATAGAGAGAAAAAAAAGTCATCAGGATCTATTGTTTAGGGTGGCTGTGGCAGTTGGTTTTAAGCTCTTTCCAGAGCGTTTCCCATGTTTAAAAGTCCGGTAGGGCGAGGTGTTGGTTGAGTGTGTGTGTGTGTGTGTGTGTGTGTGTGTGTGTGCTGTCCTGTTCTATCAAGACTGCACATCTTGGGTGTGGGAAGACCAATGATTTTGGAGGCAAGCCGTGTGATGTGTGTTGATTTTGTCCTGCTGGAGACTGAACGCAGGGTGTAGAAGCAGATGGAGCAGTAGAGGGGGATTGGCTGGATAATGCCCTTGTGAAGGAGTAACAGTGAGTGGGGGTTACTCTTTGCTGACGGCCGTTGTCGGCTTCTTTTCTGTATTTCTGTGACGCGGTGTATTCACAGTGAAACACTACAAATAAGCACACAGTAGCATCTAGCCGACAAGAAGACGTCAATCCCCTCTCCCGAGTGGATAAGGGTGCATGGTGGCTTATGTTTGCCACTGTTCACACTTATCACTAAGATATGTTCCTTTGTGTGTGTGTGGTTGTGTGTGTGTGTGCGTGAGAGATTTTCCAAGCATCTGTGGAGTGGATCAGGCACGGTGTGCTCTGTGAATGGATCCATTGTGACAGCAGGACAATAGCGCAATTTCAGGCTGCTGCTCCTGCCCCGCTTAAGCAGAGGAGGGAGCCTGTGGGAGGCCTAAATGAAGCAGTCCCACCACTGACTTCCTCCACCTCCACGTTACACAATATCAGGTACGACGTGGGTCCACGCAGAGGCAGACAGGTGAAGATACGTGACAAGACAGACAAGGCTGATAAGATGATTGCATTTCTCCTATTGCTAAGACTAATGCCAGGCGGAGTTAAGAAGACAGTGAATGTGATAGTAGGGAAAAAAAAAAAAAAAAAGGTCACCGGGAGATTGAGAGGGATATTCGTGCGCGTGTGTGCGCGCTCACATGACAAAACAGGGACAGTTGGCGCGAATTTGACCCAGATACTGATTGAAAATAGACCAGCGTGAGGATATTGAGTGTTCTCTGGATATATGTCGTGTCTTGTTATGTTAGATACGGTCCAGGACCACAAAAGTCTGAACTCGAGCTAATTCTGAAGTTTTCTGCGATCTCTGCATTAGGAGTTCTGCACCTTTTCAGCTACAGTGTAACAGGGATCACACACTTCTCATCTTAATCTTAATGCTCCCCCCATGCCTGCAGCAGCCCCCTCTGTTGATTGCAGAGTGAGAGATGATGAGAAGTGTGTGAGTGATGAAAGCGGGTGGAGGATGGGTAAAAGTGATTTCTTTCAAATCTCCCCGTGGACCCCGGTGGACAGTAGAGCACAGACAGGATGGTTGTTCTTCTTTCCGTTACACTCGTTGATTGATTACAATGTAGGCCAAGCTCTTGAATGTATTTCGCCACGTTTTCAACATAACGTCAATACCGAGCCCCCTTGTCTGGTTTGTGTTTGTGATTCATTGCCCTGTTTAGTCAAGTCCGGGAGGTAAATGGTGGGGCAAGCATTTCATCGCTGTGGCATGCTACCGAGCTGCTTTCCCATGGATTTTCCCGCAGTGTTCTCCCTCTTCACCAGTCCAACAAAACAATCTCTTTGTTTTTGAAAAAAAGCAGCACTAATGGTTGTTTTTTTCTGAATAGCTCAATTTGTTTCAGATTGTCCCACTTTAAACTCGTTTCCACTGCGGGAACTTTCCTTTATGACCTAGGAACTTCTGTGTGTTTCCATCGCTGCCTTAAAGAAGTTCCTGCTCAGGTTGTAGTACTTTTGGAAAGGAAAGGAACTTTGGTAGTTGTAGTCACCTCCATAGATTTATTTATCTGTTGCGCAAAAGACCTGGCAAATTGAATCGCACAGACTCTCACAATTATCTCGAGGAAACTTTGAAAACCTTTTTAAAATATCTGAGCGAAACAAATCCTATTAGTACGTTGGGAGGAAACACGACTTCTCTCCGCTGCCGCTGCATTGTGTTAATCTGCAACATGTTTTAAAGAAACAAACACTGCATGCAAATTTTTTGAGTGAAACTCTGATTCTTTTGGACACTTTATTTATTTTATTTTTTTCCAAGAGCACACATTTCAGTCAGCTCCTCTTTATAAAATAGCGTTGTAATGTGTGAAAACATGTTGAATACATATTATATAATGTATGAATTATTAATTCTTGTAGAAAAATGCTTTAGCTATCTTTTTATTTATATGAAATGCATGTATTAATCATACATATACTTGTATATAAAGTACCAAACATTTTGTTAAACTAAATTACTCTCTTATGGAATAATAACACTATTAGGTCCATCAATCAAAGAATGCACATATCATTCAAGTTAAATTTATAAAGCAAAAGCAATAACACAGCTCAATGTTTAACACATACAGCAGAGGTGACGTCACTTCAAGACTAGTGTAAAAAAATGTATGATGTGTATTAAAATTGGGTTTTTAGTGAAAAAAAAGTCTTCTGTTGATATTAACCCATCTGATACAGCATAATATGATGAAGTGAGTAATTAACTAATTAACAGATTTCATACAGTGCTAGATCTTGCATAGTTAATATTTTAATTTGATAATGGAGAAGTGGAGTTGTTATTGTTGCAACTGACGTGACCGCATTTTACCACATTTTTCTTGAATTTAAAACACAACATTTTGAAGCTTTCTCACACAGCGACTCTTAAGCTGATTTCGTACCAAGATTTCGTTCCAACATGCAGTGCTGCGAACCCACTTTACAGCTGATGCCGACGTGCGACTCTCCACTTCTCCACCAGCACCCCTGCCTGTCTCCTGTACAATGGGATTTACTCCACCCATAATTATCTCCTCCTCCTATTTACGCTTTCCTTCTGCCCATCCTTTTTAATGTTCCCTTCTGCATCTGTTTTCCCAAACATTTGCCAGACAGAAGACTATTTTTGACAAATCGCCCCTAAATTACTGCCGGATTTTAAGGGCTAGTTTATAACCGTTTCTGGCTTTTATACACTACTTTTGCTTTAATTTACGTGAAAGCCCTTTGTTCCTGTCCTAGAAAACGTATAACACCGCAGACTGTCTCTGACCAAAGACCACAGCCCAGTGTCAGCTCAACCCTTGTTCTCATGGAAATTCCCCTCGCAAAAAAAAAAAAAAAAAACAACACAATTTAACTGCACAGTTAAAAAGACGGCCCGAGATTGTAAAAGAAGCTCAATAAAGCCTTGACGCGGAGATTTCCATCTCCGTCTAAGAAATCTGAAGACATACAAACTGTCTTCAAAGTTAGAGGGGCAGAGAGGGAACTCAGGGGACCTCTGTCATTCTCACACTTTTTGGTGTTTTAGAGAAAACCTAACCTGAACAGGACACAGGTTCAAGTTTTATCTTTCTCTCAGAACAAGATACGCCTGTAGTCTGTGTCTGCGGGCAGAGAGAGAGAGAAAAAAAACCATGATGGGTCCTCTAATGGCTCTTTTTTCCTCTCTCCCCTCCCTATTTCATTCTCTCTTTCATTGTGCCTCCCTGTCTCCCTCCTATTGTGCACTAAAGCGTATAGTCACGGGGAGACAGAGGGTCTTTGTCCTTTGGGTGAGATTGGGTAGGGAGAGGCCGAGATGAGGTGGAGTAGAGGAGGGGGATTCATAGGGATAAGTCAGGGGGCGGGTAGATCTGAGGGGGGGCAGCGAGGCGAAGAGAAGGGAGTGGCAGGGGATAAAGCAGACGGGTATGAAAGCAGAGAGGGTGTTAATGGGACCTTTGGGAGAGTCGTGAGTGCGAGGGCTGGGGATGTATTTAGCATGTCAGCTACTGACGGCCGTGTTTGTAAATCTGGTTTTTGAAAAGGCTTTTGAACGTAGCAATAATAGCAGTGAGGTTTGGCCAAACCTGCTTTCAACTGCGACCCGACCACCTGCTCCCTACGCGGCCCTCTACGTTAGCCCACCGCGTTCACGTCTGCGAAACTCAACAGGCAGCGCTCCTCACTTCGCACCTCCACCTGCACCGTCAGGTGTTCCGACAAATACCGCAGATAAACAGATCCAGAGCCACTCTCCACAGCGATCCAGCCCCGGTTCACTAAGTCTAAGCTCTGCAGCCTCTGCTTTGCTGTGCTTTATCACCTTGGACCTGCTAATCTCGAAACCCCAAATGCTCAGCTGTCCCATACATCACCGCTCACGACACTAAATCCTCAGTTCGCGAGGAAGCCCGCTTCCCAGCACCTGTCCCATTCCGATGCTTTACAGCTGAGCTACTGGCTTTACTTCAGACCAACACAGTAAAATATAACCTGTGGATCTGGAGGGGAGGAGGACGTGGAGGAGGAGGAGGTGGAGACGGGCGCGTACGGTCGAGGTGAGGATGAGACAGAGAAGACAGAGAGCAGATCTGGTAAACAAGAGAGGAGTTTGTTTTTGCCTGAACGTGGCAGCGTGGGCTTGTTTGCCCCGCTTGAGGGCACATAAACAGTTTCGGTTGCACAAACAGCGCTCTACCTAAATTCTCGATCTAGGACACAGGGGATCATGTGACCAGCGCGCCTAAATACTCTCCATTTAGCCAAATCATTTTATTTCTCTGCGCAGACACAGACGCAGTGTTTTTTTTTCTTTCAACTGAAAGGTTTTCAGACGGGATTATCCTCCGGGGAGGTGGCGCGGGGAGGGGCGGCGAGGGGGATAAGTGATCACTTAAACCCTCTCTGTATTGATCTGTGAGTGGACCCACCACAGGCCTCTGCTCCGGAGAGTTTACTTATTATCACGTCGAGAGTCATTTTTATTCTGTAGCCAGTCTCCCCTGAAGCACATGTTTATTTGGATTTTGTTAAATGTATAAGGAAAGCGGCTCGGATAAAGGAAAATATGAGCAACGTGTAACCACATTTCCAAACAAGCATGAGGAGCTGTTTAACCCGGAGGTGCCACACCACTGTCCGCTGCCAAGCAGGTCATTTTCTCCCTACTGTGAAAGCCAAGGCTTTCTAAGGGGTGGTTCAGACTTACATAAGTCCCATTTTCTGGGCTCTCATGGTCTACAACGCTTAAATGATTCCTCCCACGATGCAGACAGACATCCAGACCCTTTGCTTTGACATAAAGTACAACATTTCATTCTACCTAACACTTAGTGAGATTATGCCTCTGATGCTGGCAATGGGGTGGAAGGCCTGAGAGGAATCGAGTGGAAAATCAGATTAGGGACAGCAAAAGAACAAGCTCCCTGAAAGACTGGAAAACGTCCACTCCTACCGTGGTGCATTAGATGAAGAGAGCACTGGATACGCAGTTTAAAGCAGCGATGACAGATATAAAGCAAATATGGAGCTCACGGTGAAATGCGACACAAAAATAAAATGAATAGTCTTCGTGTTTAATCAACCACCTCCTGATTTAATAATCTCTACTGTACGTTTTAAGCCTGAGAACCAGGACTCGGTTTGTTTTTCTAGTTTCAATGAAACACCCGAGCCTCACCGCTCCTCGTGTGGATTGTCTAAAATTTTATTTGTATGTTGTTTATCTCCATTGTCCTGTGTAGTGAAACTTCTTGCATGCCTTTCCACCTCTGTCTCCCTTCAGTTGATGGGATCCTTCGTTCTGGCGGTGGGACTGTGGCTCCGCTTTGACCCGGAAACGGTTTCTCTGCTCAGTGGCGAAAAGGCCCCGGATACCTTCTTCATCGGTGAGTACAGTAACACACCACAGCTGAGGCTCAACGCTGCACGACACTGAGACCACAGACTCAGAAAAGGGGTTTGTGGGCACCACTCAAACCCTTTCTAAACCACTGTAAACCACTGGTCTGTTTTTTTATCTATTGGATATTATATATTAAATATTATGAATAGAAATGGGAATTTAAGGAAGTGTTTTGCTTATTTTTTTGCTTGTTGAAAATGTATGGCTTCCTCGTCGTCACGGCAACTCGGTGTAAAGCTTCCCGTGCATCACAACTGTCACGGTATTACGAATTTTAAACGTTGGAGATGAGTGTGAATAACAGGAAGTGAACGCTGCACGTAGAGTGCGGCTGCTTGAGGGAAACCACAGGGCTGGACTCCACATTTCAATCAGTCATCCTGCCCAGATGGAAAGTGGAGAGACGGAGGGGAGGAGCGGGGACAGTTAAAAGGGCAAAAGCGAGAGGATGATATAATATGATAAAAATAGATTCTGATTCCACGGCAAACTTCAGATTGAGCACATCGTGAAATGAGCGTAGATAGAGAGGGAGGAGTTGTGGCGCTACACTCGCTCCCTTACTGTACACACACTTGTGCGGTACTTATGATAATGTCAGTTGTTCGAACGGTCTGCAGAGGAAATCCTTCTATTCCTGCCCTCTATGCGGGACTTTATTTTCTTTCCCAGGCCAGCTGAACTGCTGAGGCAGATAACATTGTGTTGTGGTAGACTGGTGCACCTCAGTGAGAAATACTTTCCTGCAAAATCCAAAAGTATTTCATCACTTTCTTCTGCGCGAGAGTGCGTGCGAACTCGACACAGGTTCGGTCGGCTTCTGTCGGGTCGCCTGGGTTTGACAGTGAGAGCGACGTCTCCTCAGGCACAGCTGAGAGCGCTCAACAGATGCTAAGCCTCCTTTTCGCGTGCCGTCAAATGGCACGGAGCTCCTCTCCTCTCGCTTTGTACTTTGAAACAACATGTGACAGGAAAATTGAAATAATTTAGGACATGGCGGTGATGGGGAAACAAATTAAAACATTTTTTCTTGTTAAGTCTGGTGTAGCAGCATCACTTGCCACCAGACGGAAAGACTTAACAGCCTAATTGACGTCACATTTGACGCCTCTAGCTGTTGACTAAACCTAAATTCCACTCCTAATGCAATTATTGTATCACACAAGTTTTATTTTGAACAGTCTTACTCATTTCCCCCCTGAGACTATATAACACGGGGGCGAATGTACAGTATACTCTTATCAACCCAACCTCTGCAGAGCAGTTGCCTGGCAACCGACCCCACCTGTATTAGAGCACTTCAGTGGCACCAGTCCGAGTTCCTCCCTGCAGACCTAACCCGTGATGCTCGTTTCCAAACGAGAGTGTAAAATTGGAGATCGGGACATCCAAGAGGACTTGAAGTGTGTCCTTAGAGCGCCATCTAAATTGGGCTCGGTGCTAACAAAGGTGTTTACACTGACAACACTGCTAAAAGGCACAACAAGTGGGTTCACTCCTCTGACAAAGCACCAGCATAACTAGTGTATAGTGCAGTCTGTCGCTAACAGAGCCCCTCTTGACGGTCCAGACAGTGACTGCTTCACTTTGCATTTGTAGCTCTGCGCTGCCCCCCTTTGGTGGCAAATGATATAGCTGGTAAAAATCTGAGCACGTCATCCCTCCCACTCAAAGTGAAAGCGCTTTAGGCCCTATATTATGTGTATGTTTTAGTATTTTCTTGTAGCGTTTCACTTCACCACTAAAAGTCATATTTATGTTCCAATCCAGTTACTGCATGGACGTAAAAACTTGTTTTTTTCTGTTTCGCCAGGTGTGTATATCCTGATTGGCGCTGGCAGCCTGGTGATGTTAGTTGGTTTCTTTGGCTGCTGTGGAGCTGTTAGAGAATCTCAGTGCCTGCTGGGTTCTGTGAGTATAGATGCGCACACGTTGTGGGCAGGAACTGGACTGAGATGCACCTTTAACCTGTTTATTATTCTTCATGTCATATGTGGATGTTTTTTTCTTTCAGTTCTTTGCATGTCTGCTGATCATCTTTGGCTCGGAGGTGGCCGCCGGGGTATTTGGCTTCTTAAACAAAGACAGGGTAAGTTTAATATTTGACTGCTTGAGAGGTAGGAGGAGCCGTGGAGGAGTGCATGTCAGTGGCTGAGGTGATTTGAATGAAAAGTTTGACTCACGTGATGCTGCATTGAGTGTGACAATGACCCAAATCATTTCATTTGCTGATACTCTCACAGATAATCGAAGATGTCCAGAACTTCTACAAAAAAACCTACAATGACAACAACAACAACAGCAACAACACAATGATCATCTCTTACCAGAACGTAGTATGTAAAAATGAAGTTCGAGTTAGAGTAAACTGTAAAACAACATTGCCTCTGATGTTTTTCTTTTGTTTTTTTTAGCTCGACTGTTGTGGAACACTTGATAGCCCATGCCCTGATTCTCCACCAGATACCAAGGTACGATCTGTTGACAGATCTAGACTCGGGGCGCAAATTAAGTTCTGCTGCTTTGTTGTCATGGTACAAAACATCCTGGTTCACTCAGACTAAAAGCTGCTTGATTCCTGTCTGTGCTCTGTAGGACTGTGAGACGGGCATTAAAGAGTTCTTCAACAATAAGCTCTTCATCATCGGGTACGTGGGCATCGGCATCGCCGGAGTCATGGTGAGTTAGGAGAAGACAGAAGTCGGATGCGCATGTGATGCATACGTTGTTGCTGAGAGTGAATCGCTGTGTCTGTTTTCTCCCCTACAGATCATTGGGATGATCTTCAGCATGGTGCTCTGCTGTGCCATTCGCAACAGCAGGGAGGTCATCTGAGCCACATTCAGTGACCCCTCTCCCCTCCTGTATCCAGCCCCTAAAGACTGTACAGCACTTCCAATTTCTCCACAAGGGAACCATAAAATAGAACATGTTAAAAAAAGAAATCATTTCCACTATGGTGCTCAGTCCCCCTCTTCTGGATGATCTTTGACTATTTTCCTATTTTTTTATTTTAATTTTTTTTTAATTTCCAGCCGCAAGCCGAGTTGGACCTTTTTTTAACTAGCCTTCTGATAAGACTTTCGCATATCGAGTTGGGAACAGTAGAGTTTCTAGTGTTGACTTGACCAGTCCATGGCCATTTGGCCACCACTACAATTTGTAACCCGCATACTATCACAGTACTGTCAATGCTTTTTTCACACAGCCTTGACACTGACCCCTCGGCTGTGGGAAACTTAAGCCTGAGAGAGCAATGTGAGGTGAAAGCATTTCAGTTTGCTTATCTGTGCACATAAAAAACACACACGCACGCAAACACACACACACACAAAAGTGCACAGACATAGAAACACAACACACACATGTTGTGTTACGTGAGACCGCAGCCTTAAACATTTCCTGGCTTCTGAAGGGGAGTTCTGATTGGCTGGACCAGAGTGGAGCATCAGGAGAGGGAATGACTGGTTAGTGGATCTCTCATGCAACACACACACACACACACACACACACACACACACACACATAGACACCTCAAATCACACAAGTTGCTCTCTAAAGCAAAAATCTTAAATCTTAAATGAACAGTTTAATAAATGAAAGAATTTAATGTTTTGAAGGAGCCTCAGCCTGCAGCCAGCGCGCTTAACTTAGCTTAGCATTAACCCTGTAAACCGTAAAAGCACACACCTGGTACACTCATACATTTCTAATGCAGATTTTCTTGCCTGTGGACTAATTCGAGGTGCGTGTTTTTCCGTGTGTTCAGTTTTTATGCTAAGTGATGCTAATTGGTTTGACAAACACAAGAGCACTGTTGGTCTTTGTATCTCACTCTCGGACACAAAGCACCATCTTTAAAGTATACCAAACTTTTGCATGTTTTAGTTTATATGCTACAATTTTCCAAAAATAATAACAACTGCTAGAAATTAACTAACAAGCTAACAGGAGCGGTAGGAAAGGTACGTGATTAATCTAAAATGTGTCTCCTACAAGGGCAAACACATAAAGTGGACCAATACTTATTCATCTTCAAAACCTGCGACCGAAACCACAAATCAATTCTAAAGTGTTTGGCAGAGGTCCAAGTGTTATAGTTGCCTCTTCTTACTCCTTCTTTGATAATAAATAAGCTTGCTTATGTAAGAGAGTGCTCCTCACTCTCCTTTGACTGCATGTCTGGAAGACCCAGATGACGTGGACATGTTTACACGCTGTACGTATACTAGCCGGTCTGCTAAGAATAAGCGGTGGAGGTGTTATATTTGGTTGTCCAAGCCATTTGCTCTCATCCCCTTTCCATCTTTTTCCTTCTCTGTGCCTTAAAAGTACTTTACCTTCAACGTAAAAGTAGAAGCCAGTCCCTCTATTCCTCTTACTTTATTAACCTCAGCTAAGGTTGGATAGTCATCTCCAATCTGAAATTGCTTCTATTCATCCACATTAAATCAGGCCGCTTTTAATTCTGTGAGTTCTTTCCAGTGTGTAAATATGCGTGTGTTTGTTATTTTTTTTCTTTTCTAGTTGTACATTATTTGTGGCTGATGTGATCCTGTTTAACAAGCTGTGTCTAGACAAATGTGTGCAGTAGTTGTACAGTGTTGTAGTCATAACAGCGCTTGCGATGTTCGAACTGCATCTACGCAGCTAAGCCAGCTTCTAAATGTGCCTTTCTTTGATAAAGAGCTAGTTGGTGAGCTGCAGGCTGTCTAAATGTAGAAAAAGAAACGAGCGTAGGAAAAGTGTACATACGTTTGTAGAGTTGGACTGCATTTAAGTGTCACACACGTTCGACGAGTAGCACATATGACCCGAGTCGCCGTTATTTGTTTTGGTGTGTTTCAAAGTGTCGCACTCGACTGTGTCTCGTCTCAGCCAAGAGTTCTGAAGTGGTGCAAGCCAAAACCTCCCTGCCATCTATTTCAAAACTCCTTTGGTAGAACGAAAATTTATTCTGAGGACTCAGACCAACCCTGACTGAAACTGAGGAGTCAACATAGGCTTAGGTACCACTTCCACATTCCAGCGTTAGCTCTGAGGCAACACAAAAGATACACGGCTGTCACTTCAGAGGCTCGCCGGCCTCGGCTCGGGTTTATTGATTTACAATCCACAAAGCTGTTGCTGTGTTATATTTGTTGAATCAAAGATGGAACAGGCTGTGCACCTAAAAAAAAATGTGTGCACAGTCAAGCCTTTCTTAGATGATTGTGTGTTAATTTATTTTAATACCATTCCAGCCTCTCAGGAATATAGATGGTTGATGTTTAATAAAAGCTCTCAAGGTTTTACAAAGTTTCCTGTGTTTTCTTTCATCATACATTATAGAGAGAGGTTTATAAAGAGGGAAACTGTTATAAAATGCACTTACATTGACATCCTAGTTAGACTGTTAAAAAAGGGTCCATGCAGATTGTTCCGAACTCTACAAATTAGGAAAGCAAAGCATACAGAGATGCTCAGGTAAAGTTTCAGGTAAGAGCACAAAACACCAAACCCCACCTGGAAAAGAGTTCTATGTGGAGAGAAAGTTCTCAGTTACAAATACAATGATTTAGAAATCTTTTTTGACCTATATTCAATTGAATACACAAATACAAGTTATTTAATGAACAACTTTTTGTGGACCCTGTTTTTTTCCAGAGAAATTCCCAACATCACCTCTCCAATCCAATGAACATAGGCAGAAGGGTTCTTCTCCTTCCACTTCAGCAGTATCAGACAGCGGGCATACAACAATGCAAAGGCAATCGCATTTTTGTGAAGGTGGGACAACTTTAGCTCATCACTAAGTACACCGGAAATAACTATGAAAGGGTCAGATTGCACTGTTGCCAGGTATCGCTGAGAGTGATTGGAAGATTGAAGACCAGAAACTATACAAAGATGGACACAACCAAAACGTGTCCCAGTGAGACAGGAGAATACTGACATCTAGGACAGTCTGTCATTACAATAATGCAACCTGTGGACAACCATAAACTGAATCAGGCCATGTCTAATACAGAGGGAAGAGGTGCGTATACATTGTGTGGTGCTTTTCCAAGTGTTTTCTGGTAAGTTATTTAATGTTTAAATTGATAAATGTCATAGCTTTTTTGCAAATATTGACTCATTTTGAATTTGATTTCCCCTGAGCCACGGGATGCTCAAAAAAAAAAAAAAACCCTGCTTGGAAGAGTTCATAGGTGATGAGTTTATGGTGAGTGTTATGATTGGGTATAAAAAGTGCATCCCCGAAACGCTCAGTCATTTACAAGCAAGTATGGGATGACGTTTGCCACTTTGTAAACGATTGTGTGAGTAGCTCAGTGTACTACTGCAAGGAATTTAGGGTTTTCATCCCCTATAGTCCAAAACTATCATCAAAAGATTCAGAGAATCTGGAGAAATCTCTGCGCCTAAGCAACACTGTCAAAAACCAACAATGAATGCCCAAAAGCATCATTCTGTAATGGATGTTACCAGGTGTACTCTGGAACACAGTTTGTCATTACATCTACAAGTTCAAGTTAAAACTCCATGCAAAACAAAAGCCACATATTAACAACACCCACAACAACGGCCTCTCTGGGCTTGAGTTCCATCTGAGATCGACCGACATAAAACCTTTTGACTTCTTTTGATTTTTAATAAAAATCTTTATGTATATATTCTTCTCATGTGGATTAGCAGCATTTCCTATATTTAGTAACGTCTAGCATTACAGGATATACAGTGTCTTGATCATAGTATATGCCCACCATTTCCCACCAGGGACACCAGTCCTGAAAATACACCCTTGCGTCCACACACTTTCATTCCTTTCTAGTACTGAATCTCACAGCCTCCCCACCTTGCTAAATGTAACTCAACCACACTGATGCTTTTACCAAAAAATATTATCACACACTGTACAGTGTTGCTAGAAGAACTACAGCAACCGAACATAAAAATAATCCAGGGGATTTCTAAAAATAGGAGCACGGACTGTAGTTGTAAATCTAGAGGAAAACCCGAGATATCCCATGTGATTAGTCGAACGAGGCTCACGTCAGAGGATCATCTTTCAACGCTTGAGCTTTACAGACAGCTGAATATTATTTGAAGGGAGAGTTATGTGTAAGAGACCCCAGGACTAACCAGCATAGAGTTACCCCAACAGTGCAGTATGAGCACATTCTAGTGCCAAAACCCAGCCGTGTGTGTGTGGTGCATGTGTGGATGTGTGGGGCAACTCGTTTCAAGCTTGCATCAGAAAAAACAAAAAAAAAAAAAAAAAAAAAAAAATATACTATTTACAGTTAACCTGCTACCTCTTGCCAGTAGCTCTACCTAATTATATGTTGTTTTATGTTTTGTACACACACTCCACAAACAACACAAGTAAACACTGCATTTATAAATATTTATTCAGCATTTAGAAATCTATTTACATGCGTAATTCTAAAATGAACTTAAAATGAAGTATTTTCTCAACTGGCAGAACCACGTGGTTCAATGGTCAAAGCTGTTCTTGGCCTCTCGATCGGAGCTGGACGTGAACAGTGTGAGAAAACTTAAGAAATACAGGATAAATTTTTTACATAAGAAAGTACTATGACCCATGAAATCTTCCAGAAGAGACAGAGAGGGCAACCCACAACTGAAACAATCTTTTCCAGCCTCTATGTGCCTAAGATCATTCATGTGTGTCTGCTCCTGTATCTCTTGACAAGAAAATTGACCAACCGGACAACCGCAAGACTCCACCAGGAGAACGAAGCTAGTTGTCGGTCATTTTGCACTTTTATTTCAGGAGACTTGGTCCCAAAAGCTTAATGAATCCGCCCAATAAAGTCTTTATGCCCGTCATCACTTTACTTTGCCACAATCAAACATCATTTACTGTACCACAAAAGGGCAGAAGGCCTTATTGAGCAATTCAGCTGCAGAATTCACGCTTGCTAACTGCATGAGTTGCACGTTGGCTGCCATGGTGAAGAAATTCACAGTAAAGCTCCCAAACATCTCAGCCACAACTGTTCTGAAAGTTAAAACCCCAGATACCATCTGTTGTTTAGAGTACAAAGCAGTGCAGGTAATGAGAATGGGGAAAGAATTTAGTAAACCACTCCTGGCAATGCAAAGTAACACAACATAGATTCCCTGTATAGCACCCTTGTGGATAAACAGACCAAACACTTCATTACTTTAGTACATTACTTTCAGTGCTTAAGTTATGACCCCTTAAACCAACAGTCTCCCAGATTGTTTCCCCACCAAGTTGTAAAAGAAGTTATTTGCCAATTTATACATACAATTTATATATACAATATATAGACTGTGATCAATGTCAGTGCCCTAGTTTTATATGTAAACCCTTAGAACAATATAGTTATTCAAGTTTCACTAGTTTACCATCGTTATCTGGTTCTCCTTGGCACACTTATGTCTCTTTTCCAACACCATTAAAAGCCATCACCTAAACGGTGGAGATACACATTAGATGCAGGTTAGGGTTACAGTGAAGGGTAAGTGATATGAGGTGAAAGGCCTGGTGCCACGGTAGTAGAGTCAAGTCTGTTGTGGGCAAAATTGGTGATCGGTGTTGGACTTTCAAAGCTCTCAGTGAGGGAATCAACTTTCTTTTTTGCTTCAGTGCCAGTCTCTAAGATAAGAAACAGCTAAAGGCATAATAATTTGAAACCATTTCAAAATAAAATGTCATCTTATTGGTCCCTTTAGCATGTTACAACAAACCTCCAATAGTAAAGAAGGTACACAGTAACAGAGAGCTGAGTCTATTGCTATGCCCAGGGCATAGCTGCCGTGATTTAATGAGCCGGCAGAATGTAGAAACAGCTGGTTTATGCAGAGTAGATATTGTAAGGGCTGTATCCCAACAGGAACTCTCCAACTCCTACAGAGTACACAACCTGGGCAATGCCAAAGAGTGGGGCAATAACCAGGGCCCGGCAACTGGCTCCCTTGAGGAAAGCTCCGGGACCCTCTTTTCTCAGGATCTTTCTGCAATAGAAAGAGAGGTCGCAGGGTTAGCACACAACTGGTGCTATTCGTGTCAAACCAAGGGGTTGTGTTTCTGGGAAACTCAAAGATTATGATGTGATTACCTGACACAGTCCACCACACCACTGTAGGTTTCCTCATTAGCTCCTTTCTTGAGTGATTGTAGCCTTGTCTTCACCACTGCACAAGACACACAAGACCGACTTTAACTGACAATTTACACAATATAAGCAAGAACAAGGTTTTTGTTAAGATTTAGCTAGCCTTCATGTCACATCCCCTGCTTTAGACTTAAGCTACAGTAGATGTATGCTTCTGGATATGATCAGAAGCAGAAGCATATATCCCCAAAAATATGGCTGCATGTTGCGGCGATATGGACGTCGAAACTGGTAAAAAATTAATTTCCTCCATTCCTTCTTCATTCTTTCTTAGTCAGGTGGTGGTGGCTTTTCTACCTGCTGCATTGCAGTGGCTTCAGGAAATGCAACTCCAGCTGCCACCGTTTGAAGTGCACAGAGAAGCACAACACACTTGACCGCAGACTTTACGTTTTCACTGTCAACGACGTTGACGCTCGAGCGCACGAGTACAGATGTTTATAACGTAGGCACTTCACTCACCGTCACAGGGGCTGACTGCCACAGCGGCAATGGATCCAGCCAAGCAGCCAGACATGAAGGACCAATAGAAGGGCACAGACGGGTCTTCAGATGAATGCTGGCCGAGCTGGTGCATATGTGCAAAAAGAGGGAAGTACACAACGGAGAATGGGATGTCCCTGAAAAGGCAAAAAATAAACATTTGACAACAATGTTACATGTGATATTGTGTTTGGTGTTGGATGTTATTTATCATATATGTGCCATGTGTGCGGACTCAAAAGCAGATTTTCCCCCTAGGGACAATAAAATATGAATCTGAAACATTTATTTTTGACCGCTGGCAAAGTCGATTAAGTACAAGCAATTATTAATGTCAACCTCACCTCATCAATGTGGCCCCAAGTCCCCTGTACAGCCCTGTGACTCCTTTGGTCCTCAGCAGCTCTCTGGTGATCTGTATGGCGGACACTCGCGAGACCTGAGGGCTGGTGTTATAAGAACGGCTCAGAACAGCACTGGTCCCGGCCATCTTCAGAGTTGCTACCACACTAGGCATCACCCTCTGCTGGGCCGCTGGCAGGTACACAACACGCAACCTTAATTTTTACTGAAGTTAAAACCACAACACTCCAAAGCAACAGGCGACCTCTCCTTCTTTTAATTGGTTTCAAACGAAAACACCTTTTTAACCAAAACAGTTGTATTACCTAGCCTTCCTGCATCCTGCAGCTGGATCTTGAGCATCTCCATGGGTGTGGTGATAATGACCTGGCACATTCCTGCGCAACATCCCGCCAGCATCTCCTTGAACACTGTCAACCTAGCACTGAGGACACGCGCAAAATTAGGTTAAACAATGAATTCAGAAAATATTTGTTTTGGAGTCGGCCTCTGAGAATCAAGTGCTACTTACCCATCTTTGCTCAGCTGGTGGCGGAAGAAGTCATTAGCAGCTAGTTTGATAGCCTTCTCTGGGGTTACCAGGGTCAGATTTACGGCGGCACCTGCAACAACAAGTGTTGGTCATGAGAAACTTAATTCTCATGAAAACAAAGCCCAAACATAGATGGACTCAACAGTTTGACCAACCAGTCAAATGAAAAAATATGGTTCATGTGAGGCACAAAAGGCCATTGTTTCTCTGCGACCTGTGCATAAACAGAACAACAGAGCCAGTCAGAAAGTCACACAACCCACAACATGGTTTTTTACGCCCTTACAAGATACACCCCAGAGCCTGCTGAACCACTTATGGGTAATTTTACAGTCGAGTTGTTCTAAGTACTGTGCTTCAACCCACAGTCCTGATTAAATTTCCCAGTATTATTGTTTAAGTTATTCCCAGGTATTGGTTCCACGTATTTTATTTCAAATAAGGTTACGTAATCAAAATAAGTCACCGTCTTATTATTTCTGCCAAGTGAAGTAATATCAACCCTGATGAAACTAGGTGTCTATTACGTGTGTCTCATTTGGTTCCAACGATCGCTCATAAAAACTACAGGTAGTGTTGGTGTAGTCCTACCTCTGTACATGCCAAAGTAGCCTTCAGATTTAACTGTCTTGATTAGGCAATCCATCCTGAAGAGACAAAAAAAGAAGAAAAATGTTAATTTGGTCAAATTTTGCTCTGCTAGCACAAATTAGGTAGAGTATTACTAAATACTAAAAATGTAAAGGCCCCACATGTTGGGGTCAATGCCATTTATTCAATCACCCTACTATAAAAGAGGCCTCTGATCTTTCTTATAGGAGGCGTGGTTCTTACATGTTCTTGTAGATTTGCTGCCCGTTGCGCTGGTTCTGCAGACGGGTCTTGGCCAAGTCAATTGGAAACACACAGGTGACTCCAACCATGCCTGCAATCCCTCCATTGATCAGTTTGGCTGGAAGGCTGTACAAAGATAAGTCACAACAAACAATTGCATTACAGTCATATTTTTTTCTCACCATATTTCTACAGGTGAATCGGGTGGGGCACAGTTGAGACTTACGCCGAGGCAGGATATGGACAGAGGTCATAATTTGAACATAATAGCACTTCTTGTATATGTGTGAACCGTATCTGAGGCAACAGAACTGGGTATAGAGTGACTGCCTTCAGGAATCATCCAAAAATAACTTGCTGACAGAGTAAATCAAACAGCACGCACATATGTGTACAAGGTGTAACACATCCCGAGGCTCCTAGCCCTACAGAAACACCACACAAGTGTTTACTCCATATAGTGAATGGAGTTAAACATCCAGAGCAGGGTCACTCTGACAGGTTCGTACCTTATCTGCTGTTGCTGGGCCATGGTTCTTGTTTGTTGTTGAGCGTAAAAGTTGGTCAGCGCAAAAGGAGGAGGCCGCAGAGGGAGAGCAGGCTGAGAGTCCCCGGGAGACACTGAGCAAGGCAAGAGTGCGAGAGAAGTGCAGGGTTATTTATACAGAGGAAAGTCCAGCCCTGCATACCCGGGGATAAAGTCGACATCACTCTCCACCCACCGCGCTGCCCGCCAAGAAACACAGCCAGGGTCAGTCATCACCGTACTAAAATCAAACCACAGGTCTTTCGAGGATGCAACTGATTATCATCAGAGCTTCATGACTGCAAACTCACTTAGTGGATAAAATCATAAATATAAATACGATATATAAATCATCTTATTAGCTTCAAAGCACACAAAGCAAGATGTTGACTAATGTGGCAACACAAGATCCAGACCCTTACACAGAATATATATATATATTATGTGCACATTCATATCCATCAGAGAGAGGTGGGATTCAAATAAAGAAAAATCCACGAGAAGAAGTTCAAACGCTGCCAAACAGATGTGGGAATGTGACAAAAGTTTACATCCTTGCTTCTAAAATTTTGTTATGCAATCCAGGGCTCCACAGCACCCCAAGACACTCTTCTGTTTGACAACATGATTGTGCGATCATGAAGGAACCTAGAGATACGATGTACAGAAAAATCGAAAAACTTTCACAAAAGTGTTCTACTATAAAAAAAAAAAATGACGCTACAAACGTACATTATAGCCTTGTTTCATGCAACATTGTGCGCATTTTGCAGACCCTGCCTTGCTTCTCCATAGACTGGCTACACTTACTGAAAAGTCTGCAAAAAAAGCATAAAAGACATTTTAAGATCATGCAGTACGCACCTTAAAACGAAGACGGGGGTTTAATGATCTTGAGCAGCCGCCAGCTCTTTGCTTCTCCTCACCGCTGCAGGAGCGAATGGACCAATTATGAATGGATGCGAAGGGCGAAGAAGCGCTTGTGACAGTTAGGTGTGTTCCGGACCTGAGTCTTAGACCAATGAAAACCACGTTCTATGTGCGATGGGTTGGGCCGACTCGTCTATACAGGCCCGCAATTTTAAAATGATGCAACATTTAGAACATGTTAACCCACTTTTCTCTCGGACTTGTTGAACTGTGCCGTAACCCAGGGCACATCTAACTCAGCAGTATTTGGTCCTATTAGTAACTGTGTGCCACAACGTGTGCGTAAAATGTGTGAAAGTTTGCAAAATAAAGACAATTACAGATCCACACAAGTGTGCAGAAAATATTTTATAGGTGGATGCAAATATCATGCGTTGGTTTATGGTCACTCATTTATTTACTCGGTCAGTACAATTCACATTGGTAATGCATGCTCAACACGGTTTTTTTTTTTATTGCAACACAACTGCCTAACAAACAGGAACAGTTAATGAGCAGAGAGGATCTACATTGACATATAAATAAGCAGCATCGCTGTTGGTGCATGTGCACTGATTATATTAGCATTCTGTCAGGTTCCCAGAGCAGGCTGATTGTGTTTCTCCACACTGCCGAGAGCAACGGAGCACTGGTCGTAAGAGATCCGGCTGGGTTGGACGCAGTGGTGTGTGCGTGTGTCACAGCGCTTACAGCTGCAGCAGTGGGCGGCAGGATAGTACAGTTGTGGGTTGACATCCAGAGGACAGCCGGGCACATGAGCAGCCCGGTACACCAGGGAGAGAGGCACACAGCTACGCTGGATCAAGAAAGTCCTCCCGAAGCGCCCCCTCAAATTGGTGTCCTGCAGTAGAGGAGACAGGGGTCGTTAGGGATTGTACAATGGTGGAAGAGAAGAGTAGGATTAATTTAACACTGTTAGGATTACTTTTTGATTTTTGTTTGGACGTGCGATAGTTGAGATGTTCTAGATTGTATTCAGAAGTGTGAATATTAACATAACTAACATTCACATAATCAAATAAAGAATGAGGTCCTGGATAATGGGAGGTTCAAGAGCATCAGCCCCATTTAAGTTTACTTGCGTAGGGTTGATACATGTTGAGAAAGTAGCAATCAGCAGGGAGGAAACGTATAGCGAGTCTGAGAGACAAAACAGAGAATAATGAGGAACTGTTCTGAAGTGACAAAAGTTGCAAAGGAGGGAGTCACACAGCTGCAAGGGTCAGGTAGAAGAGGATGAGAAATATGAGGCCTATGTCAACGAAGAACAGGTAGGAAGAACTTTCTTTTCTTTGTAGGCCGCTGCCCCGGGGGATTGGAGGACCTAAGTGGCCAGGGGTCGGGAACGACCCCGTCCACCAACGATGGGAGAGTTAAGTCTAAACCATGACTCCTCCCCACCTTGTTACCAACCAATCACATTCATTTTGTTGAAACTGTTATAATGGTGTGAAACTACTGAAAAACATCCTTTTTGTGGGACGTTGGTCAATGTTAACAGAACAGAAA